>NC_133202.1:28912265-28992265 GCF_958299795.1 Porites lutea
GCTATCCGGTATTAATAGCAATGTGGACATAGCCAAACTTACGCCGTCTGCCGGACAAGAAGAATCCGATGCAGTAACTGCCCTGCGAGCAAATGCGTCTGAGTTTATGTCCTTTGGCCACTCGATACCAATATATAGCCATTTCAAAACCAACTTCACGGCACTTAAGAGACTGTTCCATGCTGATGCTGCTAACTATGTGGAGTTGTTTCCTGCCGCATCTCGCTGGATGATTTCTTGTTTGGCTGCAGTTGGATGTTTCCATGACTTGTTGATCATGATCGATGAGTCACGGTTTGTGATTGGTTTGCATCAACCATGTCCATTTGTTGTTCCTAGTCTATTTCCGTCTTTAGAGAAGAGAGACAAACCGTCGTTGACTTAAATTAGCCTAAAAAACAGCCTACCTTTTAGGCTCGTTTTGCGTTTTCCCTTGAAATATGATGTCTGTCTCAGAACGAACGCTTATATTCTATTAAAATGCAAGGTCGCTTGCAAATCATTAAGAGCCGTCGGTTACGTTGTGAAACTCTAGCACGGTTAATTTGCTTCTGTTTTTTTATTGCATTTCTATACTTTGCTTTAAACTTACTTCATTTGCTTCCAAAGTCTTCAACAACAGTAAAGCGTGGATGGAACGGTTCTTTAGCGACGTTGATTCCTGCATTTGAAGGCCATGACAAGCGCATAAATATTTTAAATTTTTTTCGTAAACCGCTCAAATGCGGCTGATCACTATAAACCGTGTGAAAGTGTGTGCTAATACTTAATTTGAGCCTTAAAATCCCACGGCTACAACTAGATTACAACAACGCTATTAAAAAAAGCTTTAATAAGTGTTTTTAAACTTTGTGGAAACAAAAAACGGAACTTGACGTCGTAAGTAACTTTGATTACGCGTGCCAGAATCGCATTCGATCCTTAGAAACATGCCCAAGGAAACAAAATCATCCAAACAAATAACATTTCAGTTTCAACTGGTTGAGGCCAAGAAGAGAAAATTTCACGACAACCAGATAAATTCAATCCTAAACAAATTAAAGAATCGCTAACCTACTTTTGAATGAAAAGGTGACGCAGTAGTTTGATAACTTAAAGGCAAAAGCAAAGTTAGTCTGGGAAAATAACGATTTTCGCGCGTGCCCTGTACTTTTGCTACAAGCTTACGCCATCGAGGAAAATAACGTGAAAAGAGCAGATGTGAAAATAACACAAGTTTTACCTTCCTCGATCGTTGAAATTTCCCGAAGCAGTTGAAGTTCCTAACATTGTTATAGGAGGTAGATTAAAAACGTTTTCATTTTGTCAAGAATGACTTTTCTCTTTCCAAAGCGCAACACGACTAAAGTTGTTTAGCGACGTGGAACGATAAAAAAAACCAGACGTCATAAAGACAAAATAGAATGATTTCCTGCGCGCGTAAAGTTTAATATGGAACACTTCTTTATCCTCCTATATATTGCATTACATTGACATCCATTGCAACTCTTCACTTTGTTAATAACAATGACACGTGAAACGTTACTCTAAAGGCTACATTCACGCTAGAGTCGATTTTTCTGGATTCGTCAAGAATATGGAAACTTCAGATTACCGGATTCGTTATATCGTTTACATGCAGATCTCTGACGCGGGGCACTGCGTGACCTTATTTGGCCCTAAAAGTGGGTTTGTACCGCTGAACAGGGTATGGTTTTCTTTCACAATCTTGAGTGTTAAACAAGGTGTACATAAATTATCGTTCTTGAAAGGAGTGTCTTTTTGGACCGGAAGCCTTTCGAAAGAATTAATGCGACGGTTCGCGATGAGTTCAGTCTATGTGCTACCAACAATTTTTATTCCAAAACAACTAATTTCATAATGTTTTTTTGAAAAATGTTTGTATTCCGTATGCAAGAAAAAGAACGAATTAAGGTCATACAATAGGGCCTCTTTTCTTTAAACAGGGTTGCAAAATGAACGATTTTTGCCTTCAACCGAGGTCAAGGCTTGAAGGCGCGCCTCGGCGGCACACCTCTACCAAAACTTCCCTTGAGTTCCTCACAGAACAGAGGGTCTCAATGGAGTGGTAGCTTTGATGATTGTCGGTTAATTTTTACCAATTTTGATGGGCGACGGTCAAATTTTAAAATAATAAATAAATGAATAAATAACTAATAATTTGGAGGTAGCACATCCACAAAGTGGTTCTTCGTCTGGCCTGATTCCTAGTCGAATTGGAATTTGCAATTCATGGAATTTTTGGTTTTTGAGGAGAGGGGAAAACCGGAGTAATCAGAGAAAAACCTCTCGGAGCAAAGGAGAGAATCAACAACAAACTCAACCCACATATGGCGTCGACGTCGGGATTTGAACCCGGGCCACATTGCTGGGAGGTGAGCACTCTCACCACTGCGCCATCCCTTGCTTCCAAAAACCAAAAACTTTAAATGGTTGACGATTATTGTGAGAATCGTTATTGAGTCCAAAAGTTAAATTAAATATAAACTTCGTTATCGCCCCCGCAGCGTGAAGGCGAAATCTCTAGTAACTCGCGCGTATATTAAGGAAACTACTTACAGTTGAAATATACAGTCAGTATGCCAGAAAAAATCTCAATTTGCTTGAACAGGGGCCGCGAGGAATCGGTAGGTAATGATGACGTTTCTATTGTTTGCGCCCGCAAATACGAAATGGTTAAGATGACGTAAAGACAGAAAATCCCGAAGGGACCGCTTAGGTCACGGGGTCCTGAGCAAGAGAGGATAAAGGGGACATAGAAGGCATCCCCCATACACACCCTATTCCATAGGTAATTCGTCTCGAGTTATATTTAGAATCGGGATAAACTTACCTCGCGCGTTGCGTGGATGTTTCGTGGAGGTTTCGCATGATTAAACGTCGTGCAAAACATGTCGGGCTAAAGGCAATGAAAGCGTAAAGAGATCGAGAGCATTTCTGAATATTGAAGCGAAATGAGTCGGCGCTCACCTGGGAAAGGGAATAGCTGGACTCTTTGACAAACCGTGAAATCAGTTTAACTCGAAGTTGTCGTAACCTCAGTGCTTTAATAAAATGAGAAATTTCGCCGGTCTATTGAAACCGGTCGTTTGTAGAATAAAGCAAGTAGGACGCCAAGTGTTATTTTTGTTGAATGATAAAAGACTAATAAAAGAATAAATATCAAACCAGAAATTGCTCTCGTCAAGCTGTAAATTATAAATGATCCTGAGAGAATATTCAGTGTGTTAAGGATTTCCCTGCTTTACTGCTAGCTCTATACGAGACAGGAAGGGCGAATTTTTTTTAATTTCCGTTTCGCTGACACAGTTCTAGCAGAAATCTCTCTTTAGTCGTTTTCGTCGACAAAACGAATGGCAGTATAGCTCTCCGCGTCTTCCGCCATTTTGTTCTGCGTCAATTCGTGAAGGACGCGTGGCTCTGAGTGTGGGTCATCCACGCAGAACACATTCGCGCTATGTGATTGGCTGTTGTCTAATCCCCCTTGGGATCTGTGGTCTTAAAAATAACTCGAGACGAATTACCTATGGAATAGGGTGTAGTATGGGGGATGCCCTCTATGTCCCCTTTATCCTCTCTTGATCCTGAGGAATTTCGTGTGAATAAATGAATTACTTATTTTAAGTCTCACCTTGAAAAAAACCTATACGTGTACCTTATCACGATTAATTAGCCCAGTGGGATATTAATGAATCTACTGTAAACAATTTCTTCGCTTCTTATCTGACCCAGATCGACTTTGTTGTTCGCTGTTTTGAAAATCAGTAACCGCAAGCCATATCCTCGCTGGCACCTTGCACGTCGAAGGGCGACCGAGGCACCAAGTGCCAATCTTGCAAGCCCTTAGTCTCTTGGTTTATGGTATATAGAATGTGGAACGACGAAACTGTAACGCGATCAAACTAACCCATTTTTTCAGAGGTTTTCAACGGGTTTTGATGTTCTAACGACAAACACATCTCCTCAGGACTCCGCGACAAAGCCGGATATGACAATTCATACCGATATCAGTGAAATAATTGGTAAGTGCAGACATGACTTGACGCTTGAGGCATCTTTTAGCCCGGGGGTACTCAATAAATTTTTATACGTGGAGGCTCCGCCCCGAGGTCCAACCCCTTACCCTTTTATATACCATTTTTCACGGAAAGGTACCCCTTTAGTATACCTTCTATTGACAAATGGTACTCCTTTCACATACCTTGTTTAGAACTTTGTATCCCTTTTAACTGCTGTAAATGCACTGTCTTTTAAATAGGAATCAATCACAAAAATTGAACGTTTTCTCGACTTTATAAAGCTATAATTTTCATCTGTTAGCCCTTTGTCCCTTTCGCAAACCTAAATGACAGATTTCCCTACCCTGTCGTATGGCCCAACAAGTGAAATTCCTACCCTTTTCATATACCTGAAGCCTGAAAAACAAACTGCGGGGATCAACAGCAGTATATATTAAAAAATTTATATCATAAAATTGTGCTGAACAGTTACAAGAAAAAATTAGTAATAAAATATCTTTTATTTAGCGCACACACCACCTGAACAATGTGTTTTCATAATGAACTCGAACTCGAACTCAAATCCAAACTCGATGTTTCGGGATTCGAGCCTACGGATTGAAATGAATTGATTTAGAATTGACTTTCGGCCTGAGCACCTTAGTCCAAGTTTCAGTACCAACAAGAACAACTTTAGTCTAGTAACCTGGCCTGTGAATACAGCCGTTATCTCTCCTCGCTCCACGTCGTCTTACTCTATCCAAATAGTCCAACCTTTACCGGAGTTGCACGAGTTAGTTCTGCATGCAGTCAATTCAACTCTCTTCGTCAACGATAAAAAGCACACGGTCATGATAACGAATAAAATTAAAAGAATTCTGTGGATAAAAGTTGCATGACTCAGGTTTGGATATTTTCGTCACTTGGCTTTGTGAAAACTGGAAAATTGTAATATCCATCTTTAAATAAGAATATATAAAAATGTCAAAATACAAAAGATGATACCTCCGAATAAACACCAAATGTCGGGAGCAAACTTATTTTGGTAACCTTTGTTCATTTTATTCGACGTTATATTCAGTTTAGGACCGGGAATCATTCATACTCCAATTTACTCCTAGCTTTCTCTTTTGTTTAATTTTTTAATATTGCTTTTTGGACAAGGTTATTGAAATTACGTGTTCACGTCATTTGCTGTATTACTTCCCATTATACTACGACATGAGAAATTTCTGCAATTTGATTGGTCTAGAGCAGTGGTATACGTATTTTCAGCTTTTTTGAAATACCTACATGTGAAAATTACAAGCCTTTTGCGGGTAGTAGTATGAACAAATAATGTACGTGATATTTGGCATAAATACCACAAAATTGTCTCGTATAACCATTTTGAATTATCACTCGTGGCATTCATGCCAACAACAAATAATGCCATAACCTATGCAAATTTTTAATGATGGCATGTTACATATTGTAAGGACCGCTTTTTATGTGGAAATACATGTGATTTTACATGATAGGTCTCGGGGATGTAAATAATTTATTTATCCAATAAATACATGATTAGCCTGGCTAGTTGACAAAGGCAGTAGTGAGGGGGGATGTCAGGTCTCCTGTAATTTAGGGCGTCAGTCTCGGGACATGCTTCCGTTCACAAAAAAATTGAAAACCAAATTCTCAGAAGCGTAATTTCCAGCATTCTGAGGATTGAATAAAGTGATAGCAGTGTTAAAGACAGTTTTCATTACGATTATTTTCTATGGTTTAAGTCTTGCTTTTGTTGTTCAATGAGGTTGTTTCTTTCCATTATGAACTGTCAAAGGCCGTTTGTTTTTAAAGAACTTTAGATAGAGCGGCAGCGCGGTCCGAGACCTAAAAGCGATAAAAGAACGGTGGTATAGCTGTAAGGGAATTTAACATCTTCTATGTATTCTAGCAACAGCGTTTAATTGTCCTAAAATAACGTTTGGTGCAATGATTGTCATATTTTTCCAAAGCCGCTGGCCTGCTGAACTGACTGCAGGGCCTTACCCTCTCTGTCCCGTTATTCTCACTTGATAATACGTATTTCTGCTTTCAGGGAAACTAACAAATACTTCAATTATTGAAATGTTTTATATATTTTATTCCCGGCCTTTTAATAAAACAGCTTCTTAGCATGTATATGGAAGGTGCGCGTTTTAAAGACAAAGAGAAAAGGATTCGAAATAACTCAGGGAAGAGGATGAGCATCGTCTTGTAGCGGAGTAAACTTGTTGTTTATGGCATCATTCAATGTGTTCAGGACTGAACGCCAATATTTTGTGCTTCCGGGCTGGAAATAAAGAGAATGTTTAAGAATAGTATCTTTTAAAAAAACCAGACCCGGGGGTTTTCCTATATTGGCCTACGGCGGGGGGGACTCCGCCGGAAAGGGTTACCTATGTTGGTGTTTTTCTTTAGCTAGTTTCTTACACAGTTTGTGATTAGTCCGATTTGAGTTAAATGTTGACAAGCCAAAAACAACTAATATATATACCAAAAACGAGAAGTCTAAAGACTAGTGCAAATATGTAATATAAAATGTAATCCGCAGGGGATTTATTGACCACCAGTGCAAGGAAGTAGGAACAAAAAGAAAAATAAAACAACGTCGGTGTACAGGCTATTCTATGTAAAAAAAAAGTGCATTTACAGCAGTCAAAAGGGATACAAAGTTCTACAAACAATATAAATAATTATATGTGGAAGAGGCAACATTTGTCATTAGCTGATAGAAGGTATGCGAAAGGGGACCTTTTTCGTCAAAAATGGTATATAAAAGGGTAAGGGGTTGGATTTCCTGGAGTTTTCTTTTTGTTTTCATTGTGGTTTGCATGAATTTTTTTCAAGCGTTTTGGCCTGTATAAAATGTTTTTGCTTTCCCCATCCCTCTCCATCATTACATTGTTTTAACTGTCCGTTCCTAAAACAGCAAGCATCGGACAATAACATAACCTACACTTACGCAGTATTTTTCGTTTCGCTTGCGCCGTAGACCATTTTCGCCTGGGTAAGGCGAAACGAGCGAACTACAAAAGAGAAAATCTTCAAAAAGTGAAGCAGGCCCGACAGGTTAAAGAGAGAGTAGTAATCCCGGTGGCGACATCACACTTATAAAAAAATGAAAAGAGAAAATCGTGGCTGGGAAAATTCCCTGTCACATATTTTTATGTGCCGGGTTTACGCTTTTTTTCAGTGTTTGCCTCTCCATTCAGTCACACTGAGAATTTCTCTATTTGCCTGTATTTGTCAGCATAATTTTACTTGAGCACAGAGCATCGTTTTCAAACATTAAGCATTTTGAGGAAGATGAAAAACGTCACCTTGAATGTGCATTTTGTTGATCTTGTCTGAGTTTTCTTTCCCCCACATGGGAAATAAGAGGGTCTCAATGGGGTGGTGGCTTTTACCGTTATGGGCTAAAATTTTGGCTCTTCTACGGCTATCGGTTAATTTTTTTCAGTTACGGTTAACGAAAAAGTTAAAAATTAACTTCTTTTGTTTCAAAAAGTTAAATATTAATTAACCTGTATTTTTTTGTATCTTTAAATCAAAATAAAGGTCTCCGGATCATCTCGGGATGAAATAAGTTTTCCTTTTAAAAAGTTTTAACATTTGATAGATCATACTTTTTATAAAGTATTGCACTTCTGATATTATTTTACACATAGAAATGTAAATAGTCAATTTAAAAATAATCTTTGTGAGAAAGCAAAAGCAGACACTCGAACGCCCAACTCAAGGCCGGGGCGCGACATTCATTATAACAGAAATGGCCGTTTTCACACTAGAAAAGGATTGTTCGTGTGAGACGGGTTATCCGTTTGATGATTCGCGTCAGATAGGTGATACGTCTTAATTTGGCAATGGAATAGTTTTAATTTTGAATAAACAATCCGCCTGACTTTTGAAGACAGGATTATCCGTTCCAGATAGCCTGTGTACAGCCGCCCCCTCCCCTCAGAAAAAAATCGGAGAAGGCGGTATGTGGGGAGGGCGCGACTGTACACAGGCTAGTCTTAGACGGATGATCCATTTCTAGGTCTAGTGTGAAAACGGCCAATAACAAAATTCCCGTGTCCAGTGTTTCTAATGATAGCGAAGGACTGTACGGAACGACTGTCTTGCCGTTGCCTTGTCCGTAGGCCGCATTATTCCGCGCGGCTGATGCCTTTCGGGTCATGTGGTCCGAGCGAGTTCGCCACTGAAATGCCTTGACTGAGATTGCGTGGGAAGACGCCGAACAGGGACTAGGCATGGCGATGTCTACCGAAGCGTCCGAGAAAAACAGGGAATGTTGTTTATCGGCAACGTGTTTTACAAACACTGACATCTCTCCGTGTTGTTTCACTACTGTTTTGAGGGCACGGACTCCTGAAAATTGCAAATATTAATCCCCAGCAAGAAGCCACACTTTCGCTATGGAAAAAATTAGTTCCCCAAGAAAGCGCCGGAAATGGAGCCTAGGTCTTGGTTAACACCTAAAAGGCGCTTCGCCTAACGTGCGTACGGAGTCACACTAGCCGGGAAATAAAAAACGCAACCATAAGTGAGTTTAGTACCTTCCTTAAAAGTAGCAAATCTAGGGAACGCTTTCTTTTACGGTGAACTCTTTTTTACGCTGTTTACGGCTAACGGTTCAATTTTTTAAGTTTTTACGGCTATCGGCTAAATTTTTGGCCGTTTTACGCCTATCGGTTAACCCCATTGAGACCCTCTTAAGTGGAGCCACTGTTGTTGTGATGTCGGAAACTGCCAGTTTTAATATAATATTTGCTTTTTCTCTGCGCTGGGGTTTTCATTATTTCATTTGGCCTACTGCAAGAGTCATCGTAGCTCTTCTTCGTCGGCTTCATCGTAAAAGTCGTTAAGGGATTTATATCTCTGTGGCCTGTGACATTGGCGATATGTTCTGAACTTACAATCTTTGCTTTCTTCAGCTTCCTGACTGTTGTTTTTCTTGCACAATGATTCGTAAACTTTTTTCTCAATTTCTTTAAAGCTACGACCAGCTACGGACAGTTTCATTCTGTTAGTTATGGTATTTTCGCCCATTGGTTTAGTTTGGACCAGATGTTTAAATTTTCGGTTTCGTTTGCTACTGAGGTAGAAAAAAAACAGACCATCGCATGGATGTCTTGCTCCACAAAAGTCTCAAAGAGATTAACCGGACACCTTTCTCCGCCAACAAATAACGTACGTGACTTGAAATCCGTGTTGTTATCATTGCAAACTCGTATCCTTGTTCATTTAAATGCTTAAAAAGTGTACCTGTCATGGTTTGCGTGTGGTTGCCCCCGTTTTCGTTCTTTATTTTTTTACTTTCGCGTAGTCTGTTATAAGCCGCTTGCTTTTTAGTTTCTCTGGCTCATTTTCCTAGATTTTGTTGACTTTATTTTTCTCTTAGCACCGCATTTTCAATACATTTAGCCAGAAAGACGTACTTTTTACTGTGTTCTGTTTTTTCGAATATATTTTTTAACTTTTCTATTGTTGTTTTGCGTTAAAAAATTAAATCCCATCGTCGTCTGCTGAAAACCATGGCCATTTTCTTAAATTTTGTTGTTAAAACAGCTCTAATCTGATTGGTTCTTGGTGGTTTCTTTTGTGTTTTCAGCCAATCAGAAACCATTTGAAATTTGCACTCGTGTTACAAGTTTTGCACTCGTACTGTTACAAGTTTGCACTCATGTTACGGAAGAACTGCACTCCTTTCTCAGCCAATCAGAATTGAGTAATTTTTTCGTGTATATTATTAAACACAGAAACAGCATCCCTTAGATATAATTGCTGTCTTACAGGTAACCAGCACAATTCCCGGAGAACTGGAGAGATATGATTGAATTTTCTTGCTCCACTAATTATCCGGGCGGCAAAGTTCTGTATGTGTTGCAATTTATATATATTTTCTGTCAGAAGTGTTAGACCAGACCGCCAAGCAGTAAAATAATTTACAGAATAAAAGCGCGTTGCTTAAAATTGCTAGAAGGTCTGAATTAAAAGCGTGTTTTGTGCAATTCATCTGGGCTAGCTTAGAAATACAAGAAGAAGTGAGAGCATATGGCAATCAAATGTCAGGGTAGGATCAAATATCACTCCTAAGTCCTTAACAGAGTCAGTAGGAAAAAGTTCCTTGCCAAGGAAAGAAAGCTTAAAGCTTAGTGGTTTACAAATCATCTGTCAACTGCCGAACACCATGAGCTATAATTGTCTTGTCTGGGTTCAACAGGAGATTTAACAGTTCTCAAAGCACCATGATGCGTCATCAGTATGGAATTTCTGCACTCGTTTCTCAGACTTCATTTAGCAGGGAAACCACTGGTGACATCGTGAAATGTCAACTGTTTTCTCAGGCTATGTAAAGGGGTGCCGTAAACGTTTGTCATTTAAGTTGGGCTTTAAATTATACACCAGGGGTCCTTTGGATTACCCTAAGAGGGAAGCCACGAATTACTGACACTTATAATTAATCCTAAAATGGTTGTAATTGCCACAGTCAAGTACCATAATAAAAGTATGATGATAAAAAGTTGCAGTCCAAGAGTGTTTTTGGCATTCCCCCTGAGCTGGAAGGTGGAATGCTTTTTACTGTAGTACAATCGAAAGGCCCAGACGTTCAGCACAAATTAAGCTTATGTAATTAGCCACCTACAGTCTCAGACAAAAATACTTGGAACACTTTCACCCAACGCTGTTTTTTCACTTCTGGCCTGTCTCTTCATCCTCCCAATGTTGGTTATCGCAGTTACATGTAACTCACCCAACATTGCACACCAACACTGGGAGGGCAAGAAGACTAAGACTGTGTTTCAACAGGAATTTTAGGTATGGGACCCGGTTGATGGCTCTAGTGGTGGGAAATCGCAAAACAAGTGTATACACATTTCCTGGTGATTTTTACTGGCAAAAATTAAGGACTTCAAGAGGAAGAGAAAACTAATAGAGCAAATTAATGTTTTCCCTCCATTTAACAACATTCCAAGGTTTTAATTAAGACAGCTTTATACGTATTGGGTGCTAGTAATATCAACAGATCAGTTTCAAATGCGCACGTATATTGTGCATTTTTTTACCTTCGGCCCTTACATATATAGTGTAAGCTTTGTTGCGATGGTGACACGAATCAATGGTTCACCATAACGGTTCACCATACTTTCCTGACCTTTTTATAATGTGTCTCTGGTGGAATAAGAAAGAAAAGGAAATGGATGGTTAACAGCTAATTGAAGTTGCCTATGTTCAATGGGCTTTGATACATGACATACAAGACCACGTTATTCAGACTTGGATCATGGTGGAGTGGTTGTTTCCTTAAAGAAACTTGTGAACCTGTGAATTTACTATGGTGAACCGTGTTCACCCTGAGTATACCGTTTTATCTGGCCCTGTAAGCACAGGTTTTTAACTCCTTTAATATCGTACATGGCTTGTACCTCTATTCCAACATTTATAGCACAGTAGTTTCTGTTATCACTACTACTGAAGGTGTATATGAGCGGTTTGTAAACCACTTTTATTTCATAAATTTATATGAGCTGTTTGTAGACCAATTTTATTTCATAAATTTATGAGCTGTTTGTAGACCAACTTGTATTTCATAAATTTACGAGCTGTTTGTAGACCAAGTTGTATTTCATAAATTTATGAGCTGTTTGTAAACCACTTTCATTTCATAAATTTATATAAGCTGTTTGCAGACCAAGTTGAATTTCATAAATTTATGAGCTGTTTGTAGACCAGGTTGTGTTTCATAAACTAATGAGCTGTTTGAAAGATGTAATATATTCGATCATAGGAGTCACTCTATAATTTTTTTATTGTTCGAGTTTAAGTCAGTTGATGATGTTGCAGGCGCTGGGAAACTTAGAGAAATGCTCACGTTGCATACAAACCCACACGCTGTTCATGGTAGGTTCACACTAAAAGATGACTGTGAGTGTCAGGTTTGGAACGCCAGGGCCGCTTCGTGAACTCAAAGAGAGAATTATCGATCGATGTAGTACATGAGCAATTAATAAGCACAATTTGTGAGCAAAGTATTTCACCAGGGTGACTATGGCTGAAGACTTGATTGTAAGCTGTCGCACTCAGTGAACTGAACAACTCAATTGCCGATGAATGTCAGATAAATCCTGATGTTACGAAATGGACGTCCATGAGCGAGGGACGTGACAACTTTGCCATGTTAGAAGACTGGCTTTTCCTTTAAATATTTCCTTCTATTTAATGCAACACACTCCACTTTGGAGGTCTAAATTTCGGATACTGACTAAAGAAGAAGCGGACAAAATAGGAACTCTGAGAATTTCACAAACAAGTTCAAACCTTCACCGGGACATCCCACCGGGAGCTTCACAAAGACCAACTTGAGGAAAGTGGGGGATATTAATATTACTGACAAGGTTTGGTGACTGAGTAGAGCATACAAGTGTAGCCCAGGTCAAGGATTCAGGGGGTTTGCTTTTGTTTGTAACTGTATCTCGCTAAGCTTTTATCATTAAATTTTTACATGATCTTGTGATCACAATTCTGTGTTTTCGCCCATTCAGCAAGCACGATATATCAGATGTATTGATGTCAGCATTAGCGAGTTTCCAAAAAACATGCCTTTGTAAATTTTCAGCTTTCGTGGTGTTTCTTGCTGTTTCTTGTACCATTTTATGGAGAAGTAAACTGAAGTTACCGCAGAATGGGGACTTAAAAAAGAGTACAATCCATTTATCTCGAAACATAATACACATGACTTACACGACCTTTATTTTCCCAAAGGAGTTTTGAATACGAACAAAAAATGTGAGGGGCAAAAACAGTTTTAATATGAATGAACCATACGGTTTTAATTAATATAAGGCCGGGTCAATTATTATGCACTGAAATGAATCGCTTGAAAAGAGAGAGTTCGCTGGCAGATGTGATCAGAGGTAAACAAGGGCACACAGGAGTTATAAAGCGGCATAGTTATCTGCCATGAAGAAAAGTTAGTCCTGGGTGTCGTGAGACAAACGGCGAACTCGAGCGTATTTTTAACTCATATCTGTATCAGGTAAAAAATATGCTATTGATCTTTTCATCTATTTACGTATACATTGTTTAAAGCCGCGTGCTGATGAAAGTAACATGCGAGCGAGAAATCTTTAAACTTTTTAGGCCGCAAAATGCAAAGGATGTTATTCTTTTAAGTTAGAGGAAAATACCAAGAGGAAAATCTTAAAACTAAATATTTTTTATCTTGTGAAAAAAATAGTGCGCTTTCATGTAGAATGTAGACCGCAAATTAGGATCGTCTATATTTAAAGTCTCAGTGAAGTCAGTGAGGCCCCTGGATCGGGATCAATGGGCAGTTGGCTGTCTGTGTTAGTAAACTTCTGGGTTTCATACAATACAGTATTTCTGTCTAGTGTAAATTAGCCCAGTGGCGAGTAGCTGACCCTGTCACATTTTATACTCATAGAACGACAATAATTTTTACGTCAAATTAGTCACCTTATACTATCACGCTATATTTTCGTTTCCTGCTTAGAATTAATGACTAACTTGTTTATTTTTATTCATAATGGTGGAATTTAAAAGTTATTAAACAGCCCCCACCTAAAAATGGTACTCATTCTTTTTGTTACGAAAGTCTTTCAAAAGGGTACTTTGTTCTGAATAAGTCTATTTCAGTCTCACATGAGATTGTGTCTCACGCAATGGTCGGCGACAAGGTTTTATGGTAGTCTGAGTGTGTATAGCCGCCCCCTCCCTTCAGAAAAAATAGCCCCTTGGCAGCCCAGTTAAAAATCGCCTTTCGGCGATTCTTGTTTACATACATTGTAAACAACATATAAAAAGATGCCTATTTTATACCTATAGCCTGGGTACTTGTTGAGAACCTTTTTTGTGTTGGACCAAAGACTACTTTTGGATGCCCTATATATGCGCTTGTGCTTAATCTTCAAATAGTATCCTTAGACATTTAGAAAGCAGGATCGACTGTTTTCAGTGATACGCCTTGGAGCCCTAATCGGTGACTCTTGCATTATTCGTTAAGAGGAAAAACTGACCTCGAGCTCTCGAAATTGCCTTATTGCTCTTTAAAGCTGTCTTAAGCTTCTTGCACTTTTACTTGAAGAGTTTTCCCCTTTCGTTGCTTACAATCTTTGTTGCCGAAGAGGTCTTCTTTATTAACCACACGTTTCAGCTAGAAATGTGGCACATTTGAACGACTCTCAATAATTATGGGAAAACCATGAATTTTGCAGAGAAATACACACGTACTGTTGTCACGCTATCAGTCCTACAATTGAAAGCCATGCTGTACACTCAGTTTTTTTTATTTTTCCAATACTGCGCTCAAAAAAAATATTTCGGCCCACTGGGAATTCTCAGTGTCACGGTTGTCTTTATATGGAAGCAGAAATATGAAAATAACTCAGTTCACTGCTGTAGAAATGTTCGCAAAATCACTATAGCCCCCAACACACTACAACAGCGTCTGTGACCGAATTACAAGTTTACCTCGATAAATTCCTTTTCCAACACAGTCTCAGACAAAAATAGTTGGGACACTTCCACCCAACGCTGTTTTTTTTGCTTCTGGCCCGTCTCCTCGTCCTCCCAATGTTGTTTATCGCAGTTCACTCACCAAATCTTGGACAGCAACATTGGGAGGGTAAGAAGAGAGCAAAGTGTCTCAACAATTTCGACTGAGACTGTAGTTTGAACAATGTATTATCCCAATTTTTCGCTTTCGAAGACTTAGGGAGACTATTCTCCTACTGAATAATCTTGCATTGGACAACCCTATGGCTCAGGCAGCTGGCAGCAGTTCTTTCCTCGTTGATCTGACTCAATCAATCAATCAATCAATCAATTTATTTGCCCTTTTTTTACATACAATAAATTACATGCACGAGTGCATAGTGCATGTGTCTATAGACAGGGGCGGATCTAGGGGGAGGGTGCAGGGGGTGCGCACCCCCCCCCCCCCCCCTGAGATGAACGGTTTTCTAATACAACTGGTATTCTGCGAAAAAAAAAACTATGTGGTTTATTGGTGTTGAAGTAGAGCAATAGACGATCAGTGCACCCCCTCCTAAAAAAAATCCTGGATCCGCCCCTGATAGAAATAAACAATTAAGAAAAATGTGTCTATTCGGCAAGATTATTCAGTAGGAGAATAGTCTCCTTAAGTCACCGTTAGTCTCCCTAAGTCTAATCTAGTCTACCAAAGCGAAACATTGGGATAATACATTGTTCGAGCTACAGTCTCAGATCAGTCGAAATTGAGGGTTGTCCAATTATTACTCAGTGAATACTCCAACAAATTTATGCATGCCATTGCATTGTATTGTCTTCACATTACAATAGTATAGCATAACAATAAAGAACGAAGCACAACAATGAGAAATTGAACAAAGCCATGCATAAATTTGTCGGAGCATTGGACATAATAGTTTAGAGCTGAGCCACTGATGGCATGCATCATTGCGTGTGTTGTGTGCTAGTAATTTTGCGTTGTTAAGCACGATTGTAAAAATACTTTACACAGCTAAGCTATCTAAAAGAAAGATCTTACCTTATGGTACAGGAAATCTTCAACAAAGCCAACTTCAATGAACGAAGAATGACAAGAACGTAGTAAACTTCCTCAGTACGCAGTAAAAACACTTTCGATTTCAGCAGGAAGCATTTGCAACAAAGCCGAAATGAGTTGTGGGACACAACCCACTGATAAATGGAGGTGGCTGGAGGGGTAAGGCGTAATGGGAGGTGTTGAGGGTGAGGGTGGATGATGATCGTGCCATACATGCCTAAGGGGTAGTGGTTAAAAATTCTCGTCATACTTCGATCTGGACCTAACCTGAGGGTTATTCTTTCATGTTACCCTTACGCCAAATAGATATATCCTTCATGTAATAGTAATAGACTGTTTATCTCCATGTATACCCTGTATACCCCTTTATACCCTGTATACCCATGTATACCCTGTATACCTATGTATACCCACGTATACCTTGTATACCCTGTATACCCATGTATACCCGGTATACCTTGTATACCCTGTATACCCATGTATACCCTGTATTCCCCGTATACCCATGTATACCCTGTATACCTTGTATACCCTGTATACCCATGTATTCCCTGTATACCCATGTATACCCTGTATACCCATGTATACCCTGTATACCAATGTATACCCTGTATACCTTGTATACTCTGTATACCCTGTATACCCATGTTTACCCTGTATACCCTGTATACCCCTGTATACCCATGTATACCTTGTATACCATGTATTCCCTGTATACCCATGCCTACCTTGTATACCCTGTATACCCGTGTATCCCTGTATACTCATGTATACCCTGTATACCCATGTATACCCTGTATACCCATGTATACCCTGTATACCTATGTATACCCATGTATACCCAGTATACCCTGTATACCCCTGTATACCTTTTATACCCATGCATACCCAGTATACCCTGTATACCCATGTATACCCTGTATACCCTGTATACCCTGTATACCTGTGTATAACCTGTATACCCTGTATACCCTGTTTACCCATGTATACCCTATATACCTTGTATACTGCCTGTATACCCATGTATACGCTGTGTATCCTGTATACCCTGTATGCCTATGTATACCCAGTTTACCCTGTATACCCATGTATACCATGTATACCGATGTATACCCTGTATACCCATGTATACCCTGTATACCCTGTATACCCGTGTATAACCTGTATACCCTGTATACCCTGTTTCCCCATGTATACCCTGTATACCTTGTATACCCTGTACACCCGTGTATAACCTGTATACCCTATATACTCATGTATACCCTGTATACCCATGTATACCTTGTATACCCTGTATACCCATGTATACCCTGTATACCCGTGTATAACCTGTATACCCTGTATACCCATGTATACCCTGTATACCCTGTATACCCTGTATACCCGTGTATAACCTGTATACCCTGTATACCCTGTTTACCCATGTATACCCTGTATACCTTGTATACCCTGTATACCCATGTATACCCATGTATACCCTGTATACCTATGTAAACCCACGTATACCTTGTATACCCTGTATACCCATGTATACCCATGTATACCCTGTATACCCCTGTATACCTTTTATCCCCATGTATAACCAGTATACCCTGTATACCCATGTATACCCTGTATACCTTGTATACCCTGTATACCCATGTATACGCTGTGTATCCTGTATACCCTGTATGCCTATGTATACCCAGTATACCCTGTATACCCATGTATACCCCGTATACCCTGTATACCCATGTATACCTTGTATACCCTGTATACCATATATACCCTGTATACATTGTATACCCAAGAACTCCCCGTATACCCTGTATACCCATGTATACCCTGTATACCCATATATACCCTGTATACCCTGTATACCCTGTATACCCATGTATACCTTCTATACCCTGCATACCAATGTATACCCTGTATACCCTGTATACCCATGTATACCCTGTATACCCATGTATACCTTGTATACCCTGTGTACCCATGTACTCCCTGTATACCCATGTACTCCCCGTATACCCTGTATACCCATGTATACACTGTATACCCATGTATACCTTGTATACCCTGTATACCCTGTATACCTTGTATACCCTGTATACCCATGTATACCCTGTGTACCTTGTATACTCTGTATACCCTGTATACCCCTGTATACCCTGTATACCCATGTATACCCATGTATACCTTGTATACCCTGTATACCCATGTATACCCTGTATACCCATGTACTCCCTGTATACCACGTACACCCATGTATACCCTGTACACCCATGTATACCCTGTATACCCATGTATACCCTGTATACCCATGTACTCCCTGTATACCCATGTACTCCCTGTATACCACGTACACCCATGTATACCCTGTACACCCATGTATACCCTGTATACCCATGTATACCCTGTATACCCATGTATACCTTGTATACCCTGTATACCCTGTACACCCTGTATACCTCGTAAACCCTGTATACCCTGTTTACCCATGTACTCCCTGTACTCCTTGTATACCCTGTATACCCATGTATACCCTGTATACCCTGTATACCCATCTATACCCTGTATACCCTGTATACCTTGTATACCCATGTATACCCTGTATTTCCATGTATACCCAGTATACCCTGTATACCCTGTATACCCTGTATACCCATGTATACTTATGTACTCCCTGTATACCCATGTATACACTGTATACAGTGTGTGCCCGGTATACCCTGTCTACCCTTAAGTAAACAAATCATGCTTGATATGCAAATAAAACCTTTTATGTAAAGAATTTAATATTGGAAAGAAATCAGTTAATTTTAAAAACCCCTCTGAAATGCCGTCATGTAAGCTACAAATTTAAGGGATAATAAATTTGGCATTTGAATTGAACGAGTATGCGAAGATATGCTGACCTGATGAAACGCAGTGACACTCAATAAGCCCGCGCCGGATTTTGGTTGGAGAGGAGGGGGCGGACATACCTAGGCTACAAATCAATGAACTGTCGTAAGTACATTCACGTAAGATTTTCCTTTAGCATCACACCGTGGGTAGGCCAGGACGATCAAGTAAGAAAGACGGAACACAAATCAAACATGCACATCTCAATGTTAATAATTTCTATTAACATTCTTGTTCTATTTGTGACGTTTGTGACGGGATTTGAGGTGATAGAAAAGCAGAGAGAGATATTGATGTAACCAACAGTGGAATATGAAAACGATTTATCAACGAATGAAGAAATGGTGGCCTTTCCTTCTGTCGTCATACCATCACCACCGCCGATTACAGGACCCGATTGGAGACAAGACGCAGATGCTTACTTCCTACTTCCCTATATCCTTTTCGATCCTCTTGGACAACATCCGGCTTTTCGCGTCAAAAAAAGAAAATTGTATTGAGTTTGTGCGCTGAAGATGGAAGATGTTCTTTGCTATCAAGGGGAAGCGTCAATGAATGGAATAATGCAAGAAAAGACAGATCAAACCCCCTAATGTTGTTCGACGTTGAAAGTCCAGTGCTGCTTGTAAGCAAAGTATATAAATGTGAGCATGGTCATGATATACCCGCAGGCTATTTCCACGACACCTCAGAGGTTTATACGTGCGTGCCATTTGTTCTCACACACCGATCTGGTATGACTATGCGATTGTCAAATGAAATTGAAGATTTATTAGATAGAGGATTAGCAATATCGGCTGTTGAAGAGCTCATAAAGGAAAGGTACAAAAGAACATTAAGAAACAGGCTTCTCCGGTTTCTAAATGACGCGCACCAAGCGAAAGAATTGGGGTTCACACAGTCAGCTGAGGGGTTAAATTTTGACGTTCCCGGAAACCTTTTTCCCTGGCCAGGTGACAACTTGAAAAGAAGCGTTTACGTTGCTTCTTTTAATGAGACAAAACACCTTTTTACAGAGGCAATGAATTTGTTAAATGCTAAAGTAATAAGGTGGTCGTTCGCTATGTCAGAGAGTTTTGAGGAGATAAAACCTCTTTTTTAAGTTCTCTCGTTAGACTTCAAAAATCGAGGTGTGAAACTGTCAGGAATATACATATACAATTGCTACAAGTGTCACCACCTGCTCACGTCATATTTCCCAGACGTCCCCGTCAAGTTGGATTTGTTTCACTCCATACAAAGAATTACAAAAAAAGTTGTCAAAACGTTCTCATATCTTTGCAGAGGTTTGCAAAGATTACTCACTGGTCTTCGGGGATCAGAGAGATCAAACCATCGAGAGAAAGCTTCCAACTCCGGCACCTGAAGAGATTTCGTTTGCGCAACCTAAACAACTTTATCACAAAATGGGTTTCGTATAAGATATTCAAGTGGCGTTCGCGTTATCAGCAAAAGCGTTGAAAAAGAACTAAAAAATATATAATGTCACATTAGAAAGGGATGTTTGTCACACATCCCCCCAGGTTGTTGAACAACACGAAACGAACGGCTTCACCGAGGACTGAAGAAAACAACAGTAACAAACCGAATTGGAGTAGATCTTGCAAGAACTCGCTTTGAAAGAACCCTTTTTAACTCAAACAGGAAACGCGATGCAAACTTACCATCTATAGGAGACACGCTCATAAACAGTAGAAAGAAGATTCTGTTAACAGGAGTACCGCAATCGAGCAGAACCCCTGACGGGACCAATAACAAAGTTCACGAAATATATTTCCATGTGATGACAAATAATAAGTAATGGTAAAAGGACTGAGTGGAGTCCAATTCGGTCTGTAATCATACTCGTGATTAAACAAATCGGACTCCCGCTACGCGGTCGTCCGATTTTGTTAATCACTCGTATGATTACAGACCGAATTGGACTCCACTCAGTCCTGTTACCATTACAAATCAGGGCAGTTGAGAGCCAATCAGATTTGACAATTTTGTTATAGTTATGATTATACTAATAATAATAATAATAATCTTTATTTCTTAAGATAAAAGCACATATCCTAAGTTACAATATAAACTCAAAAAACTATTTACATATCATATCTAAAAATTATTCTGTTACTAAAAACGTTCTTAAACCTGTCAGTGTAGATTCTAGGGACAGAGACTGACGTATTTCTAAGATTGTACCTCGTGTTCTTTTCCTTAGGTAAAAACTGGAACAACGGACATTCGGGGTCATTCGATCTTTTTTTGTAGAGTGTCTTGTCCGCCTTCTCTAGCAAATCCCTGATATTTACATTCTTGGACATAAACTTTCTTTTCACACACCGGTCTAAAAAATTCTGTATTACAGAAAGGTCGGAATCTGAGGCACCATAAACCGGCAGAGCGTTAGAAAAATTTGGTAAGACTATTGCGTTAAAAAGGTGATCTACTTCCTCCTGGGACATTCCTTCCTTACGTAAAGATCCTAATAAGAATAATGACTTGTTCGCCTTAATTACCTTCGCGCGCACGTGACTACTGTATTTACAGTTTTGTTGAAAAGTAACACCTGATATGGATAACTCTGCGCACTGCGGTATATTACTAACTGGCGCAATGTCCTGACTGAAACCTTTCTTACGGAAAATAATTTCCTTGCATTTTGTTGGATTGCATGTCATGCGATTGCCGCTGGACCAGCTAAGAAACTGATCCACCAAGTCAGTGCGACACTGGCCGTTTCCCCAAAAAGGGACGATAATTGTAGAATCATCAGCATATTTAAACAAGGCTGGGCGACCTTCTAGATTGATCTCCAAGTCATTAATAAACACGTTAAAAAGATATGGCCCACTGACACTACCTTGTGTCGTACCCCTATTTACCTCACGCCACTGTCCCTCAAAACCGTTATAAACTACTCCCTGCTGGCGTTTCTCGAGAGAGCTTAAATACCAGTTCACAATAAGGGGATTCAATGGCAACTGCCTAAGCTTAGATGACAGGAGTTCATGATTAACACAGTCAAATGCTTTACTAAAATCCATTGCAAATACTCGGAAGGCTTTGCAGTCTTGCTCGTCTAAATAGCTGTAGATGGTGTGCTGCATGCTCAAGAGCGCATCAGTGCAACTCCCCCCTGTCGTATAAGCAAACTGTGTTGAACTCAGATGCTGTTCGACAATATCTCGTGCATGGGTGTTATACACAGATTTCTCGAACGCGCGTGCAATTACAGGCGTGATCTTAATTCCTCTGAAGTCCTGCTTGCCCTTAGGGATGTCGATCTTAGGGAGAGGCGTCACGTGGGCCCTTTTCCACGAGGAGGGCCACTTGCCAGTTTTCAGGGAAACATTCCAGATCTTATGAATGACAGTTGTGAAGATCTCAGCGTGATCCCTCCAAATCCAAAAAGGAATGAGATCTGGTCCCATAGCGGTTTTCTTCAGATGTTGTAAGCAATTCCACACGTGTCTTTCTGATATCTGAGGGGCTTCTAAGCACTTATTCACAATAACTGGTACAGGCTTCGTATATGCGTCATCAGTGCTCAAATCAGCGAAGTAGTCGTTTAGCTCCTTCAGTGATTTAGTGTCCAATGTAACGTTAGCAGAAATGCTGCGTCGTTGGCACAAAAACATCTACGTGCTTCCACCATTCTCTGGATCCGATAGGTGCCTTTGCGAGTGTTCTTCTACTCTTACTAATCAATTCGCTTATTTTCCTGTTAACCTCAACCAGCCGATCTTTATTGCTTGGAGCTATTCTTGATTTTACCCTCATTAACGATTTTACTAAGGGTGTCATCCACACCGGATCACGCGATGACATGCGCACTGACCGCAACGGCATACACTCATCCATGTGGTGTTTAATTTTTGCTTCCAAATTATTCACTGCCTCCTCGACATCATTTACAAGTTTAATGCTACAGATAAAAAAATAAATTTGAAAACAATATCGATAGAGAATATTTCTCACATACAAACCCGTCTTACATCATTAATCGATAGCAATGACTAGAGTTCTACGTGTAGTGATGGTGAAAACGTGGAGAACAGTTTAAAGCCGGATGTCGAAAACTTTGTCATTCTTAGAGACGCTTTACAGTAGTGGAAAATGAGCAAGATCGTTGAGGAAAAAACGGGGCCAAAACAATTCAATTTCAAGAAGATAGTCACTTATGTTAGACCGTTAAAAACAAAGGCATTAATGGAAAATGAAACAGTAGCTGGAGACCCAACAAAAAGTGAGAGAAAAAGACTTACTGAACTAGCCTCGACTTGGGGATTTGACATTGCTGAGGTAACGGGTGACGGCAATTGCCTTTTTATGGCAGTGGCAATGCAATTGCAACAAATGGTGAGCTTGAATGCACATAATGAATCGCTGTTAATGTCACACCTTGAGGAACATCTATCAACGATATTGGTAGCATTCTCACGAGTAAAGTCGTCCAAGAATTCAAGGGAGAACGAGTAGATTTTTATTAGTCATTTCTGCCCAGTGATGTAAACTTTTTTTCGGAGGCAGATCGTTTTATCCAATCGGGAGCGTTTTCAGGTCCGCTAGGCGATCTTATACCTCTAGCAATCGCAAACGTTTAATTATTCAAATACCTTTATTTGTCTTTAATCCAAGTTTTTTGACTCCTTTTGTGATAATTTATCCAGAAGGGATGGTGCCAGCCTAAAACGTCGTCTACCTGGCGTATAATGCAAGTGGTCCAGGACACTATGATACGCTAATTATCTCCCAACGTGATCAGCAGGAGCAATTCACTTCTGAAACAAACAGCAATCTCGATGCTCTCGAGAGTTAGTCCACGCTTTCCACGGAGAAAGTGCCAATCTCAACTCCAAGAAAACCATGTCGATGCAAAAATAAAAAAAAAAAGAAATCAAAAGCAAAAGCTAAGCGTCAAGGAACTACAAAGGCAGGTGCATGTAAGTGCATCAACGAATACGGTACCTGTATGAGCGCATGCAGTTGTTGTGGATGGTGCCAAGGCAAACAATGTGGGGGAAAGCAAGGGCTTCCTCTAGACAAAAAATGTAGAACACCGAGAAAGCGAAGTAAAAAATACAGGCATACCGTGAAAGCAAAATGATCAAGACTTTCACTGGAAGAAAATGACAAAAAAATCAAAGATCCTGGATTGAATGAGCTAGAGTTCTTTGTCATGCATACTATGACCCAGTATGCCAACTCAAAATGAAAACAGCCATTTTTGTGACATGTTTAGCAAAATAGTCAAAGTCGTAAATAGTTTCGCTTTATAGTTCTTCCCATATTTCACCATTCCTTACAGGTGCTTTACGATGAAAAAAGAAAGTATGATAAGCTAAGGAAACGTTAGATACTATATAGTATGTGGCTCTGTACCGTGAATGGACGTAATAGACCGTAATAGTATTGTAAGAGAACACTATATGATCGATAATGAGAACCGTATAATTTTATGCAAAGAATATCAATATAGTGTGCTTATTCTCACCAGATCTATATGAGATTCCCAAGAGATTCTTAACCCATAGTTGTTAAATTTTTCTGTAAAGTTTTATTTATCTTTTGAATGCGAATTTGGGAAATGTTACGTTGTAATATTTGTATTAGCTAATGTTCACACCTTTATTGTAACTAGACCCATACCTCCCTTTGCAGAGTACTAGCTATACTGTTTTAAGGTCTATGTAAATTATGTATGTTTTATGTAATTTGCACCCTTCAAAGTCAAACCCCGTTCCCTCCTTTGATGTCCAAACCGCCCCTGCGGAGAAATTTTAAGAGTTGTAAGAAGTTGATATGATGCAGCAAACATCTAAAGTCGGTGGCCGTGGTAAATCATAATAAATTGTGCGATGAAGTTATTGTGTATTACCTAATTGCCTATCAGTTTAGCATACTTCGGAATTTACAATGCCTTAGCCAAGAATGTAACGACCAAATAATAATTAATTAAGGTTCAAATTAGAAGTTTCATCTGATGAGGATAAAAGGCTGTCCTTAATCAAAAATGCGAAATTTGTGTACTCAGCAATGGTTGAATGAGCTCATTCAAGCAATTTCTTTTTGACTCAAAGAGGAGTTAGGCAAGGCTGTCCCCTTTCCCCATAATTGTTTATTCTTGCTGCGGAGATCATGGCCAAGATCGTCCGAAACAACAAGGGCATAACAGGTTTTTCTCTAGGTAATGACGAAGTTAAGATAAGCCAACACGCTGATGATGCCTTTGACGTTGAATTACAACGAAAAAACTGAAAACATTAGGAAGCTTTTGAGTTGCTGGAAATATCGCAAGCTCACGTTGTTAGGGAAAATTACTGTCCTTAACTCACTGACCGCATCACAACTGGTATACTTGCTCTTCCCTTTTACGCTCAAATCATTACGCTACAAAGGAAATAAATGACATGTTTTACCATTTTCTATGGAATAGTGAAGGTGACAAATTTAAGAGAAAAGTTATGATCAATGAACCTGAGTATGGAGGGCTGAAGATGATTGACCTTTACTCTTTCAACAAATTTCTTAAAACAACATGGGTTAAAAAGTACTTGGACACTACTAAAAACGGAAAATGGAAATTTATCTTTGATCTATAACTGGAGAACTACGGCCGCGATCTCATTTTCCGTGGCAATCTTAAAGTCTCTGACAGTATGAAAGAGATTAGGGCAACGGACCCTGTAAATAAAGAAAAATTGGAATATTGGAAAGAAATAAACTTTGTGGACAAAGTAAGTTCTGATATCGCTTTTCAAGAACAGGTTCTGTGGTTCAACTCTTTGATAAGGATAGATAATGAACATTATTTTTTTAAAGAGTGGTTTGAAATAAGTATCTCCAAAGTTAAACACCTCCAATCAGGAAACGATAATTTTCTGACTCTCAAAGATTTTGCCTCCAAACATGATTTAAGAGTACGCCCGTTCAGCTTTTACGGTTTACTATCAGCTGTTAAACGAATTCGCAAAAATATTACCGATACTGCTGAGACAAGAGACTATAACTTTGAAACACTGAGTGAAAACTGAATTGTTAACAGAGAAAAGCTAGGTCCATTAATTTACCAAAAACTGACCAGAGCCAAAAGTTTAACCACACGTTATCGTAAAAGCCAACTAAAATGACTTCAAGACTGTGACTACTTAGACGAAGAAGGAACATTTAACTGTGAACTTGTATATCTTATGGCGCAAAGTACGGTGCACAAACAAGCACCAAACTGATAGAGTTCCAATTTATACTATCACATAGGCGCATACCAAACAATAATTTCTGACTTAAAATAAGACGAAAAGAAAATAACAAAATATACCTTTTGCAGCAATTCCTCAAAGACGTTAATTCTTCTTTTTTGGTCTTGCCATGTTACGTCCTCTTTTTAGAAAAACGTAACCGACTGACTTCAAAACGCTCTTCCGTTAACTGGCAAATACAACTTATGGAACTTTCTTACAGAGAGCTAGTAATCTACCTCTTGATATGGATAGTTTCTTTTCCGCTGACAGTCAAATACTAACAAATATGTCGAAAGAATTGTAAATCCTGTATTTAACCACATATAACTGACTGATAGTATACTATGCTATACAGGGTATAAAGTGTGTGCATGAGTGTACAGGTTATACAGGGAGTACCTCGGTATACAGGGTATACAGGGTATACAAGGTATACATGGGTATACAGGGTATACAGGGTATACAAGGTATACAGGAGTATACAAGGTATACAGGGTATACAAGGGAATAAAGGGTATACAGGTATATATGGGTATACAAGGTATACAAGGTATACAAGGGTTTACAGGGTATACAGGGTATATATGGGTCTACAGGGTATACAAGGTATATCGGGTATACCGGGTATACAGGGTATACGGGGTAAACAGGGTATACATAGGTATACAGGGAATACAAGGTATACATGGGTATATAGGGTATACAGGGAGTACATGGGTATAGAAGGTATACATGGGTATCCAGGGTATACAAGGTATACAGGGTATACATGGGTATACAGGGTATACGGGGAGTTCTTGGGTATAAAATGTATACAGGGTATATATGGTATACAGGGTATATATGGTATACAGGGTATACAAGGTATACATGGGTATACAAAGTATACAAGGTATACATGGGTATACAGGGTATACAAGGTATACCGGGTATACAGGTTACACAAGGTATGCATGGGTATACAGGGTATACAAGGTATACCGGGTATACAGGGTATACATGGGAATACAGGGTATACATGGGTATACAGGGTATACAAGGTATAGATGGGTATACAAGGTATACATGGGTATACAGGGTATACAGAGTATACATGGGTATACAGGGTATACAAGGTATACATGGGTATACAGGGTATACAGGGTAAACAGGGTATACATAGGTTTACAGGGAGTACTTGGGTATACAGGTTATACAGGGTATATATGGGTACGGCAGGGTATACAAGGTATACATGGGTATACAAGGTATACAAGGTATACAAGGTATACATGGGTATACAGGGTATACACGGTATACCGGGTATACAGGTTATACAAGGTATGCATGGGTATACAGGGTATACAAGGTATACCGGGTATACAGGGTATACATGGGAATACAGGGTATACAGGGTATACATGGGTATACAGGGTATACAAGGTATACTGGGTATACATGGGTATACAGGGTATACAAGGTATACTGGGTATACAGGGTATACAGGGTATACAAGGGAATAAAGGGTATACAGGTATATATGGGTATACAAGGTATGCAAGGTATACAAGGGTTTACAGGGTATACAGGGTATATATGGGTATACAGGGTATACAAGGTATACCGGGTATACAGGGTATACAGGGTATACGGGGTAAACAGGGTATACATAGGTATACAGGGAATACAAGGTATACAGGGTATACATGGGTATACAGGGTATACAGGGAGTACATGGGTATACAAGGTATACATGGGTATACATGGTATACAGGGTATACAGGGTATACAAGGGTATACAGGGTATACAAGGTATACTGAGTATACAGGGTATACAGGGTATACAAGGGAATAAAGGGTATACAGGTATATATGGGTATACAAGGTATACAAGGTATACAAGGGTTTACAGGGTATACAGGGTATATATGGGTATACAGGGTATACAAGGTATACCGGGTATACAGGGTATACAGGGTATACGGGGTAAACAGGGTATACATAGGTATACAGGGAATACAAGGTATACATGGGTATACAGGGTATACAGGGAGCACATGGGTATACAAGGTATACATGGGTATACATGGTATACAGGGTATACAGGGTATACATGGGTATACAGGGTATACAAGGTATACATGGGTATACAAGGTATACATGGGTATACAGTGTATAGAAGTTATACAGGGTATACAAGGTATACAGGGGTATACAGGGTATACAGGGTATACATGGGTATACAGGGTATCAAGGTATACTGGGTATACAGGGTATACAGGGTATACATGGGTATACAGGGTATACAAGGTATACATGGGTATACAAGGTATACATGGGTATACAGGGTATACAAGGTATACAGGGGTATACAGGGTATACAGGGTATACATGGGTTTACAGGGTAACAAGGTATACTGGGTATACAGGGTATACAGGGTATACAGGGTATACATGGGTATACAGGGTATACAAGGTATACATGGGTATACAAGGTACACATGGGTATACAGGGTATACGGGGAGTTCTTGGGTATACAATGTATACAGGGTATATATGGTACACAGGGTATACAAGATATACATGGGTATGCAGGGTATACGGGGAGTTCTTGGGTATACAATGTATACAGGGTATATATGGTATACAGGGTATACAAGGTATACATGGGTATACAAGGTATACATGGGTATACAGGGTATACAAGGTATACCGGGTATACAGGTTATACAAGGTATACATGGGTATACAGGGTATACAAGGTATACCGGGTATACAGGGTATACTTGGGAATACAGGGTATACAGGGTATACATGGGTATACAGGGAATACAAGGTATACATGGGTATACAAGGTATACATGGGTATACAGGGTATACAAGTTATACAGGGTGTACAAGGTATACAGGTGTATACAGGGTATACATGGGTTTACAGGGTAACAAGGTATACTGGGTATACAGGGTATACAGGGTATACAGGGTATACAAGGTATACTGGGTATACATGGGTATACAGGGTATATAAGGTATACTGGGTATACAGGGTATACAGGGTATTCATGAGTATGGACATTCTATTACTATTATATGAAACAGTATGTCTATTTGGCGTAAGCGTAACATGAAAGAATAACCAGGCTGAGACAGCCGAGGAGCCGATTGCCTGAGATCATGTCCTCCGAATATCCCGTGGGAAGGAATGTAGTTTTTCGCTTCACTTTCCAAGAAAGATAATGAAACGGAGAAATGTTTGATCGTACGTTTTTGATTTTCTGCCTTTCTTGGTAATTTTTTTTTAATTTCCTTCATCTACCAGTCAAATACTAAGGGGAAATAAGCATGAGGAGGGGTATTCTTACAGTGGACGTTAATACCGACGTATACGATTTTCAATTTTCCTGCTGCCTTAAGCACAGGGCACCCACAGAAGCTGCTATATTTTGTGGTTTAAAGAGTCAGATTAGGTTTTATATCAAGTTAACACAGTGTAACCGAAGTCACGCGTATTAGTGTCCAACCGCTTTATTTTATAAATCACACTCCTACGGTACTGTACAACCAAAAATACAAAGAATACGAAATTACGAAAAATGTAGAAATCACTACAAAATAACAAATACATCAAAGAAAACAGAAAAGCGTACAAATGGCGTATGACTAAAATTTACCTTAACGGTTTCTTGACTTAACGTTAAAAGGAATGAGCTGTTCTTGACCGATAAAAACTGTAAAAAACACTGACCGACAAGACTAAGTTTATACCAAAAAACTTGACAGATTACGTAACATTACGCAACGATGGTGACACCAAAAAGAAAGTAAACAACATAACAAAAGAAAACTATAAACAATTACAACTAATTGCAAGTAGACGCGAACAAAAGAAACAAAGAAAACCCTAAGTTCTAGAAGTTTCGCTGTAACACACAGGTCTTACCATACAATGCTGGAAATCTTCGACAACCTCCGCAAAAAAAATACAACTGGCCAAGGAAACGAGAAGCGCCAACGAGTTGAACGACGCCATTTCGAATGAAAGACTCGTACCCATCCTTTCTCCAGATTGATTTGCCATTCACTCATAGAGCTTCTCATGTCAGTAGCTGTCAGTCTTTATTTTTAGTATTTTTCTCAGTTAAACCTCTGAAAAAGATTTCTCTCGCAACGAATATACCGGGCAAATTTGCCGAAATATATTTTTGTTGTTGTCTGTTTGTTGTTGTTTTTGTTGTTTTACTATATTGTTTATTTCTTTATCACTTTACCTCAGGATCATGCAGTTTGACGCTTGCCTCCCTACAAGCCCACATGCCGTTTGGACCGTCTGTACTCATCCAGGTCTACAGCTCAGCTGGCAGCTGAGAGACTCCAAGGCACTACTTTGTTCCTACGGTCTTGCTCTCGGTATGCGAGACGGAGAATTAGAAAAGTTATGAGGAGGGGGGAAAATAAGGGAAAAGTTAAAGAAAAAATACTGATTCATGCAGCTCAAAAATTCCTCTTCCCCGCCATCCGTTTTCTAATGTTCCCCTTCTTATATATTACTGACTAGAAAGACCCTGGGGAATACATTGCTTCCCCGGGTTTTCTCTTAGGGTGTGTTCCTTTCGGCGAATCCAAAAACGGATTTTTGATCCTAGATTTGCCAGATTTCGCGGTCAAAAGGAACGTGAAATCCGAAATTGGATTTGTAACCTTGGTAACCTTTCGCCAACGCGTGCAATATGCACGACAGCCTCTCAAAAAATGACGTGTTTTCTACTGTTTGACAAATTATGCGATTATACCGTGCAGAATTTAGTGGTCGGTAGTTCGAATAGCGACGATGGAACATATAAAACAGACAAAGAAAGAAGCGCATAAATTGAAAATTATCTAAAGAATGTCGGCCAGTTTGATCCAGTTCCATAGCTCGGATTTTTTTATGTAACACGAACGAGTGCCCGTCGCGTCTACAAGCGAGTTTGTAGTTAGATAGCAGTTCATTTGTTACTACTTATTTCTGATTTTAAGCAATCTTTAGAGACAAATGGTTAGTATATGGATATTTTAATGTACCAGGAACAATCGTCTAATGTTTTCAGATGTTTTGCGGCAAATGACAGCAACGAGGAAACTCTACGGCCTCTATGGGAATACTTCAACTGAAAATACCGCTGGATCATCTGACTAATTTCGGATCCACTGTGATTGGAACAGCGTAGATCACTAATCCGTTAATCTGGATTTGGATTCTTCGGATTTCAAATCCAATGAATCCTTTTTCAAAAAGGATTCACCAGATCAAAAATCCGGATTTGGATTTGCCGAAAGGAACGCGAAATCCGTTCTTAGATCTAAAATCCGTTTTTGGATTCACCGAAAGGAACACACCCTTAAATTTATTTGTTTTTGTAAGTCTTTTCCTTTCTGTTTTACGTTTGCGCAGTCTCGTAGACCGCGTTTGTCATTTTGTCTTAATGTTTGCTAATTCATATTGGTCATGTATAAATTATATCAGCTCAGTAATATCGGCAATTGTTATTGTTGAAATTTATTCCGTTACACCCCTGGCCTGTTCAAGGCTCCGAGGAGGCTCCGAGCGAGATAGTAGAGTCTCCAAAATTGAGAAAGCGTGAACACGAAAATGGGAGGAAACTGGGGAGGATTCCCCATTCTCCCAGTCCTGCGCTCATATTTTCGTATGTCTTTCACTTACGCGTCATTCCTACTGTCTGAGAGGCTGGTGATAAACTGATAAACTAGCGTTTTCAGCACTCTGCTGAACGTAACTCAGTCCGCCTCTGATAAAGGTTGTTTGTGTGCTACTGATAAAGAAGGCTTCTCCACTGGTAAACGATGCTTTTTAGTGTCGTTTACTGATGGGGTCGGCGAGAAGGAGAGGAACTCCACCAAAATCAGCCAGTTAAACTTACAAGGTTTATGAGGTTTATTTTACTTACTCGCAAGGCGGTTCTATATTCTTCCTGATGTTCTTCTCTTTCTCTATCTATGTATAACTGCTTACCCTTTCTTTCTTCAGTTCCTTAGCAGCTCGCTATTTATTTGTTTGTTGGTCGTTGACCGTATGTTTACAGATATAATGATGCGTAGGATGTATCTGCCATTAAAAACGAGCCACAAAACCCTAACTAGCTAAGTCAGTGAGTTAGTTACTAAAAAGGTCGAAATGTTCGTTTAAAAGATAACTTTCTTCCGAGGGATGTCAAATTTGGAGACAAGATGTCACACTCTCAAAAAGCAAACTGTTAATATTTATGTTTCTGCATGCAAAGCTTATCAGTAAATTGGTTATTCATTATGTTGCATTTTAAGGGTAAACACTTAGAATGCTCTAGAACCTTAAAAGCCTATTGATCGGATATTTATCGAACTTTCATTAACTTTCCATATATCTTCAAAATCGGGAAGATAAGTCCTGTAACACTGGAACCAGAGTCTCGTTTCATCCTAGGCATTAAATTGTTTAATTGAAACTTGAATTGCTCAGACGTCTTGTTAATAAAGCGCTGCGCCAAAGATACTGCCCATTAGGCACCCAGTAAGACTCACATTCCATATCTTAGTTTGTGGTGTTTTGATTGGCTCTTAGGACTTGTTTATGTGTTGTCCCGGATAGAGGGGTTACGGTAGGTACTTCATGTATGGGGACATATATTGTACCGCTTTTACCTAATTAACTTATAACTTCACTCTTTCTGCTTGGTTCCTTGTTGCCTTGAAGTTTTGTTCTCTTTGTTTCCTTGTTTCCAAGTTACTCTGTTTCCTTGTTTCCTTGTTACCTTGCTCTCTTTGTTACTCTGTTACATTGTTACCTTGTTACTCTGTTACCTTGTTACCTTGTTACTCTGTTACCTTGTTACCTTGTTACCTTGTTACTCTGTTACCTTGTTACCTTGTTACCTTGTTACTCTGTTACCTTGTTACTCTGTTACCTTGTTACCTTGTTACTCTGTTACCTTGTTACCTTGTTACTCTGTTACCTTGTTACGTTGTTACCTTGTTACACTGTTACTCTGTTACCTTGTTACCTTGTTACTCTGTTACTCTGTTACCTTGATACCTTGTTACTCTGTTACTCTGTTACCTTGTTACTCTGTTACCTTGTTACCTTATTACCTTGTTACCTTGTTACTCTGTTACCTTGTTACCTTGTTACCTTGTTACCTTGTTACTCTGTTACCCTGTTACCTTGTTACCTTGTTACCTTGTTACTCTGTTACCTTGTTACCTTGTTACCTTCTTACTCTGTTACCTTGTTACTATGTTACCTTGTTACCTTGTTACTCTGTTACCTTGTTACTCTGTTACCTTGTTACCTTGTTACTCTGTTACCTTGTTACCTTGTTACCTTGTTACTCTGTTACTCTGTTACCTTGTTACCTTGTTAGTCTGTTACCTTGTTACCTTGTTACCTTGTTACCTTGTTACCTTGTTACCTTGTTACCTTGTTACTCTGTTACCTTGTTGCCTTGTTACCTTGTTACTCTGTTACCTTGTTACCTTGTTACCTTGTTACTCTGTTACCTTGTTACCTTGTTACTCTGTTACCTTGTTACCTTGTTACTCTGTTACTCTGTTACCTTGTTACCTTGTTACCTTGTTACTCTGTTACCTTGTTACTCTGTTACCTTGTTACCTTGTTACTCTGTTACCTTGTTACTCTGTTACCTTGTTACCTTGTTACTCTGTTACCTTGTTACCTTGTTACCTTGTTACTCTGTTACTCTGTTACCTTGTTACTCTGTTACTCTGTTACCTTGTTACTCTGTTACCTTGTTACCTTATTACCTTGTTACCTTGTTACTCTGTTACCTTGTTACCTTGTTACCTTGTTACCTTGTTACCTTGTTACCTTGTTACCTTGTTACCTTGTTACTCTGTTACCCTGTTACCTTGTTACCTTGTTACCTTGTTACTCTGTTACCTTGTTACTCTGTTACCTTGTTACCTTGTTACCTTGTTACTCTGTTACCTTGTTACTATGTTACCTTGTTACCTTGTTACTCTGTTACCTTGTTACTCTGTTACCTTGTTACCTTGTTACTCTGTTACCTTGTTACCTTGTTACCTTGTTACCTTGTTACTCTGTTACTCTGTTACCTTGTTACCTTGTTAGTCTGTTACCTTGTTACCTTGTTACCTTGTTACCTTGTTACCTTGTTACCTTGTTACTCTGTTACCTTGTTACCTTGTTACTCTGTTACCTTGTTACCTTGTTACCTTGTTACTCTGTTACCTTGTTACCTTGTTACCTTGTTACTCTGTTACTCCGTTACCTTGTTACTCTGTTACCTTGTTACCTTGTTACCTTGTTACTCTGTTACCTTGTTACTCTGTTACTTTGTTACCTTGTTACTCTGTTACCTTGTTACCTTGTTACTCTGTTACCTTGTTACCTTGTTACCTTGTTACCTTGTTACTCTGTTACCTTGTTACCTTGTTACCTTGTTACTCTGTTACCTTGTTACTCTGTTACCTTGTTACCTTGTTTCTCTGTTACCTTGTTACTCTGTTACCTTGTTACCTTGTTACTCTGTTACCTTGTTACCTTGTTACCTTGTTACTCTCTTACCTTGTTAACTTGTTACTCTGTTACCTTGTTACCTTGTTACCTTGTTACTCTGTTACTCCGTTACCTTGTTACTCTGTTACCTTGTTACCTTGTTACCTTGTTACTCTGTTACCTTGTTACTCTGTTACTTTGTTACCTTGTTACTCTGTTACCTTGTTACCTTGTTACTCTGTTACCTTGTTACCTTGTTACCTTGTTACTCTGTTACCTTGTTACCTTGTTATCTTGTTACTCTGTTACCTTGTTACCTTGTTACCTTGTTACTCTGTTACCTTGTTACTCTGTTACCTTGTTACCTTGTTACCTTGTTACTCTGTTACCTTGTTACTCTGTTACCTTGTTACCTTGTTACTCTGTTACCTTGTTACCTTGTTACTCTGTTACCTTGTTACTCTGTTACCTTGTTACCTTGTTACTCTGTTACCTTGTTACCTTGTTACCTTGTTACTCTGTTACTCTGTTACTCTGTTACCTTGTTACCTTGTTACTCTGTTACCTTGTTACCTTGTTACTCTGTTACCTTGTTACCTTGTTACCTTGTTACTCTGTTACTGTTACCTTGTTACTCTGTTACTCTGTTACCTTGTTACTCTGTTACCTTGTTACCTTGTTACCTTGTTACCTTGTTACCTTGTTACTCTGTTACCTTGTTACTCTGTTACCTTGTTACCTTGTTACTCTATTACCTTGTTACCTTGTTACTCTGTTACCTTGTTACCTTGTTACCTTGTTACTCTGTTACCTTGTTACCTTGTTACCTTGTAACCTTGTTACCTTGTTACTCTGTTACCTTGTTACTCTGTTACCTTGTTACCTTGTTACTCTATTACCTTGTTACCTTGTTACTCTGTTACCTTGTTACCTTGTTACCTTGTTACTCTGTTACCTTGTTACCTTGTTAGTCTGTTACCTTGTTACCTTGTTACCTTGTTACTCTGTTACCTTGTTACTCTGTTACCTTGTTACCTTGTTACTCTGTTACGTTGTTAACTTGTTACCTTGTTACTCTGTTACCTTGTTACCTTGTTACTCTGACCTTATTACCTTGTTACTCTATTGCCTTGTTACTTTATTACTCTGTTACCTTGTTACCTTGTTATTCTGTTACCCTGTTGTCTAGCAATTAGCTTTATTTGGTACATTTTTTCTCTTTGACGGAAGTCAAACAAAAGTTTCCTTTTTTGAGAACAGCGCTTGGTCAATGACGAAGGCCTTGTGTCTCAATGCTATAGCATCTGAAGCCTTTTATAGTTTCTTTTGGCTGTTATACTTTTATCATGTTTTTCTAAAAAATGTAAGCGAAATTTCTGGGCAATATTTTTACGATCAGATATTTTGCATAAAACGCTGAGTCTTAAGGCGCCCTTTTAAAATGACTTAACAACGGGGCAGGGTGCTACAACGGGTATAACGTTTGGATACTTTTAGTCAATACCACACAAGTGAGGCTGAAGTTTTATTGCATTCGTTTTTTAATCATACCTTATCTATTATCGAGACAATCGTTGAAAATCGCACAACACGAGGAAATCGAGTAACTAATGTAGATCAGTTCAGTTTTGCATTAAATACCAGATAACTCCAAGCTGGTTTCCTCCATCTACCGATTTAGTCTTCAAGTTTTTTTGAGACTTCCAGAGGTCAGTTGTACAAACCCTAACGTCAGACCTAACTGCCAACTCTTAGCTTTGCCTGATCTCGAGGTCAGATCTGTTACGTCCAACATTAAGGTTCAGTATGCAATGCAACTGATATCTGATCACTTTTCGTTATGCAAATCAAAGCAAAATCGTTTTTTTTCTTTTTTCTTTCAACACCGTTTTCCTTTTTTACATTAAGTGTGGATCACCTTATATGCCAAATTATTATATCTGAATTGATTGTAACTTTTGCGGCTATAAGGAATAATACAATGGGCGATATCAGTTGTGTCAAGATAAGCTGGATTCCGTACAGTGGCACGACTGAAAATTAAAATTAAACAAACACTTAACTCTGTGCGATACGTAATACACCGATATATAGTTTGAAGGTCACTAATTCATTCAGTCGAGATTATCACTACCGCTTTTTGCCTCGTGATGTCGGCAACTATAAAAGGGAGTGCCACTTAAAATTTTGAACGTATCTTGACTACACCGTTACAAGATTAGTCCATTGTCAGACTTTTTCAAATTTCATGGAATTTACTTAAGTATTCTATTTTTGCGGCAATTTGTGAGGTAGATTTGACACTAATGGGTAGTAACATTGCCTTAACGCTATCAGATTGGGCAACGAAATTGTACAACAATTTCAAATTTCCCGGATTCTCCGAAATGCTATGGGATAACAGCACCTCTCGGCATACTATCAAACAAAATGTTTCTAGATTTCTCCAGGTCCCTGAACTGATAGATGCTTTTTGGTCTTCCATAAACTCCTTTCCTTTTTTCCTTTTGTAGGGAGAAACTAATTCTCTCTTTCTTTTTCTTTGCTTCATTGGTGTTACTTGGGCGACGCGAGCCTGCATGATGTTAGCACAGTTTATACACCTACAAAGATTTGTACATCCAATACCTCTTGCAACACACGGACATCTCGATTTTCGACTGCCATCTCGACACGACTCTTGCATTAGGTCGTCGTCTTTAGATTTGTTTCCTTGTCCACATCGACAACCTTTGTTGAAAGCAGTTTCATCCATTCCATTTTCTCTTCCGCTTGTGTTGCTGCTATGGTTAACATTTCTACAATTATGACATCGGCAATCACGGGTACAAGGACTTTCATTCTTTTTGCAGGGGCAGATGTCAGAGACACAAGAAATTTTGGTTCCTCGTCGGTTTTTTCCACAGTTGCATCTTTTGGCTTTCATTGTCTTCATCACATTCATCATTGTCTTCATCACTTCAGTAGCGTATTTGAAAAAGAACGGCTTCAAAGGACAATTGACATTAAATTTACGTGAACACTGAAGGGTAGCGGAGCACTAGAATACTGCAATAAAAATGTTATGATTTGTACACCTTTGCAAGACATCATAATATTCAAATCCATTAAATAAATTAAATACTGCTAAAACGTTTAACTTACAGCTAAGAAGTCTGAGTGTTTCAACAATAAACCCAATAATATTTCATAAATAAATTACTGAATAATAAAAGAAGTTCAATATGTGTCCATATCTGATACTAGATCATAGATAATAGCACGGCTACCTAATTTCAATCCAGTTTCTTGCCCAAAATAGTCCAGAATCAGAGTGGCCATATCTGCATCAAACGTTTTTGAAGCCGTTGAATACCCTTGCGGTATTTTCTGTCTGCACGTCGTGTTTTAGACTAGATAAAGTAGTGCTGATATCATCGTATCAATTGTACGGGTAAAACAAGAAATTGACCCAAAACTCTTATTCTGATACCCCATCTTGAATTCTTTTATTTATTTATTTCATTTTAGTTGCCACACAATACAAAAAAATAAATCAGTTATAGCGGACCTCTCGCGCGAAAGGGGCGGCGAAGCGGAGCACCATGGGTAAGAACATATGGTAAACTACCCATCCGCGAAAATGTGGAAATCACGTGACCGTACACCGACCGTTCGTCGGCACCACAGGCATACCAATGTGAATAACTCAATCAACAGGTATGGCAACCCAAATGTAATTCGAGATTATTTTAACGGGAAATCGCATAGCCACCCGCGTCTTGTGAAGCAGAGACAACTAAAGAGTCAATGAACACGAAAACGGAAAGCGGAAATTCTCTCTGTATCCGTGTTTTCTTAAGTATTAAGCTTGGATTAATTGTCAACCCAAATGCAACTCGATGTTATTTTTGACGAGAAATCGTATAGCTACCCGCGCCTTGTGAAGCAGAGACAACTGAAGATTCAATGAAAACGTAAACGGAAAGCGGGAATTCTCTCTGTATCCGTGTTTTCTAAAGTACTGAGCTTAGATTAACTGTCATGTCCACAGATTTGGAATATAGAGCAAGAGAAAGACAGAGAAAAAATAGAAAGTACGCTGCAGACCAGCGAGGCTCAACGAGAAAAAGAGCGACAGAGGTCTAGAGCGAGAGATAAAAAAACAAAGGAGACATTTTTTTGTTGGAAGAACTACATAAAGATTTTATGGCGGCGGTAAGAAAATGAGAAATGCTAGCGGCCACCAATGCAATGTGAACATGAGCGGAAGTGAAGAAAAAAAGTGAGCAAGGAAACGTACGACAGTTTTCTCCATGAAACGTGTAATTAAGAAGTTTCGGGAAGTTTCACGTTGTAGTCATGCAAGACAACGGCAGAGAAATGTACAAAAACAGTGTTTTGCACGTGCAAAGTTCTTTTTTTGCTAATTACACCTATTGTTGTTTTTCACCGTTCTCCTGCGTTGCCTCCGCCGCTTAGCATTACATTGCATTTGTTTCAACAAACTATAAATATTATCGAGAGCTTCGCTTTTAGCCCTGGCTAAATCTATATATTAGTATAGGATAATTAGACTGACAAAAAAAAAGGAAGTGGCGAGGAAAGTTAACAGAAACTATCAGGAGCTTATGAGAGGTTAGGGCTCCTCAACCTACTTGCTAAAGCTGTATACATCAAAATGAAAAAAGTGATTTAAAATGAAAAAAATTGTATAGTGTATATAGGAAACTCTATTTAGTTTTCTAGTTTACAAAAGTGTTGACACGTTGTATCGGCCACTTTAACTAACGATTCAGCACAAAAGAGATAACGTTGCCACCAAAGCCTTGATAGTCCATGACCCAGAAACAGAAATAGATTGAAAATAATTTCCATAGGAAGATGGGTATGTATAGTGGATTCGCTCTCTTGCCTCACTCTCTCTTGTCTGTTTACAGACCCCCCTTGCTTCCTTTTTTTTTCTAAGGGGAGCAGAGGCGGGGAGTCTGTTCACAGGCTAAGGCGACATTGGAAACAATTACTTTCTTATAACTATACCTTTTGTTGCGTCATAGTGTCCAGGGCCTGAGTGATCGTACGATATGTAAATGGGAGTGGTAGAAATGAACTCTTGGGGGAGAAATGGGACGGTCGGTTGGGTTGGAAGCGCTGTCACGACAACAACTGGTATCTGCAACAGTGTGGCTGTAGCTTTTGCGCAAAGGTCGCCCACTTCACTTGCAAAATAACCATCGTCGTTAAACTTTGCTACTTCTTCTAAATGGTTATTGCCAGTTAACCAATTCTTGTAATAAGCAATGTTTTCAGATACTTCTCCGACGAAGAGTGTTCTAAGTTTTTCACAGTCTTCCTTCTCACTTTTCCCTAATCCAAGAGAAGTGCAATGTCCTTTAATCTGTTCCCCGTGCAATATAAGATGTTTTCCGAGCTGTCTCGCGACTGCCCTGAAAAAACAGTTCCCGTCTCTTATGACTTTATCCACCGTAAGGTTAAGACCAGCGAGATTTCTTGCTAAGTTATCGCTATGTTGGGCAGTCAGATCGATTCCCATGACATTCAGTTTTGATTCACCCTCGATAAGATCACCCATTGTCGCACCTGTTGACCACAGAAAGGCTATCAGATCCAATTATTTGTTTTTACATCTTTCTTTGATCGAAGTGAAGAAATCTTGTAAGTATAGCACTCTCTGTATGATATGGTTTAGTACTGTTTCCGTTTTAATACCATCTACTGTTTTTGTGGACCCACCAGGCACTTGAACTGATGGAACGATTACACTGCAACAGCGTTTTTCTGTCACTCCTGATGTTGACCATGCTGACGTTGGTTTCATATGTTGCTGTGTGTAGGATGCTGTGTGTAGAGGTGTAGGATCGTTGTCCAGTTTAACGGTCTCGACTGGTACGACTGGGGTAGTTCTTTTATTGTGTATGCTTTTTCCTTTACGTTTGCAGTTCCATGCATATAATGCACACGTCATCACTGCTATTGCTAGTTCAGGTCCAATTTTTGAGACTCCACACAGAAGAGATCTGTTGAGGTGCCTGTGAAGTCTTTCATTCATCTCTGTGCCACATCCTTCAGGAATATCCGAAAGACAGCCCTTTCGCACGTGTTTGCGCAGATTGTCTATTTGATGTATAGTTTCTCCGTTTAACTTTTCTTGCCAAACGAAGAGTAGCCTTTCGATGTTAGCCTCAATTTCTTCCGGACACGGCGTACTCATTGAACGTTCGTCGTTGAGATCATCATCCAGGCGGAAAATCATAGACACCTCACCTGAAAATTTTTTATGCTGACTGTCACTTTTGGGAAAGGTTTGTACTATTCTCATGCATGCATGAAATAAATCAAGTTTGACCTTCACTCCCGGAAAAATTCGCTCGTACAAGTTTGCAACATGACAACAATCGTCCACTACAACCATTTTCAATGTAATCCCTGCTTTGTCAAATCTGATTTTAACTCTTTTAGTAAGTCCTCGATTTCCAAAGATGATGTTGACTTTGTAAATCGCCATGTCAAAACTTCTCCATATTCATTTAGTGCAAGAAAGACGTTTTCAAATTGTTTGACAAACTTGCCATCCTCGCGAGTGACACCCATGTGTTTACTGGTTCTGAACGTGTGGTCACATGAAAGCACTGTGCCAGTGTGACTAAACATGTCTTTTTCGTAGTGTCCCTTTGTCATTTGAAATTGTTGTAGGAACAAATCAATTAAGTTGTCGTTGCTGAGGTACGAGCAAAATACACTTCTTTCAAATTCATCTTTGACATTAACGCTATCTGGGTTGTTTCGCATGAATTGTCTGAAGTTCATTCCCGCAATTCCCTCTGACAGTTCCATGAAATTTTGGCCTTGATAGATTCCGGATATAACATAGTCATACAAATGCAAAGTGAATCCACACCGCTGCCGCATAATAATTGGAAATCTTCGCGATATGCCGGGTGGTAGAAGCTGCAATATTTCATTTGACGCAGATAGATAGCGATGTCCATTTTTGCTATGTCCATCTAGTCGATAGCTGCATTCATAAAACGCTTGAACGAGGAGGAGATTGCCGTTTAAATCATAAATAAGCCTTGGGTTTCTTGGGTCTGTGCGTAGACCATACAAAACGTCTGTCCACATTCCTATTTTCACAGGACAATTATGCACTGAGCATTCAATGGTTAATCCACTGTGCCTTATTGGGCACCAAATAAAAATCTTTTGTATCAGCTTTGAAGCTGTATGTGGCATTTCAATGACGTTGTCGTAACGACCATTTTCTGGAGCGCTCTCAAACTCCCGTAACGTTTCCTTTAGTACACTTTCTTCTTGTTTGCCAAGAAGAATACTTTTGGTATAGCAACACAAACACAGTATAATCAAAACGAACATGGTTGTCGGTGAGAGTGTCATTCTTGGCAGTTAGTCCTTAAAGTGCACAATATTATTTGAGGTTTCAGAAATGATTATAGACTAGGCTACCGACTGCACGTGAAGCGGCGTTTGAACAGATTTTTGCAAACGATTGAGTACTAAAGACAATCAGTAAAGAAACCAAAAAGATCTTTGTCTGGTTTATAAAGGAGATTGAGCAATAAAAATTCCCAAGGGCTTAGATATAACGTCGCTTTTCTTTTTTTGATTGCACAACAAATTTAGCCCGGCAGGTAAAATCAGGTACCTGTGTCACAGCACAGACTCAGACATGATACTGGGAAATGAATCCTTTGGAATGTGTGGTACACGTTTTTAAAAATTCGGTTCTTTTTCATTAGTATTTGCATTGATGTTTCCTGTGCTCGCGGCGAACAAAAGTACCAGTAGAAGCCATGCTTTTACTGGTACATTTTTTTTTCAATCGTATACAAAATAATAGTATATAAAAGTTATTAAAATAAATGATTATTGGGTATGAATCTGTGCATCAGGCCTCCCTAAGCGGCTTGGGGAGAGGATATTTTAGAGATTTTAGACGGGGGAGGGGGAGGGGTGTTTGCTCCCTCCCGTTTTCGCTTGAATCCTGCCCTTTTCCCCAGGAAACGCGTGATACGCAGACTACTGTCGAAACGTCTGAAATATTTGGTATGGCTGTTTCCTTCCTGTCGTACCCTGGTTGCCAGAGGCCTTTTATGCCCACCCGACAAAGTTCTCCAGCGCACGCAAGAAAATAGCTCTGGTATCCAGGATATTCCAATCGAAGATTAAATTGAAATGCTATGACCAACGAAACTTCTTATAAGCAGGAATTAGATAGCCGGCACAAACTTCTTTTGTTAGAAATGGATCACCACTTCTATTACACTCTGCTGTTTATTCAATGTGGTATCACAAGATCTGTCCGTTATAACTGACAGCACAAATGTTTTGGAATGAAGAGACGAATTGAGTATTAATTTGGGATTTTTGTCAGTGTTAAGATCTCCAAATAAGGGAACAAGGTAACAGAGTAACACGGTAACAAGGTAACAGAGTAGCAAGGTAACAAGGCAACAGAGAAACAAGGTAACACGGTAACATAGTAACAAGGTAACAGGGTAATAAGGTAACAACGTAACAAGGAAACAGAGTAACAAGGTAAAAGACTAACAGATTAACAAAGTACAAAGGGAACAAGGTAACAGAGTAACACGGTAACAAGGTAACAGAGTAGCAAGGTAACAAGGCAACAGAGAAACAAGGTAACACGGTAACATAGTAACAAGGTAACAGGGTAATAAGGTAACAAGGTAACAAGGAAACAGAGTAACAAGGTAACAGGGTAAAAATGTAACAGAGTAACAACGTAACAACGTAACAAGGTAACAGAGTAACAAGGTAACAAGGTAACAGAGTAACAAGGTAACAAGGTAACAGAGTAACAAGGTAACAAGGTAACAGAGTAACAAGGTAACAAGGTGACAGAGTAATAAGGTAACAGAGTAACAAGGTAACAGGGAAACAAGGTAACAGGGTAACAAGGTAACAAGGTAACAGAGTAACAAGGTAACAAGGTAACAGAGTAACAAGGTAACAAGGTAACAGAGTAACAAGGTAACAGAGTAACAAGGTAACAGAGTAACAAGGTAACAAGGTAACAAAGTAACAAGGTAACAAGGTAACAGGGAAACAAGGTAAACGGGTAACAAGGTAACAGAGTAACAAGGTAACAAGGTAACAGAGTAACAAGGTAACAAGGTAACAGAGTAACAAGGTAACAAGGTAACAGAGTAACAAGGTAACAGGGTAACAAGGTAACAGAGTAACAAGGTAACAAGGTAACAGAGCAACAAGGCAACAGAGTAACAAGGTAACAAGGTAACAGAGTAACAAGGTAACAAGGTAACGAGTAACAAGATAACAAGGTAACAGAGTAACAGAGTAACATGGTAACAAGGTGACAGAGTAATAAGGAAACAGAGTAACAAGGTAACAAGGTGACAAGGTAACAGAGTAACAAGGTAACAAGGTAACAAAGTAACAAGGTACCAAGGTAACAGGGAAACAAGGTAACAGGGTAACAAGGTAACAGAGTAACAAGGTAACAAAGTAACAGAGTAACAAGGTAACAGAGTAACAAGGAAACAAGGTGACAAGGTAACAGAGTAACAAGGTAACAAGGTAACAAAGTAACAAGGTACCAAGGTAACAGGGAAACAAGGTAACAGGGTAACAAGGTAACAGAGTAACAAGGTAACAAAGTAACAGAGAAACAAGGTAACAAGGTAACAGAGTAACAAGGTAACAAGGTGACAAGGTAACAGAGTAACAAGGTAACAAGGTAACAAAGTAACAAGGTACCAAGGTAACAGGGAAACAAGGTAACAGGGTAACAAGGTAACAGAGTAACAAGGTAACAGAGTAACAAGGTAACAAGGTAACAAAGTAACCAGGTAACAAGGTAACAGGGAAACAAGGTAACAGGGTAACAAGGTAACAGAGTAACAAGGTAACAAGGTAACAGAGTAAAAAGGTAACAAGGTAACAGAGTAGCAAGGTAACAAGGTAACAGAGTAACAAGGTAACAGGGTAACAAGGTAACAGAGTAACAAGGTAACAAGGTAACAGAGCAACAAGGCAACAGAGTAACAAGGTAACAAGGTAACAGAGTAACAAGGTAACAGTAACAGAGTAACAAGGTAACAAGGTAACAGAGTAACAAGGTAACAAGGTAACAGAGTAACAAGGTAACAAGGTAACAGAGTAACAGAGTAACAAGGTAACAAGGTAACAAGGTAACAGAGTAACAAGGTAACAAGGTAACAGAGTAACAAGGTAACAGAGTAACAAGGTAACAAGGTAACAGAATAACAAGGTAACAGAGTAACAAGGTAACAAGGTAACAAGGTAACAGAGTAACAAGGTAACAGAGTAACAAGGTAACAGAGTAACAAGGTAACAAGGTAACAAGGTAACAGAGTAACAAGGTAACAAGGTAACAAGGTAACAGAGTAACAAGGTAACAAGGTAACAAGGTAACAGAGTAACAAGGTAACAGAGTAAAAAGGTAACAAGGTAACAGAGTAACAATGTAACAGAGTAACAAGGTAACAAGGTAACAAGGTAACAGAGTAACAAGGTAACAAGGTAACAAGGTAACAGAGTAACAAGGTAACAAGGTAACAAGGTAACAAGGTAACAGAGTAACAAGGTAACAAGGTAACAGAGTAACAAGGTAACAAAGTAACAGAGTAACAAGGTAACAGAGTAACAAGGTAACAAGGTAACAAGGTAACAGAGTAACAAGGTAACGGAGTAACAGAGTAACAAGGTAACAAGGTAACAAGGTAACAAGGTAACAAGGTAACAGAGTAACAAGGTAACAAGGTAACAGAGTAACAAGGTAACAAGGTAACAGAGTAACAAGGTAACAAGGTAACAAGGTAACAGAGTAACAAGGTAACAAGGTAACAGAGTAACAAGGTAACAGAGAAACAAGGTAACAGAGAAACAAGGTAACAGAGTAACAAGGTAACAAGGTAACAAGGTAACAAGGTAACAGAGTAACAAGGTAACAAAGTAACAGAGTAACAAGGTAACAGAGTAACAAGGTAACAAGGTAACAAGGTAACAGAGTAACAAGGTAACGGAGTAACAGAGTAACAAGGTAACAAGGTAACAAGGTAACAGAGTAACAAGGTAACAGAGAAACAAGGTAACAAGGTAACAGAGTAACAAGGTAACAAGGTAACAGAGTAACAAGGTAACAAGGTAACAAGGTAACAGAGTAACAAGGTAACAGAGAAACAAGGTAACAAGGTAACAGAGTAACAAGGTAACAGAGTAACAAGGTAACAAGGTAACAAGGTAACAGAGTAACAAGGTAACAAGGTAACAAGGTAACAAGGTAACAGAGTAACAAGGTAACAAGGTAACAGAGTAACAAGGTAACAAAGTAACAGAGTAACAAGGTAACAGAGTTACAAGGTAACAAGGTAACAAGGTAACAGAGTAACAAGGTAACGGAGTAACAGAGTAACAAGGTAACAAGGTAACAGAGTAACAGAGTAACAAGGTAACAAGGTAACAGAGTAACAAGGTAACAAGGTAACAGAGTAACAAGGTAACAAGGTAACAGAGTAACAAGGTAACAAGGTAACAGAGTAACAGAGTAACAAGGTAACAAGGTAACAAGGTAACAAGGTAACAGAGTAACAAGGTAACAAGGTAACAGAGTAACAAGGTAACAGAGTAACAAGGTAACAAGGTAACAGAGTAACAAGGTAACAGAGTAACAAGGTAACAAGGTAACAGAGTAACAGAGTAACAAGGTAACAAGGTAACAAGGTAACAGAGTAACAAGGTAACAAGGTAACAAGGTAACAAGGTAACAAGGTAACAAGGTAACAGAGTAACAAGGTAACAAGGTAATAAGGTAACAAGGTAACAGAGTAACAAGGTAACAGAGTAACAGAGTAACAAGGTAACAAGGTAACAGAGTAACAAGGTAACAAGGTGACAAGGTAACAGAGTTTAACAAGGTAACAAGGTAACAGAGTAACAATGTAACAAGGTAACAGAGTAACAAGGTAACAAGGTAACAAGGTAACAAGGTAACAGAGTAACAAGGTAACAGAGTAACAGAGTAACAAGGTAACAACGTAACAAGGTAACAGAGTAACAAGGTAACAAGGTAACAAGGTAACAGAGTAACAGAGTAACAAGGTAACAACGTAACAAGGTAACAGAGTAACAAGGTAACAAGGTAACAGAGTAACAAGGTAACAAGGTAACAGAGTAACAAGGTAACAGAGTAACAAGGTAACAAGGTAACAAGGTAACAGAGTAACAATGTAACAAGGTAACAAGGTAACAGAGTAACAAGGTAACAAGGTAACAGAGTAACAAGGTAACAATGTAACAGAGTAACAAAGAGAACAAGGTAACAAGGAAACAAGGAAACAGAGTAACTTGGAAACAAGGAAATAAAGAGAACAAAACTTCAAGGCAACAAGGAACCAAGCAGAAAGAGTGAAGTTATAAGTTAATTAGGTAAAAGCGGTACAATATATGTCCCCATACATGAAGTACCTACCGGGGTTACAGACCAAACCGCTGACCTACCATGGGCCAGTCAACATTTCATGCATTTCCTTACAAAACGAGGCGAACCGTTTGTATTACAAAAAAAACGTAGATGAGCGCTCAAATAAGCGCTGCATCGACACTTACAACCGGATTCCGGACAGTAGCGCCAGTAATTAACCATTGGAACCATGAGTTGCCACACTTCCCTTGAGATGTAGGTGAGTTGCCATTTTGTCTCCTGGGAAGAGGTAGCGACTCTCAGGAATCCAGCTCCAGGAATCCGGAATCCCACTAATGATTGGAATCTGGAACTAAAGTTTTACTGAAAAGGAATCCAGAATCCAGTACCTGGAGTCCAGATCCCACAGCGTAGAATCCAGGATCCAAGAATGTCTGGTATTGACTTGGGGCGAAACGACACAACGCAACAACTTTCAACTAAATACTAGAACAAAGATCATCATCATCATCAACAATAACAGCTTTATTTAATAAATAACGAGTAGTATAAAGAGTTCTGGCATAGAACAGCACTTAAACAAGGCCGGTAGATAGTGTAACAGAGAGCGGTGCAAAGTTACAGATAACAGAGTCTACACGGGATGAGGTTAAATCTAGTTGCACAGTCCTCTCATAAAAATCAAAGTTGTTTTCTAAATACAAACATCGATACGATACTAAAATTAGTCGGAGTCGAACCATCGACAATGGCCTAAATAAATTAGCCTGCGTACATCCACCCCTTCTCTTCTGAGGGGAGGGGTGGCTGTACACAGGCTAAAATAAATAAGCTTTTGCCATATTTAGGCAATACAGCAGCTGTTTTCAAACAGCGTCAAGACTTCATAAACAAGTCTGGAGGTCTTATGATAGTAAAACCTCGTTATAAGTCACACTTTGTTTGAAAAACCGACCCTTATCATTTGCTACCCAAGTAAATGAGAACCTACAGACCGTTCAGTGACGGGAAAAACTTGACTCCTTTAGTGTGACTGAAAAGCCCGGTAAAGGGAGTCTCAATAAACGTATGTATGTAAAAACAATGAAAAGGAACTGAAACTGCTTGATTTTCCTTTTTGTTTACCAACGGTTCATGTTAACGATATAAAACTACCAGAATTCGCTCTATGTAAGGGATTCCAAAGGGAATCCAAGACAGCCTTGGATTCTGAATTCAACGCCATGGATTCCTGATTCCAGGTGCTGGATTCCAGTCTCAGTGAAACTTGGATTCTGGATTCCAACTGTTATTGGCATGCCAGACTCCTTACACTGTATTCCGGATTCAGGATTCCGGATTCCACTAGCAGAAATTTCACGGACTGCGGAATCCCGATTCCCTTACATGTGGCGACAGAATGCTTGATTAATCAGGACTGATCACCTTTTCCAGTAGCTGCTGCCAGTGTAACCTTTGTCTATCGTTATTTAATATGAATGGAACTACTAAATCAAGTTAAAAAACAACAACAACAACAACAAAGAAATTAATCCTAGCTGCTGTCAGTAGTTAAATTACCGCATCGTGAGAATGGCTTAAACTGTGGGCTTGAGAGATCTTTAAAAAATTTCCCAGGCCCATTTTTCAACTATTTAAGAGTTCGGATGAAATACTTCATTTATCATGCCTTCCTGGAATTTACTCTAGAGGGTAAGCATCTTTCGTGTCATACAGTTTCTGGGAATTTTAGAAACTAAAAAAAACTCTTATAACGACAAAAGCTTAAAGCTGTTGATTTAAAAGTAGCAATCTAATAAAACTGCATTACTTATCAATAATGTAAGCTAAAGTACTAAGTAAACAAATTTTCTTACTCGCTTACTCCGAAAGTGGAAAGGGAGAAAGAGGAGAACCAAGGCTTAGTTCTTCCTCCTCCTCACTTTCCGAATACGAGATAGTTAAAGAAGAGTTAGCTGCAAGAGCTTGGGAAAGGAGAGTAGCACCAGAATCACTAATCATGTTTCCACTCAAACGCAAATACATTAAAGAGGAGTTGGCTGCAAGAGCCTGGGAAAGCGACAGAGCATCATCATCATCACCTATCCAGAAGTTCCTACTCAAATCCAAACCAGTTAAGGACGAGTTGGTCGCAAGAGCCTGGCAAAGGGAAGCAACACTAGAATGACGAATGTCGTTCTTACTCAAATTCAGATAAGTTAAAGTGGAGTTGGCCACAAGAGCCTGGAAAAGGGAAGCACCACCAGAATCACCAATGCAGTTCGCTTTCAAATCCAAACTAGTTAAGGAGGAGTTAGTCGCAAGAGCCTGGGAAAGGGAAGTAGCACCAGAATCACCAATATTGTTGTCACTCAAATCCAAATCAGTTAAGGAGGAGTTGGCTGCAAGAGCCTGGGAAAGGGAATCAGCACCAGAATCATCAATCAAGTTCCTTCTCAAATCCAAACTAATTAAGCAGGAGTTGGCTATAAGAGCCTGGGAAAGGGAATCAGCGCCAGCATCACAAATGTTGTTTATACTCAAATCCAAAGTAGTTAAAGAGGAGTTGTCTGCAAGAGCTTGGGAAAGGGAAGCAGCACCAGCATCCGCAATGTAGTTCCCTCTCAAAACCAAACTAGTTAAGGAGGAGTTGGCTGCAAGAGCCTGAGAAAGGGAATCAGCACCAGAATCTCTGATCCGGTTTGCTCCCAAATCCAAACTAGTTACGGAGGAGTTGGCTGCAAGAACCTGAGAAAGGGAAGCAGCACCAGAATCCTCAATATAGATCCTACTCAAATCTAAATCACTTATGTGAAGGTGTAATCCTAGCGTACGAGATAAACTTGTGCACTCTAAAATGCAGTCTAAGGCTAAATGAAATAATTCACAAAAGTCTTTACCACAACTGAATTCTATTAAATTAATATTTTCAGCCATAATTTTAATAACAGACTCTGCTGTCTCCTTACTCGTTGAGGCTAAAATTCCAATCATGAATAAAAAGACTTGCTTTAATTCGTCTTTGAAGCTCTCGTCTTTTACTACTGAGACACAGTCAATACCTCCGTCAAGAATTTGGCAAGCAAGGTAAAATCCAGAAAAGAACTCTTGGAAGCTTTTGTGGAGAAATGCATAACGTACACGAGCTTTCCTTTTGCTGCCACTAGCCTGAAGTGAAAGAAATCCAAACTTGGGTAAAGCGATAAAGGTGCCGCCGGATTCGTGCTCTTCAAAATATAATTCTCCTTTTCGAAGCGACTGTAAAGCATTTTGTCCTAGATGCATTAAATCTTCCGTGTAGACGCTCATGAGGTCTTCATTGTTGCTCGACAATCCTTTCTTTTTTTCATATCTCCTCAAGACACAATTGACGATCTCGGTGTACAATTCAGTCCTGCTCGTTGGAAAAACGCCCTCTAAATCTTCACAAAGAACACAAAGTAAGGTTACGTTCAAGGGATTTTTTGACAAGTTTCTTAACTCATGCGAATACCGAATCTTTTCTAGCAAATTCTCGAGTAAGTCCTCCCTTTTGATGCTTTTAAAGTACCTACGAATGAAACTACTTGCATCTTCTTCGGTGAATCCTACAATCTCCCACAGAGTGTCACAATACCTCCTAAGTTTCCTCCCTACCTCATGACGAGATGTGAGTATAACGTAACAACCTGAGAGTTCTTTACCCTCAACCAAGTCATAGATTCTTTTCATTTCAGTGGAGTCCATTTCATCTAATCCATCAAGTACTAAGAGAACTTTCGACTGATTTTCACGAACGAAGTTGAAGAAACATTCTTTAGTTTGATCGTCAATTTCCGCAGGAAGAAGTTGATCATCAATAGCTTTCAAGATGCTTGATTTCAGTTCATGACATTTGAGAAGTAGTAGCACGTCGATGTCTGGAAAAGAGGGGTCCAACTCCTTCTGCTTGGTTGCCCAATCATACGCTAGCTTCTGACAGTACGTGCTTTTACCCATGCCAGGGTCTCCTTCAATCAAGACTGTTCGCGGCCTTTGGCATTCTACGTGCGGCTTAAAGATTGCAGTCATATCGGTAATATCGTCAGTAAGTACTCCTCGGGTTTTTTCTTTGCTCACGATCTTCAACCTGGTAAAAATTTCATTCAGATGAAAGCTGAAATCTTCACACCAAGGAACGGGCAGGAGACGTTGTTCACGTGTTCCGTACAGTTGACGAATCTTTTCCACAATTTCGGTTGGGAATGAAAAATCTAAAAAGAAAAATGCAAAGTATCATAACCTGCACCTTATTTGGTTTGTGTAAATTACTTTTAATGTGAATTTAGGTTTCCATGCTGCAAATAATTATGAAAAGAAATGCACGCATTAAGATTTACATTGTGCGGAAGCCAACACTTGAAATAAAGACAGCTCAACAATAAATGGTCGTTCATGGTGTCCAATAATTACTGTTTATAGTGGAAATTGTGTAACACTGGACAGTAGGACAGAATTCGTACTGACATCTACAAAATCTGAAAAAGCGCACTTAAAAATCAACATTACTACCAATTCCATCCCGCGTCTCTCCCTCTAACATCTCCAGATTTCTCCGCTGGCTTTTACTGTATAAGCACTGCCTTTTAGACATTTTTCCTTGCGCCCTCTTGTTGGTAAATGTGTTGGTGTGAAATGAGTATTGTCTTCTAACCTAACCTCTTTGAGATTTGCACTGTACGAAAACCAAGACTTCAAATAAAGGCAGGTCAACCGCGACTATCTCAGCCTAACAATTAATGGTCGGTCATTTTGTCCGATAATTACAGTTTATAGTGGATATTGTTTAACACTGGACAGTGGGACAGAAAAAGTAATGAGTATGGTCTTCTAACCTCACTTCCGTACGGAGTTTAAGGAACTCTTTTTCAGGAGTAAAAATGACCCTAGATATTGAGGAGTTAAAATAACCCCACAAAAGGAGTTATCCTGTACCTAAAATTTTCACTCTCTTTTCAGAGTTAAAGTAACTCCAAAAAGAGTACAAACAACCCAAGTAAGGAGTAAAAATAACCCCCAAAAAGGAGTTATCCTGTACCTAAAATTTTTACTCCATTTTCAGAGTTAAAGTAACTCCAAAAGAAAATAAAAACAACCCATGTAAGAAGTAAAAATAAGCCCATTTTCGGAGTTATTTTAATTCCAGACTGGGAGTAAAAAAACTAATACCAACAGGTATGGAAAAATTAATTTTTAGTAATCTTTTTGCAGCTGGGAATGTACTGCGCGCTCAGTTCGCATTTGAGTCCGTTCGTTAGATCACACTTCCTGTTCGTTTTAGTTTTGTTCGTGCGTTATCATTTCCAGTTCAAACCCATATCTCGTACATAATTTCGTTCCTATGGTATTAACCTTATTCCCGTATGTCAATATATGTTAGTCATGTCTCGTTACCGCTTTTTGTTGCGTCATTGCGTTCATGTGGTTGTAGTCTAGTCTTCTTATCGCTTCGCTGTACGTCAGATCATTCCTGCTGTTGTAGTCGATTGTGTGTGTCTATGTCACGGTTTAGAATCACGTTTACGGCAAACGTCAGATTGTATCACGTCATCAAGGGTTCCCTTTACTTGTCACCGAATGTTTATTATATTAAAAAGGACGGTTTAGGCTAATCTACAACTAAAAATATTTGAGACAGTTTTTACCTGCTCATCTCCTAATTTGAGAAATTACAAACTTGATCTTACGTTTGCCGCTTGTCTACAACGTGACGCTAAATTTCCCAACTACTCTAGTTGTCTTATGCGAGATTTTCGGTACGGTTAGTTATTAGTCTTCTTTTCTTACTGACGTAGCTTTATGTTCTCACTGCGTCTTCGGATGCGAGTCAGCTAGTACGACAGTAGTCCTTTCCTCTAGACTTTTATTCCTCCGTTAGTTCGTCTGTACTATACTACTAGTCTCCGCCAGTACCTTTTTAACATTTCTCTACGTTCGTAAGTATCATTATTTTCGTAAGCTATTGTTTTACGTTTAACCTGCCAAAACGGGTTCTTTCCAACCAAAATAATTTTCACTGCACGTAACTAGGGCCTACACATTACTTATTTCAAGGCCTTGGAAAAAAATCAATCGTGATCAACATTGCAGTAAGTTCAACCTATCCACGATTGCTCCCGTAGGAGAAGGGCTCAACTTAAAGGACTGAGACCATAACTGTATGTGGAGGATAACGCCTCCACTTAATCTGAAGATTGCAATTTCATAGCAATCCCACAGCAAAGTTGTCAAAGTACGTTGGAAGACTGTAAACTCAAGACCTAACGTGATTCAGACTCAGCATCTGGTCTCTTCGCAAAACTTACGTTTGCCTAATCTTTAGATAAATTCAAAACGTTCAATGACAATTTTACCTTTTCAGGCAGGACCTAGTTATATATAGCAAAGCACATAACAAAAATTACCGTTCGTTGCCAAACTGACCACATCGAGATTTTTCTTATACCATTATAATAATTCTAAAAAACTCTAGCCATGTTAATACAAACAGCAGACATTTTTTACCACAAAAGCTCACCTGCCATCTTTAAAGCCTCTGCACTTTCCAGTTCATTCAGTTTGTCTTTGATATTGTCCTCCACCTTTCTCCACTGCTTGAGGAGTTCTCTGAAATGTTCCTCACTTAGGACATCCATTTCCTCACACCTCATTTGCTCAATGACATCTTCATAATCAGCTCCTCCAAATCGTACCAGAGTGTCATGGATCTGCAGCCAGTAGCTACTGAAGACAGCATCACTAACAAAACCTTCTCCAGCATGACTAGACACGGCGTTGAAGAAATATTTCAGACGCGCAATGTCAGACTCACGGCTTAGGTCTTCGGGAAGAGGAGGAGCATCCCAACCAGCGGGTGGAGGACTCAGATCACAGATTGTTCTTAGAAGAACCATTAGCAAGGGGATGTCGAAGCCTGCCGACGAAACTTCGGAGCGTGTGGTAGGATACAGTTTACTCCACTGGACTGAGTTTAGTATCTCTTCCTTTCGACGTGACTGAAGTTTAGAGTGTGCTGGGTTCCGTTTCAGAATGCGATGAAGACTTTGTGGTGGAATTATTTTGTCAAACGTTTCTCTGAGGGCTTTTGAACCCAAGCTGATTAGAAGACGACATAACCGGGAATAATTTGATCTCTCCTTGGTGGAGGTATACTGAGTTGAATCAAGATCTAAAAGAAAAATCAAACAAAATCATTGTTTTTTTACTAGATCTACTGAAGTAAAATCCTTTAAGATACAGTACGTGTGTTAAAATCTAAGTACACTGTATAGACATTATTCGCTTAAAACCCCATTCTCATTACAAACCAAGCGTTGCTCCCAAGAGAATGCCTCCTTTGTCGACACTTTTTAGAACGACCGTACTATGATCAATTTGGAAAGGGACTGTTTTGCACAAGACAGTCGTGGGATTTCAACGAAGTAACAAAACAACAGAACAGATAAGGTCTATTATTTTCGGGCTGTGTCCTCTTTCCAACACCTGAGGCAAAGCAAGAGAAAGGAAAAGACAAGACTGATGCTGGGAAGCAGCGAAGTTGAGCTTGATCATGAGCTCTTACTTGTAGATCCGGAAGCCACGACATCATCCATGGCCTTTCTGGCTTTTGCTCCAGTTTGAAGGTTCTTCGTGATGTCCTCCTTATTGTTTCTCTTCTTCCTTTCAACCCTACACTCACCTTACAAACAAATAAGATACAAAAGGCAATCAGTGTCATATCCATAGACGTTTCTGAAACGTACTACAGGAACGAACTGAGACAGTTAACTTTGAAGGGTTAAAATTGTTTATCAGATGTGCTTAGTTGTTTTGTCATGCATTCCTTACCGAGGGCAAGAAATAATCGCGTAAGCGACCATGACTTAAATCACTGCGAAATTAAATTATAACCGCTGTGAATGCTACCAAGTGTTCTGCTCTAGATCCTCTTCTCAAAAGACTAGAAATGAGTTCTACGGCGGGATAGCTCTTATAGGCCTTAAAAGGTGACTCGGGTATTGAACCGTAACCGACCATTTAAAACAGAATGGGAAGAGAAATCGTCGACGCTGTTTATTCCGATCACGCTTTAGATTTAAGGGTTACCTGCATGTTTCTCTGTCGTGCCTTGTGTAGCCTGAGAAGCCAGCTGAGAAGATACAACGGTTCCACCTATTGTTTCGGGGAAGCTCTGGACATTTGAAAAATCAACTGCAGAAAAAAGGACAAGATTGTTGTCTTTTAGGAATGTATGAAAGAGTAAACACGCTCAGGTTTCTTGTTTTCTGGATTGTGAGCAGCCGGAAACTTTGGGTGTATATAACACCATTTACAAGAAACAACCTTTGCTTCTTTTCATCCTAGACAGCGTTTTAAGTAATCCAAATAAATTTTTTAGAGTGGACAGCCCGACCTAAACATCAAAAATTGTTGATTTAAAGGAGGGGTTAAATTAAAAACACCTAAATTTGCTGCCATTATCAGAAGGCGTGGTCATAGTGCTTAAATTAAAGTACAATAAAAAATGCAATTGAAATTCATACCGTTAGTCCAGCTGATCATCTTGTGAAGAAGATCTTTTATTTGTTCGGCCCAGTTGTATTTCTTGTCGTACGAATCGCGCAAAATTTCCACTTCCTCAAGTCGACTTTTTCTGTCCTTGGCCCATATTTTCGAGATGGCTGCGGTCCAATCGGTGGGGTCCTCTGAATTTACTACAAAGGATGAACCAAATGGTACACTGCACAGTGATTCTCCAAACCCCGAGTTGCGGCTGACAAGCACAGGGAGACCAGCTGACAGGGCCTCAAGTCCTGCCAACCCAAAGCCCTCCGTTCGTGAAGGCATGACCACAAGATCCACTTGCTGAAACAAGCGCCTTAAACTCTCTCGGTCCCCCATAAATCCTTTTACTCTCAAGCGACTTTTAGGAACACCACATTCGGTTAACCTATTCGCTATTTCTTCGTGTTTTCCATCTGGGGCGCCAACAAACACTAGACGAGTATCTTGTAATGCAGCAACCGCTTTTCCAGCGATGTCAAATCCCTTTAGCTCGAAATCCTCTGCGTCGCCACGACCAAACACCAAGACACTAGGTTGTTTTCTTTCTTCAACGTCCTGAATCACACTGACAAATTCTTCAAATACTCCAGGCGTCAAGTCCACTACACTTTTACGTTTCTTGCATCCTCGAAGATACGAGCGGAAGGCCTCACTCAACTTGGATCCAATTCCTACAACGTGATCTGCCATTTCACACAACTCTACCTCTGTTTTATGTTTCTCTTCACCCTTGGAAATTGGGTTGGAATAGTTCTTAAACATTCCCAGTTCTTCTGGGTCTGTGTGCACGACTTGGATCCATTTGCAGTTCTTACGTTCTTTAATGATTTGTGCTTGTTTGCCGAGTTTAACTCCATGACCAACGATTACATCTATTTGTAAATTTTCTGGTGGAAAGAGAAGCCACTCCAGTTCTTCTAAGCCAGGCCGGCGAGTTGCCTCAACGATCTTTACGTTGTGTTGGAGGGCTAGCTTTTTATCCTCTTGACTGCATTTTGGAAGAAAGAAAGTGATTTCCGCTTCAGGGCATTTGGCGAACTGAATGGCTAATTCTCTGTTTATACTGGACAGCCCTCCTTTGCTCGATCCCCATTCAGAGGCCAAAATGGTGACTTGCACTTTGCGGGATCTTTCCGGAAAAGATGCCATTTCCAAGCATGATCAGAATAGCTAAACACCTAAAAGAAAGGAAAACATAGACAACGATTACAAAAAATTTATCACTGGTAAGTGTTCAAATGGTGACTTCCCTTTGTGCTTTGACTTTCTATGTCCAGGATTTCAAGTTAATGAAATTCATGCCCCTTATGATAAACATCACAAAGTGTCCACTAGACTTAATCCTCGCCTAAACGCAAGCGTCTAGATGACGTCATATGGAATACATCAGATGGAATAATAATAACTGTGCCCAATACAAAGTACTTAAAATCCAGGTGTTTTCTCTCATTTACTTACAATACTTTCACATTTTACAATACACCTACAGGCTACATTACTGAAAAACAGCAAACCAACAAGGAGAAAAAGATTCAGGAAAGAGTAATTACCCTCACACGTACACTGAGAACAGTTAAAGTTGTGTCTGGTTTGAACTACAGGCCAAAATAAACAAACAAAATGAAAAATAATGAGAAAAATTAAATCATCATCATCATCATCATCATCATCATCATCATCATTATCATCAGCATGAAAAAAAATCCGAATTATTTCCAATTTCTGGACACAAGTAATGACTTTTAAATTGGCTTGCTCATACAAAGGCATCACAAACTACACAAAGGAAGTTACATAAGCAAAGCATGGTATTAATAAAAAGGGAAATTCTGAAAGGAATCAATAGTGCGTAGGACAATAGGATAAGGAACCATAACAAATGTACAATTAAATAGATGTGGCAGTTGTGAAGGTAATGTTAATGTTTGTCACCTTTATGTGCATGGTCTTTCATAACCAAAGTGTAGTTTAAAAAAGAAAGGAAAGAAACTTTAACTTAATAACAAAGAACTGGGTACATTCCAATTCAGATTCACCAGGTTATTTTTACATTCAACAATATTAAGCCCAGAATGAATCACTTGCACTGAGATGGTATTTCTGTGAATTCATACCAAAAAAATTGTAAACTAATAATAATTATTTTAGTAGTAAATAGTAAATCTTTGCAATACTCAGTAAATCTTTACAATATTCAGTATTAACATATTAAAAAAAAAAATTATAAGTCATAATAGTGGTATGTTATGTGGGGCTAAGTATCTAATATTAGCAAGACTGTACAGTGGAACTCCCTTACCAATGAGTCAAAAAAGTTTGGCCATATTATTGGGGTAGGCTCAAATTTCATGACTCGAGGGCCCTATAATGACAAATACACCGTACATCGCATTCGCATTTCTTGAACAACTGTTGTCATTAATAAACACTCAGAATGTAGATATCGCGTGAAGTAATTGAAAAAACTACTTAAAATTTTCCTTCAGTACATAAAACACTGCTAAAAAATTGCAACAAGTGCACTTTATGTGTACTGTAGTCTAAAGACAGCACAAGAACAGGCTCAGAGTACTAGGTCAATAAAATTGACATGTCACAGGCAACTTAAAAAATTAAACTTTTTAAAATTTCGAGCAAGTGGCCGGGCGTATTAACGAGGTGAAATTATAATAGATTCCATTTGTTTGGGATTTCAAAACGTGGCCATTGGCCAAGGAAATGTATAGCCCCCCCAAAAAAGTGGCCATAATAATGAGGTGACTGTGTTACTGAGGTAGCCATAAGGCAGGGTTCCACTGTGCAGAGGAAGGATGGAGGTTATACAAACTGTTAAAAATACATTCATGTAATCATTTCCACCCTTTCTTATAACAGCCGACATTTCACCAGGCCACAACTTGTTTTCCCACAAAATGACATCTGGGAAATGAGGACGAAAATTCCATACTGGTGACCCTTCACTGCCCAGATCTGGGTAGCTAAGGTCTGATTGGCTGAAAGTTTGCTTCAACCAATCAAAAAGCACTACCAGATCTGGGTATTGACATGTCATCAGTACGGAATTTCTGCACTCGTTTAACAGACATCATTTTGCGATGAAACCAGTGATGTCATCACAAAATGTAACCCATTTTCCCGGGCTAATTTCTAACTATTCAACATTATTTTCTTGAAAACCGAAACTAAGTGCATACATGTAGTACCTCTGCAGGCAGTCATTTGGTGCCAACACAGGTTTGAACACTCAGTTAATAAGCAAAACCATTCTCTGGTCTGAACTCTGATGGATTTCCCCAGTTTCCCTCAAGTTAGATTACTAACCCCATACATGACATTACAAAAGCTGTACCCTGCAAGAGTCTCAATTTACCTACAGCTGCAAGTTATGCAAATTATGCAGGATTGACTCCTGCACAACAAAGGGTCTGAATGCCACCCCATTCCCCTAACATGGTTCTTAAGGCCATTACCAAGTCAACTTTTTTTTTCCAACAGTTTGGACAACTTTGGTGATAAGGTACCGTAAAATTTCGAAAATAAGCCCCTCCATGTACAAGCCCCTCTAAATATAAGCCCCCCAAACTCGTAACGCAAAAGACCCTCTTTTAAATCGCCCCTCCAAATATAAGCCCCCTGGGGGCTTGTACTTGGAAATTGCCCCCAAATACAAAGTAAAACAAAGCAAAAACAGTAAATTTCCTTCCAACTACAAGGCTAGTCCAATTGATTTTGAAACACAAATTTCCCTCCGTAGATAAGCCCCTCCAAAAATAAGCCCTAGAAAAAAGGCCTTTGAAGAATATAAACCCCGGGGCTTATTTTTGGAGTTTTACAGTACGTCACCACTGTTTATATAATAAATTAATAGAATATTACATGGCCGATTGGAGATACGAAATTTCTCCTCACATGTTGCAAAAAAAAAATTTCACAAGTGAGCGCAACGAACGAGTGAAATATTTTTTCAACACAAGAAGAGAAATTTCGTATCTCCGAGCAGCCATGTGATATTCTCTATGTATTATATTTTATTTTATTACCTTTGCCCACAATGAGATAAAAAACAGACAGAGAGAAGAAAATAAAGGATAATAAAATTAATATGCACTAAAAACAAAGAAGAATAACTGTTTGATTAGGTAGGAATATCACAACAGCAGTAAGCCAGTTACAGTGGTCCCAGGGTCTAAAAAATATGTAAAAAAACAAACAAACAAACAAACAAAGCAGTAAAGCTATATAAGACTACTAAAAAAGACAATGAAAATAGACAGAAGCATTATGCATATGTTAAGCATTACAATTAAGCCCAGCTTAAAAGGAGATTTGCACTGTGGTTTCTAAACTGTTCAAAGACAACACTCACCATCTGATATGAGTAAAAAATATTCCAGTAGTGATGTTGGGACTAAAAAGAGACCTTACAGGGAAGCCAACTGCTTATATTATTGACATAGGTGTCCTTAATTAAGTGGGGCAATAGTTAAAGTTGTATGTAAGATTTTTGCAGATATGTGTGAAAATGCATAAAAAAGTACCAACATCTTGTGGGCTGGAAGGGGGAAGAGGATTATGGTGCCACTCTGTTGAGAGGGATGGTACTGTTTGCACCTAAAACTGCAGTAGTTGGTTTAAGACACTTAACACATGGAGTAAAGACTAGTACATGCCAACAGGTCAAGTTTGAGAGTTATAATGAGATTAATATACTTATTTAGTAACATCCAACTAGTGGTCTATTATCAGTGCTGCATTCTGATTGGTTGAGCTACTACTAGGCTATATGTTATAACCCACTGTTAGCCAAAAGCGCTGGCTTTGAAAACCAAAACGGTGGCGACTGAATCGCATTTTGCATTGCTAAAGTTGTTTGTCTCGATATTTTTGATCAACTAGTTGGATTTTACTAAAACAATTACTCTTCTCGCCTTCATGGTCTCTGAGTCGGCTATTGACTCAGAGCCCACTTAATTAACTTAGTTAACGACCAGACCAGGAGCTAGCTGCTCAGAAGTTGGCTTGGAGTTAGCGTGGTGTTGGCGTGGCATTTGTGTTTGTTAGTGTTTTATTGGCATGCTTAATTGGCGAGCTGGCAGTTATCCTGTGTTCCAGCATTTTTGCCAGGGTTTGGGTTACTGTACTAGGCCTGTTGTGGGGCAATTCCCGGTGCCCTATGGGTCAGGGGTTTACTGTTGCAATTAAGTGTGCATGTTTGTATGTGCTAAGTTGTAGTTTTACAGTGCGTAGTGTTCAGGGTGTGTTGCTGAGTGTTGCTCAGTTTTAGTGTTTTTTCCCCTCTCTCTTCACCCCTTACTATTATTATTACTATTATTATTGTCCTTATATCTCCACTGAACCCTCTGTTCAGTGTGACGAGTGCTTGGGCTGGAACTGGGTGTGGCGGGCGGGGCTAGTGGCTGGGTTGCGGGTGGGGCAGGCTTTTGGAGTATTCTTGCTACTTGGGTTAGGGGTCAGCGGCTCCAGCCCCCAGGTTCTTAGGCACCCAACAACCTCCATGTGCGACTCAGGCGTTAATAATACAAGGACAATGGATCTTAACACTAAAAAAGGAATTAATACACGGTATTACAAAAATTTAATAATAATAGTTATTTGTACTTATTAAAAACGTCACGTTTTGCAATGTTATATATGTCATATTACGTTTATTGAGCGTGAACAATGAACAATAGCTCAGTATCAGCTGACTAAGTCTCTCCTTTGTAATCAACAAAATCACTAATGGACGTAGAATAAAGCCTTTATAATCTTCATACTGGTCTCCTGAGAGATGAGGTAGAGTTCCCACCCCCACTGAGTCCCCCATGGGTTTCGGGGTGAAGATGTACATGTATGACATTTCAGACTACCCACCAGTCAGCTGTTCAGTATTAAAGAACACCAGAAGGAAAAAAGAAAAAGTCAAAAAGTCAACTAAAAAAATATATAATTAGAAACATTACAAGTAACACAAAAATAATACCATGATTTTAAGTGAGATAGCTCATGGATGCTGAAATATGAACCAAAAAGTCTTATATTTGTTCCTGAAGGAAAAAGAAATAAGTAGAAAGTATTTGAATTTCCAGTAATATAGCAATGAACCTGATTTGTCATTAAAAAAATGAGTTCATTTTTTGGAGTTCATTCAATTAATGAACTCAAAAAGGCCACACAGAATATTACAACTTACTTTGTTATTATTTCATAGTGAATATACAGCTATTTTTTGAGAAAGGTTGTCGGAAAAATGTGCACGCAACAATCCTGAAAGGTAATATGGGATATGATCAATACACTGTTTCTGACGACTGTACCTGTTGAACCTACTTTTCTTGCTTTCCTTTAGCACTCACAAACACATTTCCACCACCTTTCGTACCAATTCTTTCAAATTTCTTAAAAGAACAGTGAACTTAAAACCACCCACAATGCCTTTCGGGATTGTCGTGTACACTTTCGCGACAACCTTTCTCAAAATAGCTGTATACAGTGTATGCTTGATTACAATAATATTATAATCCTCTACTGTTAATCTAAGCACCTGAACTGACCAGCGAAAGAATAGTATGGACTTTATAAAAGCTTTAAATAGTAACTACCAACCCATCCCCCTCCCTCCTACACAGAAAGGCTGATCATTTTAAACAATGTAATGGCAGTCAAGGGATGTTGTTTTGCTTGTTATTAGTGTTTTGATAGTAACATCTATAAATTAAAGTCAGTGTCAAAACATTTACAAACAAGGGCTCAACATTTCAATGATATTAATAAAAGAATATGATAATTATTTTCATATTCGTTTAACCTTGGACCACTATTAATCTCTCATTATATACTTGCATGCTGATATGAGTTCGATCCAAATTTGAGGAACTAACAATGTATTAAACAAATGAAAAAAATGATACGTCCAATCGGAATAACTGTGAATGATTGTATTTTCATATGTAGGAAAGATTATACATCCAATCAAAAGCCACAGTGGCGCGTGCTTGCAGCCCCCTTTGCTTTGTAAGTTGCTTTGCAGTGAATTCAACCAGGAAATTTGTTGAGTCTGGGATGTAAAGGAGAGTCTTTCTCAAAGAAAATTAACAATTAGTGAGAAACAGTCCAGAAATTGGAATACAATAGCTTTGTATAATTTATTTCATAGTCACTGATGAGAAAAAAATTGTAGAACAACAGGTAGAATGGAAAATTATCAGCTTCTGTTGTGCTTTTCATATATTTTCAGCTATTTTGTCTTGTGTTTTTAGATTGATTGTGGAATGTACTAATTAAATTCAAGAGCAAATGGCTAAAAGAGACACAGTCAGTGGAAAGTCAAGAAAAATTACCAAGGGAACCAACAAACTCCATAGTTCCAAGATAAAAACTGAACGAATGGTCACTGCAATGTTGGGTGAAAATATTTCTACATGTACATGTACAGCCGACTGGCTCTCTATAAGTGTGGTAGCTTCTATTAAAACTTAACCTAGGATTAAATGCAGATCTTTTATTTTGGTATCTGTGACCTGATCCTGCAATAATAAGCCTAAAAGTGCTGCTGATTGGTTGACACACATTTTCAGCCAATCAGACACACTACTAAGATCTGGGTAGTGATGCATCATGACATGTCATCAGTATGGAATTTCTGCACTTGTTTCTCAGACTTCACTTAGTGAGTAAACCACCGGTGGCGCCATGAAATGTTGACTGTTTACTCAGGTTATGTAAAGGGGTGCCGTAAGAGTTTGTCATGTAAATCGGGCTTTAAATTATCCACCAGGGACCAGTTGTTCGAAGGCCGATCAAAAGCGCTTAACCTGGGTTTCTTTTTCATGTGTTCAACAGCATTTTCTCTGATATTTTTCTGTGCTATTTTGAGAGCTTCCAATCATCAACTTGTAGACATAAAGAATAAAACTGAAATGCTTTTTAAGCTTTCAAATCACACACTAACCCTGGGTTATATCTTAACCCAGCTTTGAACAACTTGGCCCATGGCCAGGAATACCTTGGTTTACCCCAAGCCGGAAGCCATGAATGGCTCACTAATTAATCCCAAAATGGTTGTAATTGCAGCAGTTATTAAAGTACCATAATAAAAGTACGAAAATAAAAGGTTTCAGTCCAAGAGTGTTTTGGGCATTCCCTCTTGGCTGGAAGGTGGAATGCTTTAACATACTGTAGTACATTATCAAATGGCCCAAACGTTCAGCACAAAATTAAGCTTATTTAGAAACCTAGAGCAATCAGGCCATCTGATAGGGTGCGATAAAAAATCAGAAATTGTGCGATATTTTTAGGGTAGATTGTCCGATAAGATAGGACTATTATGCGATTTTTTCAGGACTAATTTACATTGTTTTACCAGGTTTCGAAGGAAAAAAACCACTTTAATGTTGTTTAACAGGCAATTTGAATGTAAAGGAATAATAAAACATCTATTTTAAAACAAAATAGTTAAATTTGTGCGACTATTTTGACCCGGAAAAGAAAAAGGACCCTTGCTTAATATTACATGATGCTGTTACACCGCTGACCACACTGCTTGTCTCTGAAATCAAAATGGCTGCCCAGAGGTTTAAGATGTCTTGCAAGGCTTTCTTTTGTGGTAAATCACCTTAAATAGCATTAAGATTGGGAAAATGTTTAATTAAAGTTAGAATTCATTGTTTCATTTACTTGAATTTAGCACTTTTTTACAAATTATGCGATTTTCCTCAAATTGTGCGATCGGATGCGATTTGAGGTCAATAATTGTGCGAAATCCCACCATCACGTAATATCAGATGGCCTGTACATTTTAAGGTTGATAATATTATCTGAAACCAGCCACAAAATGTAAACAAACCAATGCATTCAGGATGCTCTCAAATTTCATTTTGTGAAAGTTAAAAATTTGTTTTAAATCAGTGTGTTGCAACATTTAAGGCCCAAAATTAATAACAGTGATTGAAGATTTTCCATTTTAAGGTGTTCAAAACAGAGAATACTCACATGCTAATATGGATTAACTTTAGAGAGTTTTTAAATGGACTGAGCTATTGTTAGCACTGTGAGCCAAATGTTGTGGGTGTCTGAGCAGAAACAATAACCAGGAAAGGGATATCTTGATTGACAATCTTTCTATGTCATTTTTCACTCATTTGCATTTTCACAATCAAGTACATTTTTCAATGGGCACGTTTCTGTAATGGTAAGCAACGGTTTCTAACAGAAACTGCACTGTATAAAACACCATTCATGTTATCTGCAAGAACAAAGCAAAATGGAGGAAAAGCGACAGCATGGCCCAGCTGAGATGAGAATGGTAGCAGAGCCAAACCAGAAAAGAAAAAAGAATGTTCCAAATGCACAATTATGCAATATTTTTCAGGGCAATAGATAATTTTGCCATTTTTCCAATTTTTCATTGAATGGTAGCAATATTAAACTTGATTGTACTGCGTAATTATCTCATTAAAACGTATGGGACTCTGTAAGTGTTTCTTTCTTTAGCAAAACCTTTAGTTTTAGAATAAGTCATATAATTTTTTGTTTAGCCCATTTCAAGCTTTAAGGCCAGAAAAAATTCCTTTTTGTCTTGGACGTACAAAATACAACAGCCACTGACCTATCAATACATGAACAAAGAACCAAGCAAGGTGTAAAACTAATTTTTTACTTTGAGTCATTATAAATTCACTAGTAATTAAACAAAGCAAAGCAAAGTTACCAAAGATAAAACTTAGAATCATACCTTGTTTATTCTAATATTTTGAAATCACTGTTAATCTATAACATCATTAGTTATGTAATGTTGTTGCATAATAATTGTTTTAGTGATTTTAGATCTTTAGAATTTGCTTTTTTGTGTCTCAAAATGCTGGAAAATACATCTTTGAGAGTGAAGAACAATACCCTAAAGTCACTTTGTTTTAAATCATTAATCAACAAAAAAGTGGACCTCTGGAGCCTGTGGGGGGTGCAAACACTCCAATTGCCCCTCCCTTCCCTATGGGCCTGTAGTTAAAGTACAAAACAAATTAATTTCATCAAGCAAATCAAATCAATCTTGCAGGCAATACCCTGTTTATATAATAACTGGCACACACTTGCACAACATTATACATGTATACCCCACTAAACATAGACTCAGGGCAAATTACATACCCTGTTTAGGACAGAGAGGTCAAAAACCATACCCTCTCCAGCGGCACAACCCTGTTTAGGCCATATAAGGGAGTACATCCCCCCCTCTGGGAATTACCCTTAAATGGGGAAGCAACTAAAAACTCATTAATTAATCCTATAGAGGCAGTGGCAGATCCAGTAGAGGGGCCGAGCCCCCCCTTATTTTTAGACCAAATTGAGAGACCGCCCTCCGCCCCCCTTCTATCTCAGGGTCTGGATGACCGGGCCCAGCAAGATCCTTCGGGGTACTGGCAAGTCACGGGAAGTGACCTAGGCCAGATTATTTCTTTTTAGTTTGGGGTCTTTCCCCTCATGATTCTTTTTTGTTTGGGTCTAGCTTTTTCTCAATGTTTTAGAAGTGTCTGTTTGGGGAAACGGGATTTCGGATAGATTTTTCTAGTCGGAGTTCGTCACTTTTTGCCGAGCAGAGCTAGAGGTCAGTTTTTTCTTTTCTTATCGAAAAAAACTTGAGGATGGGAGGTTAAATTGCGTAATTTTCAACTCGTACCCTTGACAATTAGCGGTAAATCGAAATCGCGAAAATATTGTTCTCGTCGAACAACGACTCAACTTATTATACCTTGGAATCATGGATAATCGGAACTTTTTTAACTTTGAGACCTTGTTCTTATCCAAATCATACTACGAAAATAACTACATGGCGATAGATCAAAATAAGGTCAACTCCATCCTCGCGACCACTGACAACTATAAATTATTCAGTCATGACATTAAACCAACCCATACAGGTTACCTACTCATCGATACTCATAATATGACACATCTTTCCGATTTCCCTAATTTTTTCGAAATTCAGACAGAACTCCATCATGCTTCCATAGACCAATGCATCCCACGGCAACGACTTTAGGCGTCTTGTTTTATTAGCATTTAGCTGGCATTTTTAAGCAAAAGTTTGCTTCACTCAATACTAGAGAGCTTAAGTAGCAGACGTTCTAGAGGTCAGGAACGCCGACCGGAATTTACTCGCGCTAATGTGCATCGGGCCAGAACGCCACTTTTGAAGTTCAAGATAGAACGCGAGATTCTAGTATTCGAAAGTTCGCGTTTGGGAAAGAATTATTCCTAAATTGTTGGCCTACAACCAAGGAAAAACCCTTCTGCTATTTTTCGGTGTTTTCAGAGACGGAAAAATTGGGTTAACGGTTTCTAACTCAATTTTTGGACTCCACAGGTTGACCCGGCTAGCTCTGGCTGGCTGCAGAACTCGAATAAGGTGGCAAGATTTACGGGATTTACGTAAGATTTACTCAGTTTTAGTCTATGCGCATCATCGTCAAGTAAACTCACATCTTATTTAAGCGAGCTTTATCTTCTTGTAACTTCAAGGGCCGATAATTTCGACTGTATAATACTATGCTTAACTACAGAATACAGGGCAAATTTTCTAGGTATATTCGTTGGGGTGGCTCGGTGGCTCGGTAGTCCCGACTAACGAGCCACCGAGCCGTCGAGCCACTAAACTATATAACCTCGACTGAAGAGCCACCGAGCCGCCGAGCCACTAAAATATATACCTATAATCTGCTATAATACATACTAAAGTATATGCCTTCTATGTCTGTCTTATACTTATACTTATGTGTCTTATATCTTTCTCGTTCTTTAAACACTTGTCGTGACTAGCGAGCCACCGAGCCACTTCTGTTTAAGATTATTTAGTAGGAGGATAGTCCCCAATGCACAAAAACACGCAGTCATAACATTTTAATTTAATATTTTTGCATGGGGACTATCCTCCTACTAAATAATCTTGCCGAGTTTACACACATTTTTCTCAGTAGTTCATTTCAAGATCAACGTTGAAAGAACTACTATTAAATTCTGTTAAATTTAGCGCGAGCTACTGACATGGCGTGCATCACTTCGTCTGAGCATGATTTTGTGCTATTAGCCCAGATTGTAAATTTACCTTACACAGCTAAGCTACCTATAAAAGAAAATTCTTACCTTACGATTTAGAATTAATCTTCACTAACATGGAATAAACCAACTTCTACGAACGAAGAATGTGATAAAGTTCTTGCACTCCGCGGTATCAAAAATACTTTCGATTTCAGACGGAAGCAGTAGCAGCGGAGCCGAAATGTTTTGTGGGACACCACCCATCCTACCTGCCCATGAGACCCCGCGCGCCTCAACCTAACCCCCAATCTTCTCTCACCAATTCTCTCACCCCAAAAAACACATAAATAACGACGGTGGGTGATCGTGCCATACATGCCAAAAAGGCAGCAGTGGTTAATTCTCTGCTGCTGCCCCATATAATCTGGAGAGGCAGAACTCATTTCTTGCAATTATCGTGATACTTCCATCTAGGCTGAAATCATTTTTCTCTTTTTCCCGCGGGAAGGGAAGGCGGTCCTCCCCATTACTTTTCAAGAAAAATAATGAAACAGAATTGTTTGATCGCAGGATTCTGCCCTACTAAGTTAGTTCTTTAGTGTACAGTCACGTGCTGAGGGGAAATAAGGGGTGAGCCTTCGAGGAGGGGTATTTTTAATGCTGAAGTCAGTACTCTTTCCATTCCCGCTGCCTTAAGCACAGGGCGCCCACAGAAGCTGCTCTGAGCCTATAAATATTGTAAGTCTTGAAATCAGTTAGTTACAATAACAGGAGCGCATAACCACGGACCCTCCATTTCTCTTGACTTTGCTAGGCCTGTCCAAACGGGCGAATTAATTGCAGAATTTGTTGCCTAAGAGGAACTGCAATGCGGTTTGGTTGCAACAAGAAAAACGCCTGCGTGAACAGCCTGGCTCTAGTTGTTCAAAAGCTGGATAACCCAATAGATAAAGATAACGCAATTGTTGACTTCCTAATACTTATCCAATGTATCTCCTGGATAGTTATTTATTCGGTGGATAGTGCTATTTTTATCCAACGTTGGTGACCGGGACTTGCATGATCTCTGGTTATTTTTACATTAAAGTTCAGTAAGGTCTCGGTGTTTTGGAAAACCAAAAAGACAATGCCGATGTTCACAAACACACGAAAATCGCCCGTTACAAACTGAAGGCCATTAACACACACCAATCATTCAAAAAGCTTCCAGAATTTCACGCAGAGTATGAAGTATAAATTTTAGATGTGTACTCCACTCAGCCACTGATAATTGCATATAATATTTAAAAATTCGCTATAGCGTGGAACGTATGAATATCAATAGTAAGAGTGTTTTCACTCACGTGACCAGCATTTACGCAAATTTATTGGAACAAAAGAAACCGTTTGCATTAGAAAAGAGTTCAACACCCAGAGGATTGGTTTGGGACACCAACATACCGCCGTTTCACTGTTTTGGGATACCAATATGGCCGCCGTGACGTCATATGCAAACACTCTATGATCCCTGAATCGTGTGCTAAATTTACAATAGCGCGATTCGTGGATTCATTTTCTATTTCTTCTGGCCTTTTATTCTATTCTCGCGCAGACCCGCCATGTTTTCCAGTCATTCTATTAACCTAGATGACGATGCAATTTTTGTTTCTTGAATCATGTGCTGAATTCAGTCAATTGTAAGCATAATTCGTATCTTTTTTATTATTATTATCATTATCATTATTATTATTATTATTATTATTATTATTCGTATTTTTGTTTTTATTATTAGTCTGTGCTAGCGTCGACTACGTTTCTTTATACACTCCGCAAATCAGCGAAAACGAATAGGCCTCTTCCCAGTTCCAAAAACCGTCACTTTCAGATTGAGGCCAAGTGCACAACCTTTCTTGTGGAAATGAGTTTTATTTGCATGACAATGAAAACTCATTTCCATATCAAAGGCTGAGCACCTAACCTCGTTTTCATACAGAGGCCCGGGGGAAGAGGATTGAAATCAATTACTGTTCTTGATTGCCGCGGGAAAGTGAAGAGGACTTTTGCAATTCTTCGTACCTCCTACTGCAGACGCGATAATAATCATCAGGCGCCTGTTCAACTGACATTGGTATCATCAAAAAAATAATTTGTTCATGACAAAGAACAAAAAAAATCAGTAATTGGTATGAGTTCCCACTGCTTGCTATGAGAAAACAGAACTTCCTCGGCGGCGTTGATCGCGTTATCGATATTAAATAAAATGACATCTAGTTCCTCTGATCATTTGTTTTTTCCAAAGGCAAACCAAAAAGTATGTCTTGTTATAAATTCTTCTTTATTGGCTAGATTTGGCAGCAACTTGTTTTGTAAAAAACACTTAAATAAAATGCTTCAGTCACTGATATAAGACAGCATTTGGACCAATAACTTTCCGAGTTTTGCGCAGGCTCTCTTCTACTCTCGAGAAATAATAATCTACGACTGCAATTATGTAGGTTGATTTATACCTGTCTGATATACAAATAAGCTTATGACGTCTGTGTACTTAAGAGTCTATATTTAAACGACATAATCTCAAACAGATGCTGTTTTTTATTAAAAGAGATTGAAAGCACCTGCCTTAATTTCCCTAGAATTACAAATGAGGGTGTATAATCGTCTTCCTGGGCGTTCTTATTATACCGCTTTGAGCCGATTAATAACCATGTCATAAACAATCATAAAACACAGAGGATAATTGAAACTATACTTCATGCGTCTCAGAGCAGATGTTACTCAGGATATAATGCAAAATTGTCAGGCCAATAAAAATTGAGCAAGCTGCTACTGTACTAAAAGATCTCCTCTACTGTTAAACTAAAGTGCTAAAGTGATCATTGGAAAATGGAAGTTAAAGAGCCTTCTTCGATAACCAAACATACAGTGAAGAGATAGTTCAAGCCATGGAAAACTCAACATTCATGAATCCAACGACCGATTTGTATGAGATATATTGGTGGCTGGCGCCGAAATATTTCAAACAACTAGCCTCAAGACCCACGTATCTCATCGCTATTGAATCTGGAATAATGCTTCTTATAACCATCACAGCATTTGTTGGAAACTTTCTAATCTGTTTTGCTCTGCTGCGAAATCCAAGACTCCGTACTGCTACAAACTTATTGATTCTTGTATTAGCAATCACCGATTTGCTATCGGCTTGCCTTTCGCAGACTGTAGCGACAATAGTTCTGATGAAAGGAAAATGGATCGTTGATGTCAATCCTCTTGATGTTCGAAGCTTTCCTTGTCTGTTGCAAGGTGTAATGTCTCCTGCTCTAATCGGCTTGTCGATGCACATTATGGCTTTAACGGCCGTAAATCGCTACATCTGCGTAGTGCATCAAAGACTGTACAAAAAGATCTTCAGCAGGAAATCAACTGTTGTCATGGTGGCAGCCGAAGGGATGATCATACTTAGCCTCGTGTCTTTCTCTTGTCCCGCGGGATTCGCGAGGATCACGTTAGACCCGAGACGCGCAATGTGCTTTACGACCTTCAAACAACTAAAAACATCTCAGATGGTCTCGCACGTGTTTTTGGTTTTTACGGTTGCAGTTCCATTGATTATAATATGCCTGTCATATTTTCGAGTGTTTAAAGCAATAAGAAGTAGTTATTTCCAAGGGCAAGCCGACAACACTTCCTCCAAAATATCCGCGACAAATGCCGCACAGCCTATTTCTGGAGCAACGAGGATAAAGGAAGTGAAAATAACTAAGACAGTTTTTGCTGTCCTGCTTGGATTTTTAGCCTGCTGGATTCCAGCCATGATTTGTAACTACCTGAGTTATAACATGGTAGATCCTCGTTTTCCTCGCCAAGGAGAATTGGTTTTCACATATTTTCTGTGTCTGAGTTCTTCCATTAATCCATTTATATACGGAGCTACAAACCGTGCTCTCAGGAAAGAATTTCTGAGTTCTCTGTCTTGTCGAAAAATTCGCAAGCGAACTGTTGTGGTACCAGAAGCATAACTAATTAATACTGAGATTATCAATTGCTGCGTTGGGGAATGACCCAATAGACGGGACTCGGTGACGATTCGTGCTTATACTTTTTAAACAGTTTTTATCATAGTAACACTTTGAACAACATCAATCTTTATTGAAATATTCTTAGATTTCTAGATATTTTAATGCAGTGACTGCCCAAACATTAATAATAACAACGATATACACTGTGATTTCTAGAGTTCCATTTACTACGACCATTCCAAAATACAGTCTGAAACGAAATCGCCTTTAAGACTGGTTCCATAAAACCTGCATGCAATCCTGTCAATTTGACCACCGTCCTGGTCGTAATAACAAGGTTGTTGCATTAATGAGTTCTTTGAAATAATAGAATAACTCTCAGTGAGACAATATGGTTGAAATAACGAGGTGGTCGTAAGACGGGATTACACTGTACTAATAACGACCTATTTAATGGATAACTTTTAGTATTTTTGAGTCTTTTAAAGAAATTCATGTGAGGTTCAGGTCTTTCGTTTCACTAAAGGTATCGTTGGATGAACAAATTCGGCAAAGATAGTGTATTGAAGTGCCTCTTCCGGAAATTTTTTTGGTGCTGACAGGCTATGATCATAGAGTCTAGTACATTAATGACTATAAGCCCATGTTAACTTTGGTGGTGTTATCTACGTTTCTTCAATTTTTTTCGCCAGATTCTACAGCTGCGGCTTCCCTCAAGCTGCTACCCCTCTAAAAAAGGCTGCTATATGCATTATATTAGGCAATTCGGCTTTTAAACACCTTAGCTCTACAGTGTGTCGAGTCTTTATACCTGACTGTATATCTATTGACACTGGCGAGCTACAAACTTCCTCGAATCATTACCCTGTAAATCTAGGATAAGATAAATGTGCTTTGGGTAAGTTTTTGACTAGCTGTTATCAATGGAGGTCCCTCCTCCTTTCCAGACGCAAGCGAATCTCTGCGCATGTCGTAACTGTCGTTCTTGTTGTGGTTTGTTGGTAGTATTATCGCGGGCACAACAGTGGGATTTCTTTTACTTCCCCAACGTTTTAGTTTTCTTTTGACGGTGGCCCGGAACTCACTGCTTCGTACCACGTGAAGAAGAAATATCAAAAATCCCTGCAAAGATAAGTAAAGGAGGCGTCAAAAGTTCCTTGCCTGTATTTGTATATTGCAAAGCGTTCCAGCGTGTCACGCTCTACCGTATAGCTATAGCGTACATAAGATCTGATGAGGTATTAAAGTATCTACCAGAAAGCGGCTACGAATAGTAACTTAAATCAATTAAATACTGCAATGTGGGCGATTGAGAAAGCAGCGTTAGCAGGCTGAAAAAACGGTCCGTCCCTATACGTGATTATTGATGGCTATAAACCTCGTTCTCCCCTTTTTCAACTTTGTAGCATAAAGGTTTGTGTTTTTTTTTGAGCTAGCGGCTTAAATTAGGCCCACATTCTAAAAAAGAAAAGCTATCAACTGTTTCCTTAATAAGGATACTTTTGTATCAAGACGGATATATGAACTTGCATATATTTGAACTGCGGTAAAAAGATATGTTATAAACTACGAATGCTTCAAGTTTCCTTTTCGCGTACATAACTGTCTTCCATGTCATCCCACGTGTTAAGGCTTTTGTACAGTGTTTTTTTGTCTATCTATCCTTGCTGTAGGGTCGTAATACCCCTTAGGTTAAATTTATAGGTTTGAAGCATAAAAACCAAGCGAGTTCTTGACATCATGGTTTGTAAGGGTAACTCAACAAACTAAACTGTGAATAAGCTATTTTTTCAAGGTAAGCATGCAAATCCTACACCTTTTCATACGAAACTTGTAAATAATACAACCCTAATACAGATTTCAGTAGCCAAGGCCAAAAGCCAAAAATTACCTGTAGAGAATTGCAGATGGTAAAGAGGTACTGGAACACTATGCCAGTTAGGTCTGTTACACTCAGAACACCAAACACCCATGTTAAACCCAATAACGGAAAAAGTACGACGCAAGCCCGCAACACTCGCCTGAAAAAGGCAGGGAGTAAGCATGTCAAGCAAGAGTAGATGTAGAGTGAATGCCCATAAAAGGGAAACGGTGTTTTGACTATCTAGTATAATTGAGTAAAAAAGAGTCTGCTCGTAGTTTAGTAAAAACGCAACAACCTGATTAAAATGACAATACCGTACCTAGCTTCAAAATACATGCACTGAAGCTTTCAACCCCATTTAGGGACCGGTCATTATTTATCGCCTGGGGGGGGGGGGGGGGGTGCGGGGGGGGGGATGCAGAGGACTTTTGTTGCGTCAATGGATCCCTTGCGTGATCCTCCCTTAAAGCATACAGTGTGCTTCTGACCCCCCACATTTATTTTTTAAACAGTATAAACTATTAATGGCGTTGAATTGTATAGCATATAATCGCTGTACATTACGGATATATTAGATTGAAATGTTATATATAGTCAAAAAGAGAAGCTGAGATATAGAACAGTGTTTCAGGAATATTACTTACTTAAATTTGTTGCTCTCCGAACTGACATTAGAAGGGTGCATAGTAAACAATTCTCTCGTGACTCGTGCAAGAACAAAGACATTTAACTGTAAATGAAGGAAAGACAAGTTTTAAGTGCAGCTAAAATCTGGCTCCTATTCTTGGTTTGCAAGCACTTGACAAGGCAGCCATGTTGTGAGTCAATACAGCAGAATTTTTTTCTCGAAGAATTTACATGAAAATGGAGTTCAGTTTCCAGAGGAGAGGAATGTTTTTGTTCTTGACTACCAGCATGGCTTCCGTGACGTCGCGTGCAAAACAGCAATATAAACTCAAGAACTGCATTATTCCAATATTGCCCCGTCCCCAGGCCTCAGTATACCGCGCGGCCTATAAGTTACGGGTCACGTGCTCGAGAGAGTTCCTGGCTTTAAGTCCAAATACATGTATATCAAACTTATTTTGCGCTCCTGGCTAGATATGCTTATTTTCGGTGACCATGCTTTTTATCACTGTATAACTTCAGTGTCTGAATAAGTCCTTTGGCACTTGTTTTCCCCTTTAACTCAACAAGAGAAAAGGGCCGCAAAGCATTGCGTACGCTGAATTATATTCAAACTTACTATGGATATTATGAGAACTGGAGCAACGAAAAACCAAACGAATCCACTGGAAAAGGACAACCAGCAACTGCAGAAAAAGGAATCACATGTGACGCAGTAGAGGCTCAAGGTGCACTAAATGATATTCCTGTATCATCGTCATCATTTTAACTTAAAACTGAAAGTTTCTCAACCTGAGAACGAGGTCATGTGACATGTTACTATGGGTGGCTCCGCGAGCGGGAAAGATTATATGAATTCTGTGTTCTGATTGGCTAATTGAGTAGGTAAGCTGGGCCTTTCTTGCCCACGTGCGCGACTTAACAGTATTCTATAAGCCTCACTTGCTTATTCCAAGTCGAGACAATTTTAACGTCAGGCTTAAACCCGCGTAAAACATCTAGATTGAGTGGCACCAGCTACTGATGTTAACTTTCAGGTAGCATTAAGAAAAAGAAAAAACTTACAAGCTGTCAGCAACATAACTGGTGATGCCTCCTTCAGTGGCGGCTGCCGTTAAGAGGGAGATTGATACCAAGGCCAATGGGAAGCCTAACGAAAAAAATCATTTGTCATCTTTCGTCTGATTACCCACGTACGTGGTTCCGCGGTTGAAAATACAAAGGGCTCCAGGAAAGGCAAAAACATTTAAAACATATAATTCCGTGTTTGGTATGACAAACTGACTTTTTTCTGCCTTTGATAATTAGTTGTTACCTCCAGTTTGTTTAAGGGAACGTTTTATGAGCGGATGTCAGTAAATATCGACCAGAGGTCTACAAAAGTGAAAAATCGAAAATTCTCAAAAAAAATCACAAAGTAGCACTAGGTAAGCTATTAACATAAATGTAATTTTTACTTCGATTCGATAATTATTTTCCACGTACGGGGGGGTTATTGGTTTCGCGGCTCTCGGACCGGGTTTTCCAGGCCCGAGACCATGTGTCACAAAAAAATCGTTTTAAAATTCAAATCCATTGTATGCAGACAACAAATAACTTATTCAGAAGAGTACTTAATTGCACACATTCTAAGTGGTGATTTACTCAGTTTGAACGAAAGTGTAATATTTTGGAGATTTTTCATTATTTTCAATATTTTGAACGTTTTCGTTCAATGAAAAAATGGCAAATTTCAAAGCCCAAAATCGGCGACTGGTACCTCGTTTTCAGTAACGAGTCTTACACCACGTTAAAGAGCGTTATATCTTCTTTCAAAATCTGTTTTCAAAACTATGGGCAACTTAAAAGAAAATGTTTGAAGCCAAAAAATACAAGTAGTACTTTTCCGAAATTTGAGCTTTCCAGACTCAGCGGGTCGATGCTAAAAACTCAGAAAAATGCAATAAGAAATCAGTTTGAGCAACAGTGATTTAACGTTATCAGCTATCAGAAACTAACACGTGTTTATCGAGCGATCTGATAAAATTTAAAGCCGTTTTCCAACAAGAAAAGCAGAGTTTCGCCATCTTCTGCTACCAAACGCACGAGTGACGTAAGGTTGTCAAAGGGCAAAGCACAATAATAAACTTAAAAAAGCACAACGTTTCTGCGTCCAGGAATTAGACTTTAGCGGACAGAACATTGCCTACGAGTGTATGTTTCATACCTTAGCATGGGTTTCCAAGATACTGGAAATAAAAAACATCAAGGACAGCATCGGCAAGAGCATCTTCGGCTGCTCTCAAAGGACGGAGATTGCGTTACTTTTCACAGATTGACCACTTACCACCTATTTTTGGGCACGCATTTCGACGGAACGCTTGCCTCGAGAGGCGCGCGGCACGGATCTGAACTCTTCTTCACGAGACATTGACCTGAATTTATCGGAAATATGCCACCACCACCAACAACATGAGCTTTTTTCGGGTATTTGTCGTTTTTTATGCGAAAAGTTCGGGTAAGCAGATTCTCGCAAAAACCATTTAGCTTAAAAAATGTGTTTAAAAGCCCACCCTGGATTTGAAGCAAAAAGTATTTCCTCGAAATAAGCTAAAAATACCCAATTCACGCGGTGAAAAAATGGATGATTATGGAAGGATTATCGAATTCTTGCCTAACCTGAGGGATTTCCCGTGATGTAGGATTAGGGCTAGGAAAAAAGCCCATAACCTGCTCCTGTCGTTGTGAATTTCCTCAAGATCAAAAATTTCAGTAAGAACCGAAAACAACAGCTTAAAGGAGGTGCACACACCTTGAACTAGCCAGGGATACCAAAATATCTGCGGTACGAAGTTTAGCAGATATTTGTTTTCTGCACGTTCTGATTTCGGTATTTTCATTGTGTTTTTCAATGAAGTGTTCAGTAGTTACGTAATACGTGTTAATTGCGTTTCATATATAAGTTGTTGTCAGTCAGTATGTTCTTCCTTCGGGTCTGCAACGCCACACGCTACAACACTGTTCTGTTTAACATGAGTGACGCGGAGGACAGCAATGTTCGTTCTCGTCCGAACCCTGAAGTCGTAGATCCTTCTATTGGCGCTGCTATACAGGCTGCCGTTACTCGTTCTATAGGTTCTTTAACCGACAACCTTACACAGGTCATCGAATCTCGGTTTACCGATTTTGCCAAGCGTTTTTCAGAGGAAAACAGTTCGTCCGTTGAGCAAGCTGTTAAGAAGGCGCGCCGCGAGCAATACACGTGCAAGAGAAAGGGTAACCAGCAGCAGTTAGACCATTCCCTCCAGGTGCTGGACAAGCTAGACGAAGCTTCCGACGTACTGAAGCACAAATCTTATGAAAAAGCTAAGGCTGCTTTGGAGTCAGGTACGGAATTAGTGTCCAAGCGTGTTAAAGCAATAAAGCTAGCCGACAAGAGCGAGTTTGGATGGGCGACGGTCAATGAGTATCTATCCGACGAACTCGCCTCTGACTCAGATGATGAGAAGAGAATTTACCGGGCCGAGAGGAGAGCGGAGAGAAAGGTCACTAAGGAAAAACGTCGTCGTGCCCGTTCTAGCGACAAAGGCAGTGGCTCCGCCTCTACTTCTCGGGCGACTTCGTCAAGATACGCATCTAGCGATTTGGTTTCACGCCCGGAGGCTAGACCAGCGCGTCGTTTGGGCCCCTGTTTTAAGATAAGTACCCAGCACTTTTTCGCTTTACTATCTTTGTTTCTTTCTTCGTCGATTATGGCGTTACCGCACAGGCCATAATCCAATATTCTCAGTGATTTGCTGCATTTGTGTTTATATTCATCTAGGTTAGTGCAGAATACCAAAATATCTGCGGTACGAAGTTTAGCAGATATTTGTTTTCTGCACGTTCTGATTTCGGTATTTTCATTGTGTTTTTCAATGAAGTGTTCAGTAGTTACGTAATACGTGTTAATTGCGTTTCATATATAAGTTGTTGTCAGTCAGTATGTTCTTCCTTCGGGTCTGCAACGCCACACGCTACAACACTGTTCTTTTATTTTTATGTTATGGATTTTATTTTCATGTTTTTCTGTATGTGTTCCCCTTTTTCAGTGCGGGGATTTTGGTCATTTGAGTTCCACGTGCTTGAAGCCTGCGGATTCTTCGAAGAGTAGCTCTCGACGCGATTGACTAGATGGCGACTCGTCGACCTGTGATGAAGTTGAGTGTGATTTAATTCATTTATTGTCTTGTTGTGGCGACGAGTTTAGTGCGAAAGGCGGGAGCAGTGGCGTGAAAGGTCGCTTGCAATCTTCGTTTAACTTTTGGGTCGAGACTTTAGATGCACCAGATTTTGTCCTCGATATGATTAGGCGCGGTTACAGATTGCCGTTTGCCGAGTACCCCTCGCAGTGCTTTTTGAAGAACAATAGATCAGCTCTTCAGCATCCGGAATTTGTCGCTGATGCTATAAGCGAGCTTTTAAGTAACGGCTGCATTGTTGAGCACGAATTCCCTCCGTATTGTGTTAATCCTTTGACAGTCGCTGTTGGGAAGAAGCTTCGCCTGGTTATCGATCTGAGACACGTAAACAATTATTTAGTAAAACCTATATTCAAGTACGAGGACTTACGATCGCTTTCTCAAGTTCTCGATGAAGGACACTGGTTTTTCTCTTGGGACCTTAAGTCCGGTTACCACCATGTCGATATTTGTCTTGACCACCAAAAGTACCTTGGTTTCGCGTGGCCTTTTTCTGGCGTCGTCAGATATTTTTCCTTTACAGTACTGCCTTTCGGGTTAAGTAGCGCTTGCTTTTGTTTTACCAAGTTAATGCGCCCGTTAGTTAGGCGTTGGCGTTCTATGGGACACAACAGTTTCATTTATTTGGACGATGGTTTCGGGAGTCGACCAGACAAATGTTCTGCCGTGGCAGCTAGCTTAATTCAACGTAAAGAGCTCTCTTCATCTGGTCTTCTTTGTAACGAGGAAAAGTCTCACTGGGATCCAGTTCAAATTGGCGAATGGCTAGGCTTCGTTATTGATACTTTTTTAATGTGTTTCCGGATTCCCGAGAAGAAAGTTCTCAAGCTTAAAGGCTTGCTAGATTCTGCGATTCAGGATGGATTCTCTTCATTTCGCGAGTTAGCGAGAATAGCAGGCACTATCATTTCAGCTGCGTTAGCTGTTGGTCCAGTTTCTCGTCTTTTGACCAGACAAATGTACTTCGCCATTGAAACCAGATCGGCTTGGGATGACATAATTCATTTTCCTCCGAGCCTTTTACAAGAACTGAAATTTTGGTATTGCAACATCGACTGCTTAAACGGCTATTCTATTAGGCCACCGTTAGCTACGCATACCGTTGTATTTTCCGATGCTAGCGACGTAGCGTTTGGAGGATTTTCGGCTACTTTAGACGGCTCCGTCGTTAGCGGCATGTGGGAGAGCGAGGATATCGGCCAAAGCTCTACGTTTCGCGAGCTGAAAGCAATTTTTTACGTGTTGCTTTCTTACGTGGCTCAACTGAAACACAAGAGAGTTAAAATCTTCACTGATAATCAGGCCGCCGCCAGAATAGTTGCTATCGGAAGCTCCAAATCTCACCTTCAGGCCCTGGCTATGGATATTTTCAATCTTTGTCTTGCCAACAGCATCGTTCTCGAAGCCCAGTGGATCCCTAGGTCTCTTAATGAAAGAGCAGATCTTCTTAGCAGATTTATTGATAAAGACGACTGGTCCATCAATCCCTCGGTATTTCGACTTGTCGACGCTAAATGGGGCCCTCACACAATTGATCGCTTTTCGTCCTATTACAATGCCCAGCTTCCGAGGTTCAACTCTAAATTTGCTTCCCCAGGTTGCAGCGGTGTGGACGCCTTGGCTCAGGATTGGCGACATGAGAATAACTGGGTTTGCCCTCCGGTGGGTGCCATTGTTCCTTCAGTTAGGGCTCTCTCGTCCTGCTCCGGTTACGGCACTTTGATCGTTCCACAATGGCCCTCGGCCTATTTTTGGCCTTTTTTGCACGACAACGCCTCCCAGTTCAAGTTTTTTGTTAAAGAAGTGTTCGAGCTTCCTTGTATTGAAGACCTCTTGCTGGAGGGTCCAGGACAGAAGCAGATTTACAAAGCGCGTCCGTCGGTGTTCAGCGGCTGCCCGAAATTTAAGATGTTAGCTTTGCGGATAGATTTTAGGTGAGCTTTCCCATTTTTTGTCTCCCCTTACAGCTCATTATTGTCGGTGTTTCAGGTTCATCTTTGGCAGTGTATTTTTGCCTGATTTGGCAGCTTTGTTTTGCCTGTTTTGGCAGCGTATTTTTGCCTGATTTGGCGGTGTA
>NC_133202.1:28997265-29273797 GCF_958299795.1 Porites lutea
AAAAGAAAAATAATTAAAGATACAAGCTCTCCCCCCCCCCCCCCCCCTCTTAAAAAGTAGCGAGCGAATTTTATACAATCAGAAACTAGGCAGGAAACCTGGAGTGTTCTTTTTTTTTAGTTTTTACAAGCTTTTCTGGACAAAGGCCTGCCCAGAGGGAATAGGCACGAACGGCACTCATAGGTCCCATGCAAGGTGCCATCCCTACCCAATCCCACAACCCGTGAAGGTTGGCCACACCACCGGGGTCTACGCCCTCTACGCTTTGCGAACAGTAGTGTGGGTTCTTTTATGTCCCATAAGAACAGATCAGTGAAAGTTCTGTGAGACGGGACCTACGGTTTTTCGTCCTTATCCGAGAAGACTAGAAAGTCTAACCATTTGCAGATGTCATTACAAAGGCAGCACTTTCTTTTCAGTTATTTAAAGACCCTGAGTGTTGGTCCGGCCGGGGTTTGAACCCGCGACTCCCGCTCAGCAGACCGGCGCTCTCCTAACTGAGCTAACCAAGCGGCGGTTGAGTGAAGGACAGCTTTGTGATCTTCGAACATTTCCGAAGTAAACTATTAAAGACACACGTCACAGGGTTGAGTCTGCTCACTTTGAAATGAGAGCAACCAGTAGATACGTAGCTAGGGATAACAAGCTATTTCAGTTGCCACCAATTTTTTTTTAGTTTAAATCAAGTTAATAAGAAAGTTGTCATTACAAGTGGGTTTTTCGTTTTCTAAATGACGCTTCTCGTCTTTTTATATCATTTGATCCGCTGACTATACATGTACTCACTTTGGTCTGTGTGGCGTCAATTCCCAAAATGAAGATCAGCTGGGCAACAGCAATTGATATAACGAAGTTCAGTCTTATCTGTGTATCTCCCGCTTTCAGATTCCTAAAAACGTGTAAAGAGAGAGAGAAACGACCAGGTTATTCCTTATTCAGATTCTTTGTTGTTGCCTTTTTGGCGAGGATGGGGGCGCGGTAAATTACCTCCTCCTCCCTTGCTTATATTGCCGCATAGATACCTATCCTTTCTTACAAAGCAGTCAGATTTACTTACAGAAAAACTACGTATGCCACAATTGTGATAAATTCTCCCATCAAAGAGAAGGCACAGCCGATATAGGTGATCAGTTCTAGCGCCATACGATGTTTAACTGGTATCTAAAGAAAAAAAGACGTTCTCCTTCAGCCATTAATAAAGCGTCAAATGAAAACTAAAACCTTCTGCATTTAAGAATTTCTCAATCAAGGCCGTCAATTTAACTTAGCTCAAAGGCGTAGCCAGCCTATAGACCTGTAGGCCCTGGCCTATGTAGTAAATTATGCGTTGTTGGGGTGAACTAAAAAGCTTAAGAGCTCAAAGAGTTGGTGTGAGGTCAGTGTGTACAAGTCATGCGCGCAGTTTTCAGGATGTGTGGAAATGAAAGTCAGCCAGGCCTACAACTAGTCGAAAAGCTGGCTACGTCCATGCAGTTAGAGAGATAATGCTATTAAAACTCATCACTGAGCAAATCTCTTAAAAATATTGACCTCGTGGTCTTTGAGTTGCATCAACACTGCAAAGTGAGTCAGATGATCACAGCTGCAATACGTTCTTCTGCTGGTGTAGTTCTCAGTTTTGCAGCCTCTCCTTGACCAGGAGCCACTGGAGCCATTGGAGCCATCCCTGTTGAAATAAAAAATACGATAAATAAATTAACAATAGGTTTCAAGCTGTTAGCGACGATGCAATTGTTTCCTCTTGTTAACTACCATATTGCCTGGTTAATAGAAAAATATAAAGGAGAAAAAAATCTGTGAACATAAAACGAACGTTCTGTGTTCAATTATGTTCTCAGGAATAAAACTCTAGAAGAAGACTTCAGGTGAAGTACCTCTTCGATAAACTTTCAAGGTAAGTAAAAATGGCTTTGTTTGCGCATTTAATAGCGAAGTGATGTGCTTACATAATAGGCTAACCTAAATCCTGCTCGGATAACTAACATTTACGATTTTTCAGGTTGACTATAATGGGGTTGTGTGAATAGGTAATTATGTTCACGCCTTAACTGCAAATGGTATTGGTGCTATTATGAGCCGTACAACTCGCGTAAATAGTTGTCCTTCAAAACAAACCTAAAAGCAAGAGAGAAAATACATTTTTTTGGCATATCGTTCTGGTCCGTTTTTTTACTAACATGGCAAAAAGCCAAAAAAAAAAAACTAAACTGATGTAACACTTAAACTTACTTCATGGAAAAATTCCAGAAAACGCATTCCGGCTTGCTCGAACGCAACGTCGGCTAAAAAAAATAAATAAATAAATGATTAACAAGTTGGGCCTCCAAATACATTGCAGTCGAAATCCGTTAATACAGACTCTGAGGGGGGCATAGAAAGTGTCCGTATTAAACGGGTTGAATTTAGAGTAAATAAGGCCAAGGGCTTTCTTTATTTTCCCCATGGACAAAGCAAACTGTCCGTAATAATGAGGTGTCCGTATTAAGCGGGTGTCCGTAAAGCGTGGCTTGACTGTAATAAAGAATCCATCAAACTGACGTAACTACGTTGGCCAAGAACCAGCGTGTTTGTTTTCCTTAAAAAACACTCCAATTCGCTTCATGTGAATACGAAACCTCAATAAGAAGCAGAAGGGATCATTCATGAACAGTTAAACCCCGTTTTACGGACACCCGCTTTCTTAAAACGGACCGCTCATTATTACAAACAGTTTTCTTTGTCCCTGTGGAAAGATAATCCTTACATTTTCTCTAAATTCCACCTGTTTAATACGGGCACCGTGTTAATACGGACACTTTGTATGGCCCACTCAGTGTCCGTATTAACGGGGCTTGACTGTACTTGACAGCTGTAGGTATTTGTATATAATTAAAGTTTATAACCAATTAATAAAAATTACCTTTAGATGACCGAAGTCAAATAATGCTCTTCCTTGAAGTGGGTACTCTAATGGTTCCACAGCAATGGCGAAAATACGAGATCCTATATATCCACTTTCAGTTGGAATTCTTTTTTTAGTGGATCAAATGAAAAATAATAATAATAATAAAAAGCATAAACTGAACACACAGTCCGAGGTAATTAAAGTTAACTTTTAAAGTTCTGAATGTGTTTTATTGAAATATATCCTAATGAACAGTTTAGACTTAGATTAGTATTAGTAGTAGGGCTTCAGCAAACTTAACCCCGTTGGTGTCTTCCCCTGTCTTCCCTCGCAAAAAGTGGATTCCCTTTATTAATATGTATAAGTGTCTTCCTGCATACTAATTTGGGTTTCCCGCATACTAATTAAGTGTCTTCCTCCATATATAATGAAGTGGATAGGTTTACTAATGAGCGTCACTCTACTACAATAAGAACAATAGGCTTGCCTAGACTTGCCCGGGCTCTTTTAACCCTGATTGGATAGTAAACAATCTATTATGTGTTCAACATAAAAGCGCGCTCTCCGTTCAGCATTTTATTCTTGCAATCGCTTTGTTAAGGAGAACATTTGTCCGAGTTCGCTCGTTTTGAGGAAACCTTTATTTACTTTTTGAACATCATGGCTTTCATTACCAACGTTCGCGAATTTCAAGCTCTCTTGGATGGTTGTTCCTCGACCCAAGATTGGGGATTATTGCTGGAATCTATTTTCATACGCGATGAGTGGACCCCAATGGCGTATGCTCGGCTGTCGGAACTCACAGCCCAAGAGATACCGGTAAGTATTCTATTTCGTCTCTGAGTTCTTTCCTGATGACGGTTTACGTTTAATCTGTACGTTACCGAAGCGAGTTTATATTAATCTTTACTTAACGTTCTACTCCACAGATTGAAATCAATCAGGACACGGGTAGTGATGAAATCAACGATCTACTGAGCGATTCGGTAAGTTTTCCAATATGTTATGTCACGAAGTGTAAAAATTTCACGCATCATTTATGTTCGTTATGTTAATTGACTCGATTTGGGTTAGATTTGCATTTGATCTATTAAACTAAATCGCGTATCTTTTGTTATCCTCGTTAAAGAAACAAAAGGACTCCAAACTCGATTTGCTTCAACTTTTTGTAGACAGTTGTCGTATAATACTCATCGAATATGTTTCCTTGCTGTACAGTTTACGAATGCTGACCTTCGAGAAATCGAGGAGATGGAACGTATGGCGCTAGACAAGGTAACTCCATTTCCTTTTTAATACGCAACGTACATGAATTGTTTAGTGATGAAACAACATTACGAATCTCCTTATTCGTTCAATGCCCACCTATTTCTTTAAAATGAGCGAGATTTCAAAACCTAAAGTAATCTGATTTCTTCTCTTCTTATCTAGAATAACAACGAGTCGGCACCGTTATCAGCGCAAGATACACGGGATAATATTTTTGATGAGGTAAACATTCATGATCATAAAATTATTTTTCTTTCACGGAATTAAGTTTGTACTATTAATTGTTCAATCACTCATGTGTATATTTTTGTTGTTCATTTTCAGTGGACTGGCGAAACCAGTGAATTACCCACTTAAAATCCGTCGGAAACCGTAAGTCATCTTTCATGTTCACTTGTTTAGTATACCCCATGTAGAAGTGCAAACGTTCCTATTAAAGTTTTTGAAATGTATACCTTTTAAAAACTAAATTGTTTAGGTTTACAAAAAAAGACAATATCATTCACTCCATCGTTTGTAAGAGTTGGAAGAATATAAGTTACAGTTGGCTTACTATTTATGATTTTGAAGGCGTAAATAGTTTATTCTTGATCGATTCCCCTTTCCACTGATCACATAAGTGAATTCGTTTTTTGTGGATGATTGCACCCATATTGAAATCTATTCTATTCTTTTGTTGAAAGCATTTGCTCGGTGTACTAATATTCTTCAATCATCAAGCCGAGTTGAAGAAAATAGACAGCGTATTATATATACTCAAACAGGTATCAGAGCAATTTAAGCTATTTCCACTAAGCAGTTGATTATAGCAATATAGCAGAGTTATAATATTACCCGCGCGCTTATCTCTGAAAGTCAATTATGTCGTGGATAGACACATAAAATTAAATTTATTCTGTTGATTCAACATCAAAAACAAACCATCTACCCAGTTGTTGAGACGCTCATGGTAGACAAATAGAGTTCAACCCATCAAGTTCACTGTCAAAAGAAACAGCAACCATATGTGTCTCAAGACAAACTCCTTAAAATTTCTGGACATTTCGAACTATGTCGCGCGGGGTTTCAGCTATGACCAGTTCCTGAAAGCGTACGAGTGCGAACAGACCAAGGGATTCTTCCCTTACGAGTGGATCGACAGCCTGGACAAGCTCGAAGAAACATCTCTGCCCTCGCATGAAGCTTTCTACTCAAGTCTGAAGAACCAAAACATTGCAGAAGAAGAATATGAGTACTGCCAGCAAGTATGGGAAGAAAATGAAATGTCCACCTTTCAAGAGTTCTTGATCTGGTACAATGATTTGGATGTCGTTCCTTTCCTCGAGGCAGTAGAGAAAATGAGTCAGTTCTGGCAGGAGAGAAAGATCGATATGTTTAAAGATGGCATTTCTGTCCCTGGTTTAACCCTCAAGTACCTCTTCTCTTATCTTTCACCTCAAACTTACTTCAGTCTCTTCGATCAAGCGAACAGTGATCTCTACCATCTGATCAAAGACAACAACACGGGCGGCCCAAGTATTATTTTCCACCGATATCATGAAGCCGGCAAAACAAAGATCAGAGAAGCAGAGGAAGGCGAGGCTGCTAAGCTGTGTGAGAAGATCGTGGGGTATGACGCGAACGCTTTGTATCTCTGGGCGCTCATGCAAGATATGCCCACGGGAAGTTATACGAGACGCCTGGCGGACAATGAGTTCAAACCGAAAAGTTCTGTACGCACGGCTATTGAATGGTTGGAATGGGTGGCGCACCAAGACAGAATACATATTCGTCATCCGCTGAACAATACGGAGAAGCGCATTGGGGATCGTAAACTTCCCGTCGACGGTTTCAATGTTGAGTCACAAACTGTGTACCAGTTTCAGGGGTGTTATTGGCACGGCCATGACTGCGCTCTCAACCGCGGAAAAGAGTTTAACGAGAAACGAAACAAACCTATGACAGAACTGCTGGAAGAAACTAGAGCCAACACCGAGTATATTCGAAGCAAAGGCTACCGTGTCGTGGAGATGTGGGAATGTGAATGGCGCCGGATGAAGAAAACGAATCGTGAATTACAGCGATTTATTGCCACCGAAGTAAGAAGAACCCTCGACAAAGTCAAGATCATGAGCCCGGAACGAATATTGAGCGAGGTGCGAAATGAGTGTTTGTTTGGGTGCGTGGAAGTAGATATTCGTGTACCAGATCACTTAAAGGAAAAGTTTAGTGAAATGTGCCCGATCTTCAAAAACACCAACATCAGTCGAGAGGATATTGGAGAGTTCATGAAAGCGTACGCTGAGGAGCACGGCATCATGGCTCAGCCCCGTCGCAGCTTGATCGGGAGCATGAAAGGAGATAAGATTCTGCTGGCTACACCTCTTCTGAAATGGTACCTGGAACATGGTTTAGAGGTCACGAAAGTACACCAAGTGATCGAGTTCACCCCTCAACCCTGCTTCAAACCGTTTGGGGATGCGGTGTCAGACGCGAGGAGAGCCGGAGATGCGGACCCCAGTAAAGCCATCATTGCAGATACCATGAAATTGGTAAGTTTTTTGTTTCATTCTTTCATTCATAAAGGGGTGGGAACAATATACATTTTCACGTATAGAAAAAACTTATATCTTTGTTTATCTCTCAGGTGGGCAATTCAGGCTATGGTAAGACGATCACCAACCAACTGAAACACAGAAACGTGGAGTATTGCAGTGACGCTCAGGCCAGCCGAAAAGTGAACACCCACCTTTTTCGTAAACTAGAAAACATCACTGAAGATACTTATGAAGTGCAGTCTTGCAAAAAATCCATTAATTTAAATCTACCTATTCAAGTCGGGTTTTTTGTGTACCAGTATGCCAAATTTCGCATGCTACAGTTCTATTATGATTTCTTAGACAAATATCTAAACCGCTCAGATTTCCAAATGTGTGAAATGGATACGGATTCAGCGTATATTGCCATTTCAGGGGATAGTGTTGAGTCTTTGGTCAAACCAGAATTGAAAGCAGAGTTCGAAGCTGATAAATGTAACTGGTTTCCCCGTACCGACACTGCGGAACATAAGGCCTATGATAAGAGAAAGCCAGGTCTTTTTAAAGTTGAGTGGGAGGGACAAGGAATCGTGGGTTTATGTTCCAAAACCTACTACTGTTTTGGGGCCAAAGATAAGTTTAGTTGTAAGGGTGTCAATAAGAAATGCAATGACATTACCAAAGATAAATACCTTAATGTCTTACTTACAAAACAAAATAGTGCTGGGGTGAATCGAGGGTTCAGAGTTGTAAATAATACTATGTACACTTATACCCAGGTCAGAGATGCATTTTCGTATTTTTACCCGAAATGTAAAGTTCTCGCAGATGGAGTTAGCACTACTCCACTTGATATTTAAGTTTTCAAGTTTGTAAAAAATTGATTTTGTAAATAATTTTCATTTTCTCAAGTTTGAATATATATTACTCTCAAAATAGTTTTCCGAAATATTTATATAAGATCGCCTCTAGTTGTAAATATTTTTTTGCGTAGCTTTTTACGGATGTTTGTACATAGGAAATTAGTTTGTAAATAAATCATTGGTTGAATTTAATCGTGGCTTGTTTCCTGACTCAACGCGCACGACTTACACGCGAGATCTCCACGCGCGCCCAGGGGAAAAAACACAGGGCTAAAAAGATGCCCTTTCGGCCCTTTCTGCCCGATCTGCCCTTGAAAATCAACAATAAATTTCGTGTCGCAAATAGTTTTACTCAGTTGGTATCTAACATTCGTCCTGTCAGCATGAAGAAACTAAAATGTAAACACTGCCCCATACCGGGATGTCATTCTAAATTCTTAGTTCGATTAGCAAATCATTTAACTCAAGTCCACGAGTTATCGGACATAGAACGAAAATATTGGCGTCAATTTGCAAAATTACAAAATACCAAAGCGATTCGTGTGTATGACAAGGATGCTGAACCCAAAACAATTTTTTTTCTTTAAATGAGAGTACGCACCAATCAGTTAATCAGTTGTGATCATGGACCCGAGATGGAAACATCCTTTCCCCGCGCTTGTGGCCGGCCCAACATGTTGTGGGAAAAGTCAGTTTGTAAAACGTTTACTAGAAGCAGGAGAAGACATGATTGATGGTGCCCCGGAAAATATCTTCTGGTGTTATAGCATGTATCAACCAGCCTACGATGAGATGCTTAAAACTATTCGGAACATTATGTTTGTTGAAGGAGTGCCTGGTGATCTGGAAACCCTAATTAATCCCTCTATGCGGAATTTAGTCGTCATTGATGACTTAATGTACGAGCTTAGCAATGATCAGCGAATGACTAATTTGTTTACCAAGGGCTGTCACCATCGCAATCTCAGCGTGATCTTTATTCTCCAAAACATTTTTCATCGTGGAAAAGAACTGAGAGATATGAGTTTGAATTCTCATTACTTAGTGGTGTTCAAAAGCCCGCGTGATAGCAGTCAAGTCAATCATTTAGCAAGACAAATGTTTCCCGGTCATGTCAAATACATGCAAGAAGCGTTTGAGGATGCAACAAAAAGGCCCTACGGATATCTATTTTGTGATCTTAAACCGGAAACACCTACCGACTTCCGGCTGCGTACGAATATTTTCCCCGGGGAGACTCAGTACGCTTACGTCAGAAAAGTATAAAAAAGCGTGAACCACATCACATTTCTTCAGTTGAGGATGGCACAGCGACTGAGAAAGAACCACGATTTTCTGAAGCTGCTTGTCAAGTGTACCCCAGCTCAGCGTAAAGCCATTTTGAAGGTGGCAGACGACGCTTTAGTAAGAACCATTTGTGAGTGTGTTTTAAACGTGCTTAAAGGAACAGTGCCTGTCAGTAAGCCAGCCAAGAAGAAACTTTTACCTCACAAGAAATCTTTGATCGCTTTAGCCGAAAAAAGTACACCGCTCGATAAGAAAAAGAAATTGTTGGTACAACACGGAGGGAATTTTTTAAGTGTTTTGCTACCTCCCGTTCTGCGTGTGTTAAGTTCGATTCTTACCTAAAATGAATCACACAAAGCGTATGGTTCTCGTGCCCGAGAACACCTTGGAAAGATTACAACAGCGCCAGCAGATTTTAACCCCACCCGTCACACAAACTCTGAGAAACTTGGATAGTGAAATGACCGATATTTTATCCAGTAAAGAACTTGATGATGAACAAAAAGCTAGGCTTTACAATCAAGTGTTGCAGCGGTACTTGACTTATTACGATCAGCGAAAAGGTCAACCTCTTCATGTGAAAATATCAACCCCCAAAGCAGTAGAAACACCTAAACCCGAAGAGAAGTAGCAACCTACGGAAGAACCTACGCCGGAAAAATTCATTTCATCAGCCGTAGAGCAAGAGGTCATGAAAAGTGTACCCAAAATTTACAAAGCCGGGGCTAGACAATTGTTGGATAAAATTAAAGAGCATCAAGATGTCTTGCATTGGAATGATAAAGGAGAGCTTTTGTACGAAACCAAACCCATTCCAGGTTCTCATCTGGTGGACCTAGTCAACGACACATTGCGCCACCGCAAAGGATTTGAACCAGTGGGATGGTCCGTGTTTGCAAGGGGTCTGGCGCGAATGAATGTCCCGGAAAATCTAGTGCGTAATCCACAGAGGCAAAGTGCTATTCGAGAATTTAAAGCAAGGGTGAGAGACGAAACCCCTAACAGTCCTTCCCGTTGGCTACCTAGCCCACCTGTGACAAGTTCCCCCGTGAAAAAACAGCGGCGAAGAAATGCGAGTCCGCGCCCCGAGGCTGTGCGCTGGTTACGGTTATAAAATCACCACAAGAGACATTGTTATATTGTATTGTATTGTAAATCATCTCTTTATTTTGTTCACTCAATAAAAGATGTTGAAATGAAATTACAAGGTGTTTATTTATTGAACTTTGTGCTGTGCTTGTGATCTTTGCTTGTTTACATCAGTGCGATATTTCGGAAGGCTTATAGGAAAATGTGTTTCAATAAATCGCTTGACAAGACTATCATTTTTACGTGTGTTATTAGAAAAACGAGGCACAATTGTACTCATACTTATTTGCCGACTACGATATAAAGCAAAATACAAACAGTAATGTCCGCAGACTTTGGAATAGATGCTCTGTAATGTCACGGTATTAAAAATCCACTGGTTAGAATTGTTGTTTAGAAAGGTAGTAAATGTTCCTGAATATTTGCTGGGAGGTGCTCCGTAAGAATCGAAAAATTCTCCCTCTTGCTCCTTGGTGAAATAAAACGCCACCCAATGCGAACCTGGTTTGTCACTCGTATCCACATTGGCAATGTATAAGGCAGGGTATTGCGAAACACTTGCAGGTAGCTTGTCTGAGGGATACACGCCTTGAAACACACCTCGTGTAAATGTGTCCTTTCTCAAAATTAGGGTCAGTTGAATGGTGTCCATTTTTAGTTTGTGTAGTCGTAGAGAACGTTTCGGTTTGCGTCGACCTCAATCACGTTTTGAAATTCAGCGTAGACGATAAGGTTGACCGTGTTAGCGAGTGCTTCCGAGAAATGAAGCTCCAAGCGCAGGTTTCCTTGTTTTATAAGCTCAAAATGATCTCCCGGGCAGTGATCTGGGGTCAAATCAAAGGCGAATAAGGTGTAACCAGAGCCGTAATCACTTCTATTTATCTGATTGCCCGTATCCTGGAAAAGCTTTCCAATACCAGAGAAAAGACTTTGATAGCCGGCTATCACATTTTGACCACCAGCGGCGTCAAACTTCAGGAACAAAGGTTTTCGGGGGATTTGTTCTCCGTCCACGTACACACCCACTTGAGTTAAATTGTGGTGATTGAAGTTGAAGGGGTTGGTACGGTAACTCCCATTGTAAGCCTCTGTGTCCACTAATCCCAATACTATGCGCTTCGGAATGTGACCCAAAAAGATGTTGTCGGGGTTAAAACTGCTAAATCCTCTTGGAATAGAGAGTACTTTACAGTCGATTCTGCGAATGGGGTACTTGGCGCTGGAGTGTTTTAGCCCAGCTGCATGGCCTAGAATGATAGAGGAGGCAACCTTGACTCTGCGTACAAACAAGATGGCTTCTGTGATAACCACTTTGAAATTAGCTGCGGCTGCTGAGGACACAAGACAAAACACATTCTTGGCTCGGTTCAGTTTGATTCTTAAATTCACTCCATTGAGCATCAACCGATCTTGAAAGAATATATCACTGTGAATGGGTCCCATCATATCCACCGTATGACTCTCTTTGGTAAACTCATAGCGAGCCTTTAATCCAAGGTTTGCTTCATCGTCTGCAGCCAAGGGGTTCACTACATTCATCTTTCCAGCAGTATCTTTGTAAAACATAGCCATAGAAAGTTGACTTGTTTTAGCTTCTTCCCCATAGTTCAGCAAAGACTCGAGCATGGCGCGATAAGGGTAAGTATTAGTGGATGCAGATATGAGTCGCTCGTTCAAGGAAACGTCCACTTGTGAAAACAGGGAATGTAAAAACAGGTTCACGGGACCCACTTGTGTATCAGCATCTAACGCAGTTCCGTTTGCTTTCGTGATCTTAGCTTTCACATAAAGTTGTGTCCGCGCTAAATCTAAATATTCTTCTCCGGTTCCAGATACGTTAAATTCAATAGGACCAGTGTCCGTGATGTTGCTGAGAGGGTGATATTCAATCCATTGCCCTTTGTGAATAGAGGTTTGTGTAGCAGGAATAGTAAAAAGATCGAGCTCTGATTTAGTACACTCACGTGACTCGTGATGAACGAAGGCCATTCTATTCTTAGTTGGTTGGTTGGTTTCTTTGCTTGCGGAGATGTTTTTGCTTTCTTGCCGGGAGGCGAACTGATTTTTGAGCCTTGCGCTTTCCTTTTTATAGCTTTTTTGCCAGCTCCAGATTGTCCCTGCAATGAATTCTGGGAGGGTAGACCGAGGGCTTGTTTAGCCTGTTTGCTGATTGCCGTTTTAATGTTATGTCCATCAAGAACATCTTGGGAGACATTGACACCCGTTTGTAAAGCTTTTCTTCCAATCATCTTAGCACCTTGTTGCAGGTGAGGCATCGCCCAGCGGAACAGACCTTTAAATATCGAACCTAAGCCATACCCTCGCTGAAATCGAGCTCCATGAAATGCGGGTAAATTTCCACCTTTTTGTTTGGCTTGATCTACATAGTACTGTTCGTAAAGCTTATGATTTGGGGCGTGGAGTTTTTTTATTTTTTAAAAGTACTGAGGTTGACTCTGACGAAAATGAAGTGTTAACAACACTCTTCCAAACTCAAATGGCACATATTCCCCTGTGTCTCGCTTTATATTGACTTCGATGGTTTCAAATTGCTTTCTGCTGACAGGTACATATTGAGGGCGCACAAACGATTTACTAACTCGCTGGCCATCCTCTCCTTCTACGGGAACAATTCGAAGCAAAGGGACCAGTGCATCGCCAACATATTGTGACTGAATAAGATCACAGTAAACGAAAAGATCGTGAAAGCCGTATTCCAAATCCACTTGTCTGTCCGCCTTGGTGGTCTTTGAAATAATTTGTTCGGAGGTGAACCCCAGCATATAGGCCATATCATTTAGCGAGACTTCTGCGTTGTTTTTCAAGTGAACTGTAACCTTTCTGCTGAGATTATCGTATGAAAACCGTACATCATCTGTATACCGATTTTCATTGTCCACTAACTCTTTCATCTTTTGAAGGACATCCTCGACGGAAGAATAATGACCCGGAAGCATCTCCAGGGAATCCCAAACACCGTGGAGTTTTTCATTTCGAACGTAAAATCGAAACTGTTGAATATTATTCCAACTATGCGGATAATGGATCTCGGTCAAAGCCACTTCCCATTCGCCTGTGAGGTTTAGGGTTTGTGATAGACTAACTCGGGTACTCTGTTAATGTGTTATGAGGAAATTTATCAAGACTGCTATTGCTAGGGAGATGCAGATAAAACTGTGTTACCTCCATCGTACCCTGTGTTGAAATGAACTTTTTAATCTGGGTATTCTTAATTTATTAGAAACCGCACACCATTCATTTTATTATTTCCTTTTCTTTTATTCACTACACAAAAAACACATAAATTACAACTTCAAAATATCACTTTCTTGAACCCAGGAATCAAATTTTGGGTCTTCGTATCCTTTCCATCTCACAAGATACTCTACTACTCCTTTACGCTTTCTCTTCCGCAAAATCTTTTCCACGCGGTACACATCATCGTTCTTAATAATTTTCTGCAATTCAGGCTCATAAAATGTTCCATCTAAGATTTCACCTGCATCATCTTTTAGTTTATAAACGGGTACTTGACGAGCCATTCGCTTGTAAACAGTAAAAATTTCTTCCGTAAAATTAGGTAAGTATGATTTTTCAAACATTCTCTTTACTTTGCTAATCCTGACACGATCTCCCACTTGAAATTTAAATCGCACAGGCTTTTGAACATCATCCCCATACAAAGTATCCCACACTTGAGCTTCATTCGTTTTAGTCACCTGACTCGGTTTCATTTTAATACTTCGGTGGTAGGTGTTATTGTAAGAAGATACTAACTGGGGTAATACATTGATATAGGTGAGAGTGTTTTTGGCCGTGAAATATTTGTACATCTTATTGTTAAATGTTCGGTTAAAACGCTCAACCACTGAGGCTTTGAGCCCAGAGTTAACAGTAAAAAAGTCAATGTTGTTGTCACGCAGAAATTTCTGGAACACACGATTTAGGAACTCTGTTCCCTGATCCGTCTGCAGTTTGGTAGGTTTTCGACCAGTAGAAAGGATCTTTTGAAAGGCTTTGACCAGTTCTTGACCTTGTTTTGTCTTCAAAGGTAACACAAAAGCGTACTTGCTGAAGATGTCTATACAAGTCAGTAAGTATTTATAACCCTTGTTGTAGCGACTGAGATTTTGAAGATCGACCAAATCCGCTTGAAATTGGGCATCTATTCCAGGGACGATGACTCGGCTTCGCTTGTAGCGTCTTCGTGCGGGCTTGTGAAGAGTATAAACATCTTGCTGACTCAACCAATCTCGGACTTGTTTACGCGATATCTTGTTCTTTCCTTTCTCTTTGACTGCTCTGTAAACAGCATCTAAACCACCGAAACTTGCGGGTTGGCTTGGGTCGAGATAAATGCTGGTCAGTGCTTTCTCCATCACAGAACTCGGAATTTTGTACAATCACTTGACCCCCGCAACAGGCTAATACGCAACGAATGCGGTTGAAAATACGCTCTAATACCAGAGAGGGTGAAGATGGCCAGCAACCCATTACTAGTGATTGCTATGAAGGTTCAAAGCTGAATGATTTCTTTTTTCTTGCTGTTCACTTATATAGCTACCCTCGAATCTGGGTGAGAGTGGGCACGAGAAATTTAAATAATAGTTCCCATTCCTCCTCGGTTAATTCTAGCTGATCCGCGAAGTTCAAAAATACCACCAATCGTCCCCAGTTCACTTTTGTAAAGACCTCAGAGTGGAGTTTTTTCAACTTTTCTAGACTCGAGCCCGGCATATCTTTAACTTTTTGTTGAAGCATTTCCATTTCACTTGAAGACACTTTCAACGTTTTGGCTTGTGCGCGATACAGAGAAAAGTCGAATCGAAGCAAAGACAGAGAAAGCCCCATCTTGACAAAGACAGAGACAAACACACACTGACTCACAATTTAGATATAAACAAATTTTATTACTTTTAGAAACAAAGCTTATTTTGAATGTCATTAATTATCAAGTCAAGGTCCATTGGTTGTTCATCTTTCCTCACAACTCTCTCAGGGTATTGCACTTCAACTTGGCTGTCAATTTCCACAGCACTGGGATCTTTGCACTTCAGTCCACAAGGTCCGTAGTAAATAGCATACAGAATTCGATCTTCTAACTCACCATAATCTTCGAGTTCCAAGGAAATGAGATAGATGTTAGTCCAAGGCAGCTTTGGTAATTCGGTCACGTACGCTTCCCACGTTTTGCCAAGTTTGAAACCAAGAGCACTGCACACACTTTCAGCCGTTTTTAAGATAACATTGAGGTCAATTTGTTCCACCACTTCATCATGGTAATACATCCATGCGTCATCATTATCCATCACCAGGCAAGAATGTTGGTTTTGACTTGGGTGTTGAATAGCACAACCGTGGTAGCGATTCAGCTTTTGTTCTTGGATGAGTTTGTCAACCGTAGCCGCATAAGTGAGTTGGAACACATGACCGATAAGGCTAGCTACCTGTTGACGTTGGACTTTTTCCACTTCATCTACTGTCAGAAGCGGTGTAGCGCTCTATTCGACTTGCATGTTTGGAGTAATATTGGTGATAATAAGACTATTTCCTTAGCAAAGCGATTGCAAGAATAAAATGCTGACGGGAAAGCGCGCTTTAATGTTGAACACATAATAGATTCTACATGAGCCAATCAGGGTTAAAAGAGCCCGGGCAAGTCTAGGCAAGCCTATTGTTCCTATTGTAGTAGAGTGACGCTCATTAGTAAACCTATCCACTTCATTATATATGGAGGAAGACACTTAATTAGTATGCGGGAAACCCAAATTAGTATGCAGGAAGACACTTATACATATTAATAAAGGGAATCCACTTTTTGCGAGGGAAGACAGGGGAAGACACCAACGGGGTGAAGTTTGCTGAAGCCCTACTACTATGGCTGCCATATAGCCACCTAAAAGACAAGAAACGACATTGGGCCGGAATTGAATCTCCAAAAAGATTTATTGCTAATCTGCTGTATTTTAACAAGGTGGAAATAAATTGCGCGCCTTTCAATTTAGTTTTTCCAAACTTATGCGCTGGAGATCCGAGCTACTGCCTTCGGCTCAATTCAAAAAGGGGTGACTTGTGACTTTGTATTGGTGACGTGAATTTGGAACGAGACGCTTTTATGAGAACTTAATCAGGTTAAGAACACTGTAATGTATATAAACAGAATTAATTGTTTCTTTAGTTACCTTTTTCGTGAAATATACTGGCAGGAAGGCGTATGTGAACGTCGCTCTCTTGTAGCCGATCACTGTGAGATCTCGAAGAGCCAGAAACAACTAGGTCTTCAGAGTTTGACTGAACCATCTTCATTATTATTACTGCAAGCAATATCAAGAGGCAAAAAAGAGGTTACTTTCTAATAGACTATAAGGGAAACTGTAGAAATTTTTTAGCTGTCTCAAGTACTTCGCACAAGCGTGAATCAATCACCCGGATGAATATAATCACTTGTCTACGTATTTCACTACTGAGCTCAGACCTCACAACGACCCTCATCAATACATTGTCAAAAATACTTGAGTTCACTCATGTTCAGGTTTGCTAGTACCCTGATACCACATGAACTGGGAAATTTTCTTTAACAGCGATTAGTGAGGGGGAGGGGGGCAGGGGTCGTAAGTTTCTACAGTCCTGCAGTTTTGCGGAAATCTTTATATCAATCAGCGGTAAGTTTCGATACGGTGTTGCGTTTTATTAAGTTTTTTAGTGATTTTTGCGGTTTTCGCAGCCCTTCCATTCTAGATCAACCATTCGCGAGTTTAAGCAGCGACGTTTTTCAGCGACGCAAGTCAACTGGAAGTGGACTTTTTTCACTCTTGAAACGTGATTTTAAACAAATATTTGGCCAAATCGTCTCTATAAGAGTAAATACACTTAGCAATACAGATTAAGTAGCATCAAGGCGTATAAAGAGAGAAAAAGGTTAACTTCCGGTTGACGTGCGTCGCTCAAAAAACGTCGCTGCTTAAAGTAGCTCACTATCTCGTACCCAGATCTCTTGTTGACGAAGTCGAAGGCGAGATTCTCGCCTCGGCTTCGTCTATGAGAGATCAAGGTACGAGATTATTATAGTATATCACATAATAGCATGGTATGTCACATTTTATTAAAAACTGAATCATTGGATAATGCAATTCTAGAGCTCTGATTAGCTTAGCCATCATATGAGCCATTATACCATGCTCTCCAAATAAAGTAACAGTACGCGTCTGCTCAAAATTAAAAACAAGCTGAAAATCGGTTGTTTTTACAAAGAAAGTCGGGAAGAATTCTCCATATTTTGTGGGCGTTTTTAAAAGTATTATTCCACTTGCGTTTGTTAGATATGAGATGAATATAGCTCTCCCATCACATATCCAACGCGAACTCGTGGAATAATTGTTAAATATAGTATATCATATAATAGCCTGTACCAAGCTGTTTCCCGCTCTGCATGAAGGTATCGTTCGCTGCTGTTAACTGCCGTTTCGCGAAGGATTTTACGAACACTTCTAGAGCTTGCGCAGCAAACAGGATGCTCGTATTCTGTTTTGATGCCTTGAAGTTGCTTAGCAGTTCATCCGTCGCGTTAATAGCTTGCTGAAATAGATAAAATATCTCTTATATTAGACTGAGTAAGCCTTCAAACTGAGTTAAGACGAAACCTTTATGTTTTAAAGATAGTTTTAAACTAGTCCCACAATTTTTCATTTGGCAATGGTCAAGTGACAGCCGGCTGTGCTTTGTCAGCGTAGACTTATCTTATATTTTACCTTTTTGGCGCTGATTTATCCATAGCTAAATTCTCATAGAAGAACAAACACTGACAGGGTGATGGACGGTGTATAATCACTAACAGAGTGAAAAAAAAACGTACCTGTAGTGAAGAAGGATTGGTCTCGTTAAGATATCGAATCAGCTTAAAATAGGCGTCAATCTGAATTAAGCACAAAATTAACCTCAATCATTTTCACAGATAAGTCGCAGTTTACCGAATCAAAACATGACTCGATAGTGTTAGGAAGCTGTTAATATAAAGTTGATTTCATAGTAAATGTCAATTTCATAGATTTCGAAAAAAAAAACGGGTTAGAGAGCGACAAAGTTGCAATGAACGAATAAAGGATATGAACTCGGGGGCGGATCCAGGATTTTTTTTAGGAGGGGGTGCACTCGTCTCTTGTTCTACTTCAACACCAATAAACCACATAGTTTTTTTTGCAGAATACCAGAAAACCGCAGGTAATCTCAGGGGGGGTGCGCACCCCCTGTACCCTCCCCATCGATCCGCCCCTGGAACTATACCATAAAATACAAACTCTATTCAAAGCTTACGATTAACGAGCTGTTGTAGGTAAACCCCAGCCAATTTGAATAGTCCTTCAAAAATCTCTGTAAGTACCTCTCATGAATATATTGGGCGTCCACCCCACTCGCCAAAACTTGCAAATAAGCGCTCATTAGAATAAGCCCTGAAAACCTTGCACACACAACTAGTACATACCCTAGTCTTTGAGGATCGCCGAATTCCTCTTTCATAAAGTTTAAGTTTCGATTCAGTTCATTTAAGGAACAAGTAAATAAGCCCTCGCCGCCCACCCAGCACCGACGATTGAGCATTGGTCCTCCGTCAAATAAGCGTCTCTCTTTTGGCGGAAATATTGAATAAGCATCTAGACAATTTTACCAGGAAAGACTATACTAAGAGTGAAACTACTTCCCGCCCTTTTAGCTGATAAAAGACACGCCAGTTTTAAGTTCTTTACGTTTGCTCGAGCTCTCTAATCTCCTCTACACGACGTTTGGGCATCACCCAAACCAGGATCCTGCGCAAACTTATTCTCTAAAGTAAGGGCCTGGAGGTGGAGGTGGGGGACACAAGGTGAGGTAACATGTGGCGGGTCACCCCACCAATTATGTAAACGTGATCAAATTAAAATGAGAGATTATATGGATAGGCGGGTTACCCCACATAAACCGGGTTACCTCACCTACCTGGGATCCCCCATCTCCATGTAAACAGGCCCTAAATGACGCCATCTCGTTGTTATCGCGTTAGTATTAAGCATTTTAATGTACTTTTTTACACTAATATATTCATGCATGTGCCGTAGTGATGTTTCCGCCCGCAAAATTCTCTTCAGTTTGGTCAATAATAAAAACAATGTACGATAGCTTTAATCACGCTGTCGTCACCTGTTGATATTAATGGGCCAACCAAAAGCGCATTGGTTCCTGAGACCAAAGATTCTCTTGTTTCAAATTCGAATAACAAAAACAATGTTTGTAAACAGTGATGTCTTCTACAGGCCATTCACACGATGGCGTCATTTTACTACTGCAAATTTACCACCAAAATCCTTTTCCTTTTTCCTTTAATATTTAAATTTTGCAATCCCAGCGAGATTTTTAAAAATAACACACGCCCTTATTTGCAGAAGAAAGTAAAAACCTGAGGGATTTGGCCAACCAACATTTTCACATAGGCCATAATGCACCTTGTATACCCCCCAAAAGTTTGCATAGCCGTAGTCTTCGATTTCTCTTGGGACGACGGTACTACACAGGAGAAATTGGAAACAATGTCTATGCAAAATTTTGGGGGATAAACAAGGTGCATTATGGTCTACGCAAAAATGGTGAATTGTAGTAAAATGACGTCATTAGGCAGCTTCTGTCAATCATCTCTTACCAGTCCTCTCCGGTTGTTATTGCCAGCTTCAGTTGGATGCGACGTTTGTAGGTTTGAAGATGTCGGTTTATTGGAGTAGGTGGAAGTGGTAGGCGGTGCTGTTAAAGGAACTAAGCCGCACAAGTTAACTTACCGTATGTTGTAGATTGGCAAATCAAAATGAATAACAGTACTGAAAGACCGCTTATAACTAAGCAATGGCATTAACTTTTTGTACCCCATTGAACTAGTTAAGGGAGCTGTGTCACGAAATTCAGCCAAATTTGGTAATTACAAAATGCCCGGTAAATTAAGAGAAACATAAAAATAACCGCTTAAAACATTAAGAAAGGTTAAAATAACACAACAGAACCAAAAGATGCCACGGATGGGCAAAACTGAAGAAGATCGAAACGGATTGAAATTATGTTTTTTTTTTGTCTTCTGGCGTCAGAACGGCTGGCATTTGGAACTGAGGCGAATAATATCATTCGTTATACCGGGATGTTAGTTATATATTTGTTAATTGTGAAGCTTCGACCAATTTGTCCTTAAAAAGGGCGCTAACCAAATTACTACAACCTTAAAAGGTACGATGCATCGTTACCGGCTGCTGAAGATTGTTAATTTATTGTAACACCTTTATAGCTTCATGTAAGGGAATCTGGAATCCAGATTCCAAGAAATCGTTCTTGTGGAATCTGAGATCCTGGCCTTTGGACAACGGAATACAGCTCAAGGAATCCGTAACCTCACCATCGATTGGAATCCAGAATCCAAGTCAACCCACTGGCAAAGATTCCGGAATCAATGGCGCCGGATTCTCTTACATGGGGCAACCTGGGAATTTAATGAGATTTGAAGACGAGCGCGAGACTTAACTGACTGAAGGCATGAAAGACTTACCAGACTGGCAAATATATCGTTCAGCTATGTCGCACTGCTTAGCTTTCAATGTGTCAAAATTTTCCTCAATAATAAAGCATCTTTCATATATCAAGTTTTTCACATGAGTGCAGTTTAGTATAGCACTTAATGATCCATTGCAAAACGTTTGCTTGCCATCACTCCATAAGAGTTTGTCTTTATATCGAAGTCCACTCCAGTATTTCTTGCCTTGGCCAGATGATGCCTTATAGAGTTTTTCCTTTGTAGAATTAAATAAGTCAATATTATCAATTTGTGCAAGAATTTTACCATCCTTCTTACAAGCATTTCTTGCTTTTGACCATTGTTTACTGATGTCAAATTTCTTGTACTCATCTACCGTGGTGGATGCTTGTAAGGCAACTGCAAAACAAAGGAAACTTACTAAAGGACTAGTATCGATTTTTACACTACCATGTTCTACCTAAGCTTCTTTCTAGTTTACAAACCGAGATTACCATTTGCCACAAGCCTCTGTTTCAAAGCGAGGCTAAGATCGAAGTTATTGATATGAAAATTATTTTTTTTACTCTCATCCGAATAAAATTCCTTTTCATAAAAAGGTTTTGCACTTACCCTTGTTTTGAAGTGAGAATTTTTGGAACTGGGAAATGGCCCACTTATTATTCCTTGATAGCTGCGAGTCTTACGATGAGTTTGGGCAAAACTACTCCACTGTCCAGTTGACTCCCGATAACTCGAACCCTCGCTAACTCGAACCTCGCGCTAACTCGAACCAAAATCGATTTCTCCTGGATTTCCGTCATACATTTACTGTAATTTTACCCTCGGTAACTCGAACCCTCGATAACTCAAAACTCCCGCTAACTCGAAGTAATTTTTGTTTCCCCTCAGATCATTTCTATATAATTTTACCCTCGATAACTCGAACCATGTTTTGAGCCCTCAAAAAGTCGGGAAAAAAGAGTGTACTGCCTCCGAAACATTGAATTTTGAATTTCCCATCGACGTGTTGTAGGAATATATACTAGTGAATCGACAGTGGAGGCTGATGTTGTTTGCCACAAATCTAACGTGAAATAGCTTTACGTCTCAAAAAGTAAAATGCATGCTCTATTTAGGCAACGTTTTGTTACTTTACGTTCTGATTTATAATCTAACAGTATCATTCAATTATCACTCAACATTTTTACAATTAAATGTGATTAGAATGCTCACTGTGCAGTAAAAACTGTTTTTTTCCTTACTCCCGGCTATTTTCTTCGAGCTCCCGATAACTCGAACTCCCGATAACTCGAACCTTCAAGGGAAATCGAAAAAGGTTCGACTGTATTATGTAAAATAATATAGCTATGAAACTAAATGAGCTTTTATTTGACTGCTATCATTGCATATCATTGAAGGTTACGTTTTCGATCGGTTCAGTAAAACCTCAGCATAGTTTGAAAGTCGAAAAAAACAAACATCCAAAAACCACAATTTGAAACGTTAATTAGAATCAGTTTTAAGTTGATTGAACATTTGTTATTATCCCGTACTTGGTGCTTGCGGAGTTTGTTTTTTTACCATGTGCTTTGTCAGACAAGTTTGTTGCGTTTTACTCATCAAAATTGCCTTCTAAATGTGTGAAACTCCAGTACATTACATCATTATCATCCAGATGAATATATCCTAGTCAATCGCACGGACTTCACTGATCTTCACCGACAGCGACTGGCGTTTCCTCAGCCTTTCTTTGCGGAAGCAATCACTACAGTCACTCATATCATTACTCAATGGCTCAAACCATTTACATAAACTTTTGTGTGTTTAGTAGAAGGAACTGGAATTTGTATAACTTATGGTGTTTTAATTTCTCACATTAGTGTTGAAAGGATCCTACATCACCATGGTTATTCAACCTACTTATTTGCAATTGCCAGCTCAGAAACTCTAGGAAAATGGGTACAAGTTTTGGGCTCAGTGAGCTCTGGGATCGTTTGGGCAGACAAGCGATACGTAGTTATGATTGGTCGATGGTATTCAAGGGAAACATTAACCAATCATATTTAAAGCTTGTCAACCCAAACGAACCCAGTAATCGTTGCGCCGAAAGCTTGTACCCATTCTACTTAAAGTTTCTGGAGTTGGAAACAGTCTCATAGTGACTTTGGAAACAACTTCTACGCAGTCACTCGCAAATAAATGTCTCTACTCATTGTCCTGGCTTCCAAACATATACAATAATGAAACAGTTTCTTAAGCCAATCGACCATTTTTGATATATTAAATTCATTCTTGGCTCCGAGGCTTGGGGGAATAAAACAAAAGAAAATCATCTTGAGGCTCAGTAATGAATAATACATTTCTTTTGTTTTATTTCCCAAGCCGCAGAGCCAAGTATGAATAATGGTCTATTGATCTCAATTCAGTTGATTTTGGGACTTTCCAAAACAAGTTGGCAAGTGACTCATTTATTGGTCGAAAAATAACAATGATACACCCCAAACAGGTAAATTTCTGCTTCGATCGACCGGGTTTAAAATTATCTAGTTGTTTAATGAAATCATTCCTAAAAATGTCAGCCATCATATAACATCAATCCACTGTGTTTTTCCCACGAATGCCACAAAACACATTATTGAAAACAAACTGAACCTGGTGTGTTATAAAAAGCCACGGCAAAAGCAGGTTTTAAAAATGGACGGATCGAGGCTGCTGTTAATTGCTAAATGGACTAAAAGAGTTTTTGACTTTTAGTGATTAGAAGGCGGAATTGAAATTAAAACGCTACGGAAATTTTCAATTATACTTTATTAAATATGTTGACCATGAAAAGTAAATAGTGCTAAACAAACGAAAAGATTAGGCTTAGCGATAAACTGAAGATAAATCAAAACATGGGGATAAAACTGAGACTTGTGAAAAAGGGTCCCAATTTCTACGTGAATATGTGTAGGGACTACATCGACTAAAATGGCTGCCACTTTTGCTGGGAAAGGAGAGGAGAAAACCCTGCCAAAATGAATAGAGAAACAACGATCCAAGCCGACAACAATCTTTTCCTTGATCGCGGAGGTCCGCTGTGATTAACGATAAAATATTACACTTGACGCAAAAGTAGAAACTCTAGCAGGAACTGCAACGAGTCTTATTAATAATCTCTTTATATTAATTAAGATAAAATATCAAACCTAAGCTAGGAAGCATGCTAGAAGCGCTCCCTTGACGGTTATTAAATTATTGAAATAACGAGGATCATTAGGTTATTGAGGTACTGAGCTCTTGCAACCAGTTCAACAATGATAGAATGCGAAATGCAGTCCGGCAGTACTGCGCCATCCCTGGTCTGAAGCCATTTATCCAGGAAAGTCGCTAATTTGCGGGCCAAGAGCGATGGAATAAAACCAAATTTCATTGCCTCAATATTGTAATAAAAACCTGCCTTTTATGATTAGTAAACTTATATTTTTATGCTTTAGTCTCAAAAAAAGATAACTGCGAATCCTCAATCACAGTAGTAGAGAAAAGACATTGTTTTTCAGACCATAACAAATTTAAGGGGAGACAATCGATAAGTCGCAAAGACAGATAAATTGTACCATCTGATAACATATATTATCAAGAGTTAAATTTACGCCACAAAAATCAAGAATAAGAAGAGTGAAAGACTAGCTTACCTTGGGAAATAAAAAGCAACAAAGCAAAAATGTCGGTTGATGAGAGCCCTTCCTTTCGTCGCGCCATTGTCTGTGTACCGCGTCCCAACATCAGCCGAAACATAAACGCGTCAGTGTCTTGTTATTCCCAAAACAGCTGCCTGTTTCAAATGACGATCATTTTAAGAACGAGTGTAACGTCTAAGTAATACAATCTTCAAAGCTCTTAAGCTGCTTAAAAAGAGGAGATTTTGTATGCTTGCTTTGTCTGAAGACCTCTCTGGTAAACAAGAATGATTGCAAGGCTGCTTGAACGCGGTGAGGGGTTTTCGCGCGCTTGATAGCAAAGAAAGTGCTAAAAGTCCATTCAATGTAGTATTGTGGTTTATATTAGCATATTTGTAACCTCTATTTTAAAGGGTGACACCAATTACTATGAAAAGTATTTTTCCCAGTGGCCCTCTAAAAACAAAATTGATAATAATAAATTACAACAATCATGATAAAATTAACGCCTATTTACAACTAATGATTATAATTAAAGATCTTAAAAATTCTAGTATTCTCCCTAGTGGCCCTCTAAAAACAAATTATAACATAGCGTGCGTGGTTGCCCTATATAAGTCCTATTGAGCGGCTATGAACAAAATCTTTATTTACGCACGCCCGTGCGTAAATAAGATGACGTGTTCAGCTGTGTTTTTTATCCCTGCCTAGGTACCCAAAAATCGACGACAATGATAAAAAACTTTCTAGACTTTTTTTGGAATCTAGCTTCGTTCTAGCCACTCAAAGCAACAGCAAAAGCGGTGAAGATGTCTCGCAAATAATAGAGCCTGAATGATTCGTTGAAAAGTCTGCCGTAAAGACCACAAATTGGTATGTGTCGGAAAATATCCAATTTGTATAAAGTGTCCTCCGTTTTTAAAGTTTGTTTTACACCCTACAAAACAAGTTAATTATAAAGTAAGCTCAACAGCAAAAAATTATACACTTTTGTTATCGCCGAACAATCCGACACAAGAAGACATAAATTTGTTACTCACAAAAACAACTGCTGCCAGGTCTTCTCAAGAAGCCGTAATGACCAGCCATTGTTCGTAAATGAATATAAGGTTAACGTAGGATGACAGTCGTCTTTGCTGAAAAACAAGTTTTCTGGATTTCGCCGAGCAAAACATAAACATCTTTTAAGCAAATCCAAACCATACTCCACGACTTCTTACGAACATGTGAGTATTTTCACTTTAGGTGGACTTTAAGACTCTTTTACCTTTGTTTCTTTTTAGTTTTCGTTGATTGTTAACGAATAAATAAGCAAATTTTCTTTCTCAGTTTTACAGAGAGAATTTTCATTCAAACTAGACCATTGTGGCGCGCTTGTAATCAGCCAATAGAAGCATTTGTTATTGTGTCGCGCGTTACGAGAATTTTGTAGTTAATCGAAAAGCAAGCATTTTTGGCAGCTATGTTATAAAAGAATTTGCTCATGCTTTTAGCTGTGCGTATATAGAGGATATTACACGGTGGCGAGAAGATATGAATTTTATGTTCGAGTGGCAAGAACAATATCTCACGAGTGAGCGAAGCGAACGGGTGAGATATTGTTCTTGCCACGAGAACATAAAATTCATATCTTCAAGCTAACGTGTAATGTTCTTTTTATTATATGGAGAAACCAATTCAACAAAAGCAAAAGGCGGGAATCGTCACGTCATTGAACGATACGACACTCACAAAGGTGACACACGAAAATACGCCACTCTCCTCACTCTCACTAACACTCTCCTCCATATAATAAATCGAGTTATGGATGTTTGAAGAGCACTCAAGAAGCTAGAGTTGCACTCGGCTATCGCCTCGTGCAACTCTTACGCATCTTTCGTGCTCTCCAAACTTCCCGCGTGCATCCATAACTCGATATACGCTTGCTAAGTATGAACAAATTCTTAAATTGATGATAATAAAATTACAACAATCATGATAAAAAGCCTATTTACAACTAATGATTATAATAAAAGATCTTAAAAATTCTAGAGATATTAAAAACGGAAGTGAATACATTGGTAAAAAAGGGAATCCAAACTACGATGATATTAAAAAAAGCACGAATTTTTTAAAAATCTGAATAAGTTTTTAACTTTAAAATTGTCCACCGTAGTGTTTTCTTCATCAAGCTAAAGGAGGTGGTTGGTTCAAAGTTAAGAGCATTTAGTTCTTTTGTAGAGGAATAGAAGAATGTTTAAACAGTTCAAAAGATACTTATCTTTTATATTGGATTAGTTAAACGTTTCTGAACTGTTGTTACTCGGCAATTTAATTTAGGACGATAATTCACCATTAATCGAAGTCATAGGCCGCTAGTAAAGATGAATTGAGTAATTCCGTTTGCAACTAAGTTATAAAAGCAAATGAATTTGCTCCGTGGAAAGTCTCGACGTGTCAACTATATATCAATTATCTTAACTATTATTTATGCCAGTCTTATCATTACCGTCAACGCTCCGGCTCCACAAATTAGAAGAAAATAAGTTATTGATTGGTATCTATAAAGACTTAAGTTGAAAAAAAAGTCGTTAATTTCATAGTTTGATCAAAGAAGTTATTTTTAAAATCTGATTGTATCGTAGTGTTAGTTCTGTTATACTTGGTTTTATATATTTTGCGTACAGTCAAACTCCGTCAATACGGACACTGAGGGGGCCATAGAAATTGTCCATATTAATGGGGTGTCCTCATTAAGCGGGTTGAACTAATTAACAATTAATGACTGAGGCTGAGTATCTTATGAAGAATTATAGAGATCGAGGAGAGTGTTATCCATCGAGGCCGTAGGCCGAGGCGGATAACACCCTCCGAGATCTCCATAATTCTTCATATGATACGAAAGCCGAATTCAATATATAAAAGATGAAAGAGTAATACAGTTGTTTCATTGCATGCAGATTTACATAGTATTTTAATTTGGTAATAATTCCTCTAATTTTTGCTAATTTATTGTTAATATGCTTAATATGAGGTCCCCTGTGTAAGTGTTGATCTATATACACACCCAGGTACTTTATTTGGTTTTTGATCTTGATGTTATTTACATTTATACTTCTACTTAACCTTGAGGATGAGACTAGGATGTAATTTGTCTTTGAAAAGTTTACAGATAATTTGTTAATGGCACAGTACTTAACTACTGACTTAAATTCTTCCTTCGCACTCAAGGTTATACAGATTATTACTTTTATAAAACATATTAGTGTCATCAGCAAAGATTCGGAAGGATAGTTTGCTTAAACTTTGAGCAGAAATAACAATGGACCCAAAGTTGACCCTTGAGGTATACCACAGATAATGTCTGACTGCTAGATATAGTGTCACCAATTTTGACAACCTGATCACGATTGTATAAGTAGTTTTCAAACCATTTGAGGGGATTTCCACGTATAGCATATCTATAGAGTTTTGATAACACAATATCATGGTTAACTGTGCCAAATTCCTTTGAAAAGTCAAGAAAAAGACCATAGGTGATCAATTTTTTATCTATAGCCTTCTTAAGTGAGTCAGTAATTTCTAAGATGGCCTGCTCAGTGGAGTATCCCTTCCTAAATCCAAGTTGATACTTATACAAAATGCTATATTTTTCAAGGAAGTTGTATAGTTGGTTATAAATTAACTTTTCAAAAACCTTACGAAAAGACGAGAGAGTTGAAATAGGCCTATAGTTGGCTGGGTTAGTTACATCACCACTTTTAATTTGTACACTGGAGTAACCTGTGAAACTTTTAATATATTTGGAACTATACCAGTTTCAATCGATTGATTATAAATTTGCGTGAATGGAACAGATAATGGCTCAGCCGCTATTTTTATTAGTTTGTTAGGTATGTCAATTGATGATTTGTTTGTATCTAGGTTTTTGAACAAGTTAGAAACCTGAGTGACATTTTCCATAACAAAACTGTTAATTGAAGATGACGAGATATATTGTATAGGATTTTCATTGCTTTTGTCAATTTTACTGGCCAAGTTTGGGCCTACATTAATAAAATGTTTATTAAACTGATCTGCAATATCTTCATTATTGGTATATATCGTGTTATTCCTAGCTATTTTTAGGGGAGTAGTCTGGCTTTTTGTTTTTGTCTTTATCAGTTGTTGATTCCTAGACAGTTTTTTTTGTGCATGTTTTTCAACAACCAATTCAATTGCATCAATAGTGCGAACTGTTACTTCATGCAAATCATTGCATTGTTCAGTCATCGCATTCCAGTCAATTGTATGAATATTATAGAGGTATGATTCTGTGTTAAATTTACTTTAGACCCTGTTTACATGGAGTGGGGGACCCCGGTCTAGTGGGGTAGGTTTCTTTGTTTTGTGTCCCCCAGAGCGTGAAACAAAAGAAACCAACCCCACTAGACCGGGGTCCCCCATTCCATGTAAACAGGCCCTTAGTCTCTGAAATACGTATTTTGTCTATTTTGCTTTTTGAGAGGTGTGTCAACCATACAAAAGACTGTTGGTCCGAGATATCAACTGTGACAATCCCAGATGTCAATCTGTTAACATTGTTGGTATAGATATGATCTATCAGTGTCGCTGTATGATTAGTGATTCTAGTAGGTTTAGTTACTACTGGTAAAAGATCAAGGGAGTAGATCATATCAAGGTATCTCTCTGTTTGCTAATGTGAATGAAACCTCAAAAGGCCAATATTCACATCACCCATTACATACATATCATATTTGCTTGGATTGAGTTTGTTTAAGAATTCATCAAATTTAAGTGTAAATTCTTCCACATTCATAACAGGCCAGAGCCCCGATTTTAGTGCGCGCAGGAGGAGGCCTAATCTCCACAGCAACCACCGCAGATCGGTTTCCAATAACAGACAAGCGTTACTTTCGTAATTAGTTTTAAGCATTCCTCCAAACACCTTTGGAGAGCGCCGGACACATTGCCTGTCAAGGAACTTTGTACTTCTGATTAAATGAACCAGACATCTCAAAGAAACGCGAAATTTGATCAGACTATTTGGGATTATAAATTCATTTCACGGTCGAAGTCGATCTTCGCGGCTGGCTTCGCAATTGATAACTACAGTTTTCTCGCCGCATTTGGATTCAAATAGGCTTGATACGCTTTCAGTGGCTTTTCAAGTGCTTTCTTTTAAGAAAATAGTTCTGCGATGGCTTATTTAACTTCTTTCAAGAGTAGTATGCCGTGTCAACATTGGTGACCTTCGAAGCGAAAACGGCGAGTCGGCGTATCAAGTTTTTACTGTGGAGCCACAAGTAGGAATACACTCTCTGCTGGCACATCTTTCTCCGGTTTGGAAGGAACTCTGCGTGAAAAGACCCTGACCAAAGAAATTTTTAAATCTTCTCTATTTGAACGTTTGAGAAAAGCCGTCAACAATGCACATTTTATAGTCACCAGTGTAAACGAATGCGAGAGCTCGAGCTCTACTTCACATCTCCTTGAGGAACAGCAAGACCGATTATCTGATTCAATGGACGACCTTTTTTATCAAACGGCGAAGGATTCAAGTCTTTTTTCTCTGGCTTAAGACGATGTAAACGTCGATGTGCCTCCAGTGACAAATCACTCTCCAAAAAGCCCGCCAAGCACTGTCGAAATCCCGCCAAAATCTTATTCGCTGGTAGGAGCCCAAGACGCTGGATTACTCCAGATATTCTAGCTTCCACTTCAACATCTTCGTGTTCGCTTGGGCGATCTGTATAATCAACGTCACAGATACAGTATGGTTTCTATATCAGTCATTTTAGCCTCCTTGAAATGTTAATCATAATCCAAAAATTATTATTACAGGTTATTTTTATATTATGTTATTTTTTATTATTACTTGTTTTTTACTTAATAGGCCAAATTATAGGGCTACCCTCTCCCTCAGAGCTTACAGGCGGCGCGCCCAAGATTCTGAGGTGAAGGTAGTCTCTCTTTTGAAATGTCGGACATAATCCAAATAACTTTTGTAGGTGATTTTTGTAGTGTCATTTGTTTCTGAAATAGGCCAAATTATGGAGCTTCCCTCTCCCTCAGAGCTTACAGGCGGCGCGCCCAAGATTCTGAGGTGAAGGTAGTCTCTCTTTTGAAATGTCGGTCATAATCCAAATAATTTTTGTAGGTGATTTTTGTAGTGTCATTTATTTCTGAAATAGGCCAAATTATGGAGCTTCCCTCTCCCTCAGAGCTTACAGGCGGCGCGCCCAAGATTCTGAGGTGAAGGTAGTCTCTCTTTTGAAATGTCGGTCATAATCCAAATAATTTTTGTAGGTGATTTTTGTAGTGTCATTTATTTCTGAAATAGGCCAAATTATGGAGCTTCCCTCTCCCTCAGAGCTTACAGGCGGCGCGCCCAAGATTCTGAGGTGAAGGTAGTCTCTCTTTTGAAATGTCGGTCATAATCCAAATAATTTTTGTAGGTGATTTTTGTAGTGTCATTTATTTCTGAAATAGGCCAAATTATGGAGCTTCCCTCTCCCTCAGAGCTTACAGGCGGCGCGCCCAAGATTCTGAGGTGAAGGTAGTCTCTCTTTTGAAATGTCGGTCATTATCCAAATTATTATTGTAGGTCATCTTTGTACTGTCATTTGTTTCGAAATAGGCCAAATTATGGGGCTACCCTCTCCCTCAGAGCTTACAGGCGGCGCGCCCAAGATTCTGAGGTGATGGTAGTCTCTCTTTTGAAATGTCGGTCATTATCCAAATTATTATTGTAGGTCATCTTTGTACTGTCATTTGTTTCGAAATAGGCCAAATTATGAGGCTACCCTCTCCCTCAGAGCTTACAGGCGGCGCGCCCAAGATTCTGAGGTGATGGTAGTCTCTCTTTTGAAATGTCGGTCATTATCCAAATTATTATTGTAGGTCATCTTTGTACTGTCATTTGTTTCAAAATAGGCCAAATTATGAGGCTACCCTCTCCCTCAGAGCTTACAGGCGGCGCGCCCAAGATTCTGAGGTGATGGTAGTCTCTCTTTTAAAATGTCGGTCATTTATCCAAATTATTATTGTAGGTGATTTTTGTAGTGTCATTTATTTTTGAAATAGGCCAAATTAATTATGGGGCTACCCTCTCCCTCAGAGCTTACAGGCGGCGCGCCCAAGATTCTGAGGTGAAGGATAGTCTCTCTTTTAAAATGTTGATCATTTATCCATATTATTATTGTAGGTTATTTTTGTATTGTCATTTGTTTCTGAAATAGGCCAAATTATGGGGCTTCCCTCTCCCTCAGAGCTTACAGGCGGCGCGCCCAAGATTCTGAGGTGAAGGTAGTCTCTCTTTTGAAATGTCGGTCATTATCCAAATTATTATTGTAGGTCATCTTTGTACTGTCATTTGTTTCGAAATAGGCCAAATTATGGGGCTACCCTCTCCCTCAGAGCTTACAGGCGGCGCGCCCAAGATTCTGAGGTGATGGTAGTCTCTCTTTTGAAATGTCGGTCATTATCCAAATTATTATTGTAGGTCATCTTTGTACTGTCATTTGTTTCGAAATAGGCCAAATTATGAGGCTACCCTCTCCCTCAGAGCTTACAGGCGGCGCGCCCAAGATTCTGAGGTGATGGTAGTCTCTCTTTTGAAATGTCGGTCATTATCCAAATTATTATTGTAGGTCATCTTTGTACTGTCATTTGTTTCAAAATAGGCCAAATTATGAGGCTACCCTCTCCCTCAGAGCTTGCAGGCGGCGCGCCCAAGATTCTGAGGTGATGGTAGTCTCTCTTTTAAAATGTCGGTCATTTATCCAAATTATTATTGTAGGTGATTTTTGTAGTGTCATTTATTTTTGAAATAGGCCAAATTAATTATGGGGCTACCCTCTCCCTCAGAGCTTACAGGCGGCGCGCCCAAGATTCTGAGGTGAAGGATAGTCTCTCTTTTAAAATGTTGATCATTTATCCATATTATTATTGTAGGTTATTTTTGTATTGTCATTTGTTTCTGAAATAGGCCAAATTATGGGGCTTCCCTCTCCCTCAGAGCTTACAGGCGGCGCGCCCAAGATTCTGAGGTGATGGTAGTCTCTCTTTTGAAATGTCGGTCATTATCCAAATTATTATTGTAGGTCATCTTTGTACTGTCATTTGTTTCGAAATAGGCCAAATTATGAGGCTACCCTCTCCCTCAGAGCTTACAGGCGGCGCGCCCAAGATTCTGAGGTGATGGTAGTCTCTCTTTTAAAATGTCGGTCATTATCCAAATTATTATTGTAGGTCATCTTTGTACTGACAATTGTTTTGAAATAGGCCAAATTATGGGGCTACCCTCTCCCTCAGAGCTTACAGGCGGCGCGCCCAAGTTTCTGAGGTGATGGTAGTCTCCCTTTTGAAATCATAATTGTAGGTTATTTTTGTAGTGTCATTTTTTTTTAAATAGGCCAAATTATGGGGCTTCCCTCTCCCTCAGAGCTTACAGGCGGCGCGCCCAAGATTCTGAGGTGAAGGTTGTCTCTCTTTTAAACTGTCAGTCGTCAACCATAGTATTAGTGAATTTTCATTTTCCAGAGTTCATAGTGGTACCTTCTTTATAGTTTTACGTGATTTGTGGCAAAGACAAGACCAGGCTAACAAATTTATTCTACTTTATGCGTGGTGCGACAATCACCGTGGCTGACTGGCCTCCAAAGTTCCTTCATAATTTGGACGCTTCTCAGGAGTTCCTTCACTGCTTGTAATCCAGAATTGGCGATTCTCAGCAGCTTGAAGCTCTTGCATTGCATCAGCTGTTCCTTGGACGGCGACCTTTTCTTGTTCCGAGTACAATATCGATTCTCGATTTTCGACTCTCGATTACCGTATCTTGCTCGTGCAAGGTTTCGGCAACGGGACCAGTACTAAGACCATTGCAGGAAAACTGTTTGGTAGAAGAAGAGTGAAATTTTGGCTTCGGCGCGTTACCTGTCTGATGCTCGGTATATCACTGCCAAACTGCGCAACAGAATGCGCAAAAAACCCCTCCGGTACTTGAAAAAAAAGAAAAAAAAACCTGAGCGATGTAATTTAGTAACTTATTCATGGTGTTCAGCTTCCGGTTTCTTCAGCTTATTGCCAGTTGTATGCAAAGTTCACGCGCACATTATCGCACTCTAACTTAGTCGATTGTGAGGAAACTCTTATGTCAGTCATTGACTAAAAACCCCCGCGCGTTAAGCCTTTCTGCGACGGACGTCCCTTAGAAATATAAATTGCCCACACTGATCGCCAATTCTACTTGCAAAGTGTTGCTGATTGAGTTGTGTAATGTATTCTAGAGAGTAAATTTAGTACTAACCTCGCAGACAAGGATGCAATGAGACATTTATTTGCGTAGTTAGGCCTACTATCCATTGGGCAAGCATCCCTTTTATTTTCTTTCGATAGCCTGTCCATGCACTAACCTTTGGGTACAGAAACTAGCTGCCTCTCGCTGTACCAAAACTTGATAGTTTTGGCGTTCAATATTCTTAACGGGTGCTCACACAACACCAGGACTGCATCGTGCGCCTTTGGCGCTTTGGTACCCTGCGAGCTTTGGTTCATCGCGTTTTGAAAGGTGGAAATTTTGATATTCCCGCGTAAAAGAAGACCGATAAAACGTGTCTTTCATTGACTACAGTGAAACGCCCGGAAATGAAGGATGTTTTGAAAGAAACGGGAAAACTGATAAAAGTAAATATTTGTTTTGATAAGTGAAATTAATGAGAAATAACCATAAACTAGTTTTGTTGTTTTGTTTTTTAAAAGCGGTTTGTCTGGTACCAGATTTGTACAATTACTTTCAATCAAACATGGATCGGGTTTTGTTAATTATGACAGAATGTAATTAAAAAGCATTATGTTGACAGCTACAAGGCACATGCTTGCCTTAAGCTGCGAGTATCCCGCCATGTTTTAAACAAAGGGCCTCTGACCAAGCCGGCATTCTAATCCGCCACAAATATGTGAAGCACGCGTCTTTCAAAGTCGCCTAGTACTTAAAATCGGGGCTCTGGCCTGTTATGGCAGGCGGGTGTTTGTACATACAGCCAATCATAATGTGCTTTCTATTGTTGTTGGGGTCAATTTCAACCCAACAGGACTCAACTAATGGTAGATCTATTTTTAAATCAGATCTTGGAATGGCTTTGAGAACTTTGTTAACATAAATAGCTGCACCTCCTGCACGTGTTGGTGAATCAGTATGAAAAAAATTATACTTAGGTATATCAAGATTAGAGACAGAATTGGAACTCAGTCTCGTTTCTGTTATAGCTACAATGTCCGGTGTTGAGTCCAAGGAACATAACACGTCATTTAATAGGGTCAGATTTTTCGTGAAACTTCTCATATTGCAGTGGAAAAGGGAAATACCTTTACCTTGGGTAGTATTGCATATATTTTTCAGTTTTGATACACTATGGTACTCAGACTGTGGATTATTCAAAACATTCTCAAACTCATTAATAATTCATGACGTTTTAAGCCAACCAGAGCGCCCCATTCGGGTCAGGTGGATGACCTTGAAACTCAACGAAACAGGAGTTGAAAATCACTAGTGTTTTATCTCGTTGTCATCCCGAGTGTTTCATCACGTTTTCATCACTAGTGATAAACTTGTTCTTAACCTGCAAATTCCTAGATTACTCAAACATAGCTTAACATAAATCATTAATTTTTAATAAACAATGGCCAGGAAAGGCATTTCAAATTACAAACTGACAAGCTCAAATCATTTGAAATGAAAGTTTACAGTACATTTCTTTCTTCACTCTCAAACCAACGCCAGCTCGGGTACCATCCTTCATTTCCGCGTCCAATATTCGTCTACAGATAGAAAATCTAATGAGGAAAAGAGAAAAGTTTGATGCAATTTCCTTAAGTTTTAAAATATCAAACGGCCTGGCTCTGCAAAAACGCCAATTCACGCACCTTTTGTCCGAAGTGATCAAGGGATTGACGTCCCATGCATGCGAGGCACCGCCCCTAGATTAAGACCTAGGTTAAAATAAAATAAAATGAGTACACAAACATTCGTACAAAAAATAAAATAAATTGCGAGTGGCATGGGCACGTAGGGACTAGAGTCCACGTTCAGGGGTAATTGATGTCTGAGTTGAAAGGCAGTAGGCGAGGAAAAACTGGTTGAGGGTGCAAGCTTACAAACATAGTTCCTTACTTTAACTATACGGTTAAAGTACGAGGCCTGAAAAGTTGATGTTTTGCAAAAAAGGGGTGCGAAGATTTTCGGAGGGTATGGTAGGTTTTCGGAGGGTATGGATCTTTGGAGCACTTTGCCAAATCTTGAACAAATTTGGATAACCAACAGTTGAGCGTCAATGCATCCATCTCTGTTATGGGCCGAGTAAGCGGCTGAACTTTGTCCAATTCATACTCTTTAAAAACACCACCAACTTCGACTATTGGAAACTTTACACTTCGCACTCGTTGCCAATCCTCAAAAATGCCTACTGCCCACCTATTTTTATATCTGGTAGGCTTCGGTACTGCTCTCTCTACGCAAAGTTCTTCTTCCTCGATTGTTTTCGGGAAGCGAAACCTTCCTTCGGCCATGGCAAAAACAATATGTAAATCACTTCAAGTTCATAACGCTTTAGGAATACAAATTTGGTGCAACGCGAAACTATTTGATAATTATAAGCAAAAGCTCACAAATACAATGAATGCCGACTGAATAAAACAAATCACACATACAAGGCATTTTAAAGAAAAATGGGAAAAATATATACATTACTCAGGGGCACCAAACGACAATTTTTGGAAATATCTGTTCGGAAGACGATTTGAGATCTAGAATTTTCGGAACATTTGTTGTTAAATTTCTTGCTTGCCTGCCTCTCCTTGGATTTTCGAACCCCCCAAAATAGTATAATTGCCCATTTTTAACGGATTTTTACCCTAAAAAGGTCACCTAGAATTTTCGGGAGCATTTTTTCTGGCTGAAATTTTGGAAAAGGTAAGTTTTGATCCCTATAGTTTTCAGATCACTAGACTCTCAGCTAGGAAATCCGAACAGATGAAAAATATTTGGGGGATAAAAATATGCCTATATCTACCGTTTAAATACTAAAATACGTTCAACAATGCTATGTTTAAGTGGTTTTGAACTATATTCTCGTTGGGTGCCCCTGAACACTGCATAATTTTGTATTTTTTCCTTGGAGAAGTCATTTCAAAAAGGAGTGCGAGGGTTTTATCAGGTTTCCAAACGCTCGAAAACAATAAAACCACGCGGCCTGCACTCGTGTTTGAAATAGTACTTGAATCAGGGTCAGCTTCATCATTTTTATCTGGATTAGGTAGAAGGTCATAGAGATCAGATGTTATTAATTCATCAAATTGTCCAGTCCATTTACCAATCACAAAGCTAAATTCCCCTGTCATCAAGATCATAAAAGGGCAATGACGAAAAATAGGGACTACTCGTAGCCTAGGTTCTTCCGATTCTTGTATAGTTCCTCCCTCGTACCTCGCTGAATAAATTTCACAATAAGACGATTTTTCACATTCTTTGAGTCTGCTGGGAGCCTATGCGCGGCGGCAATATGTCGGTCATCAATTTCAACACCAGCAAGCGAGCGAACTTGTTTCACAAGTTGATTAGGGTTTTTATACGATGAGATCGGTACGCCATTGATTTCTAAACAATCTCTCCTTAGATACTGTTGAGTTTCATCAAGAGCACATTCGACTCGATACAGTGACTGATCTTGTTTGTCGATTGGTTCCCGCCGGCTCACCGAGTTTCTCTTCAAGCGAATTTGTAATCGTCGTGTATTTCAGGGTGTCCAGCGGCATGGTTGCTCAAAAAAATTGGAAAATAGAGAACTCAGGATTGAGAAAATAGGAAAAATAATAGGAAACTTTGTATTAAAAAAATAGGAGGAAATAGGAAATTAATAGTACTTTCATCGACAAAGATACCCTTCCTGTACCCTCCCTGCAACCCATCAGGGTTAGGGGCCGACCATTTAACTCTTGAGGGGAGGGGGGTGGTGGGTGATTTTGAAAAAAAATTTCCTGCAAGCGCTTGTCGGAAGAAGAAAATTGCGTGCAGCACAAATGTAATAGAAAGCTTATGGGAAAAAAGGGAAAAAAAATATCCTGCCCACCAGATTGCTTGCTAGAAAAAAAATTCTTGATGACCAGAAATCACCCACCCCCCGCCTCAAGAGTTAAATGGTCGGCCCCTTATAATAAAGGCTACGAGTCCTCTGCTTCTACGTTCGCAGGATCTAGATCAACTTTCGCGGCTTAGAAGGCGGGAAAATGATCAGTAACATTTAGTTTGTTGGCTTAGTTATGCTGTACTCAGAATGTTATACTTGACTACAGGTCGAGCATGGTTACATAATGAAAGGTGATCATACGCAAATTCCCCTCACGTTGGCACAAAATCTTTGAAAAGCTTCGAAGATTGAAATTTCTTAGGATAAAAAATTCTTATGATTGCGTTGTCATGGAAAGACGAAACTGGACTAAAAAGTCCTATGAAAAGTTTTCCTTCAATTAATCTGCATATGCGAATATGCTTGTTTGAGTCAAAAGACCGCATAGTTTTGAGGAGGGAACCAGGCTTTCCTTGGCGTACGCGTAATGACACTGATCTATTTGGTACCAGATTGTAAGTGTGTCATGATTAAGTTCTAGGAAGAACTAACACTCTGCTTAGCTATGACTGCAAGACCGGTTTTGCAACCAAATATTGGAACCTTCGTAGGTATAGCTTTTAACAAGGGCTCACCAAGAGGGCTAGTGCTGTAAACTAAACTTGAGTCTGTTCTTTTCATGTAGAATCCAGAATCCAGCAAGTGATTGGTTTTTAAAACAAGAAGGTGATTGGATGAATTATCTGACCTGTGTTGTGAGAGGACAACTTGATCCTGTTTTCAGTTTCGGAGACGAACATAAAAGCGAGCAAGTACAGATACTGGAGTGCCGTTTCAGTGGGCTATAAAAAATATTATCCAATAGTCATGAGACCTATAACACTATGTACAATACATTTATAGGTGCACTAGAAAATTATACAAAAAGTAACTATAACAAAGTTGTTAACAGGAAAAAATTGGAACTGAACACCCTGGTATTTTTTATCGAGGTTAGCTGTTTGGCTCTTAACACTTTGGAGAGCAGCTATGGCAGTGTCATATTTCTTGGAAACAAAATCTTGAGACTTCTCTATTGCGTTACATCTCTCGGTTAATGCTTTGATGCTCGATTTGAGCTCCAGTATCTTTGTTTTAATTTCACGTCTTATACTTGGTAGAAATTCGTCTTTCCAAATTCTTCTTAATTCTTTTGCAATTAAATTTCCCTCTTTTATCACTCTCGGTAGCCCGGCGACTGGAGGTGCGGGACGGCAGCTGCCACGCCTGTTCTGTCCTCTCTGATTATACCAAGGTGATAGGAAGCTATGCACAATAGAAATTGCCTCGATTACAATGACCAACACCTTGACCACCTCGACCAGCAAGACCACCGCGACCACCTCGACCCTAATAGATCATACTGTACTCAAAGTCGTTCAGCAGTCAAAGCGAAAAACTTTCAGTTGATGCGATGTAATTCCGCGTCACACAATTACCATCCTAAATTATGAACTCTCTTTTGATTCGGCACCCGAGCGCTAATAAAAGAAAGAAACTCTTCATTTGTCGGTATTTTTTTCTCTCCTCAACGTCAGGAACACTTTACTTGTACTTTTTCACATGAAGTACAATCCTTACTGGGAATCGCAACTGAAGTTGTCATTATGATAATTTCAGTTGCGATTCACAGTAAGGGAAAAAATCGCCCCATGTCAACTCACCTCAAAATAAAGAAAAAAAATTATAAAGAATTATGCTACAATAACCCTTAGCCAATCACAGACGACCTTGCAAACGGTGCGGGCTGACTCGCTTTTTTTTTCACGCAACCATGTCACGCCGCCATCTTACCATGTGCAATCTCGTTCAAACAGGCTTTTGTCATATATATTTATACAATACACGAGAGTGTGAATTTGCAGTGCGTAATGAGGGCATTACTACTAGTAGTCCATTTTCAAATGATACAAAAAATTGGGAAATTAATGGATTAAAAAAATACCCAGAAGTTCGAGGGCAGCGATATAAAGTCACACAGGGTTAAAATATTCACCCACAATTGGGTTAGCTTTATTAGTGACTGCTTTGCACTGTCAAAAGCGTTGACATATTAAGCTCAAGGTACTTATTCCTACACGATCAAATTGTATTTAAATTTGCAACGAAAAATATGTGGGCTTGAGGGATCTTTAAAAAATCTCCCACGCTCATTTTTCAACTAACTGAACGTTCGGATGAAATAATTCATTTTTCATGCCTTCCTGGAATTTAATGTAAAGGGTACGCATCTTTCGTGACATACAATTACTGGCAATATTTGAAACTAAAAATAGCTAAGTACTAAATAAACAAATTGTCTAACTTACATACTCAGAAAGTGGAAAGTGAGGAAGAGGAGAACTAAGGTTTAGCTCTTAATCCACATCTTCCTCATCTTCCTCACTTCACAATACGAGATAGTTAAGGAGGGGTTGGCTGCAAGAGCCTGGGTAAGGGAAGCAGCACCAGAATCACCAATACTGTTATAACTCAAATCCAAACTGGTTAAAGAGGAGTTGGACGCAAGAGCCTGGGAAAGGGAAGTAGCACCAGAAGCACCAATACGGTTGGAACTCAAATACACACTAATTAAAGAGGAGTTAGTCCCAAGAGCCTGGGAAAGAGAAGTAGCACCAGAATCACCAATACAGTTTGCACACAAATTCAAACTAGTTAAAGAGGAGTTGGTCGCAAGAGCCTGGGAAAGGGAAGTAGCAGCAGAATCACCAATAATGTTCAGACTCAAATCCAAACTAGTTAAAGAGGAGTTGACTGCAAGAGCCTGGGAAAGAGAAGTAGCACCAGAATCACCAATACAGTTTGCACACAAATTCAAACTAGTTAAAGAGGAATTGGTCGCAAGAGCCTGAGAAAGAGAAGTAGCACCAGAATCACCAATAATGTTCAGACTCAAATCCAAACTAGTTAAAGAGGAGTTGACTGCAAGAGCCTGGGAAAGGAAAGTAGCAGCAGAATCACCAATACTGTTCTCACTCAAATCCAACCTGGTTAAAGAGGAGTTGGTCGCAAGAGCCTGGAAAAGGGAACTAGCACCAGAATCACCAATACTGTTCTCACTCAAATACAAACTAGTTAAGGAGGAGTTGGTCGCAAGAGCCTGGGAAAGAGAAGTAGCACCAGAATCACCAATACTGTTCAAACACAAATTCAAACTGGTTAAAGAGGAGTTGGACGCAAGAGCCTGGGAAAGGGAAGTAGCACCAGAATCACCAATACTGTTCAAACACAAATCCAAATTAGTTAAAGAGGAGTTGACTGCAAGAGCCTGGGAAAGGGAAGTAGCACCGGAATTACCAATACGGTTCTCATTCAAATCCAAACTGGTTAAAGAGGAGTTGACTGCAAGAGCCTCGGAAAGGGAAGTAGCACCAGAATCACCAATACTGTTTGCACACAAATCCAAATTAGTTAAAGAGGAGTTGACTGTAAGAGCCTGGGAAAGGGAAGTAGCACCGGAATCACCAATACTGTTCTCATTCAAATCCAAACTGGTTAAAGAGGAGTTGACTGCAAGAGCCTCGGAAAGGGAAGTAGCACCAGAAGCACCAATACTGTTGCAACTTAAATCTAAATAACTTATGTAAAGGTGTAACCCTAGTGTACGAGATAAACTTGTGCACTCTAAAATGCAGTCTAAGGCTAACTGAAATAATGCACAATTGCCGTTAACACAATCGGGATCTATTAAATTGATATTATCAGCCATAATTTTAATAACAGACTCTGCTGTCTCCTTACTCGTTGAGGCTAAAATTCCAATCATGAATAAAAAGACTTGCTTTAGTTCGTCTTTGAATCTCTCGTCTTTTACTACTGAGACACAGTCAATACTTCCGTCAAGAATTTGGCAAGCAAGATAAAATCCAGCAAAGAACTCTTGGTAGCTTTTGTGGAGAAATGCATAACGCACAAGAGCTTTCCTCTTGCAGCCACTAGCCTGGACTGAAAGAAATCCAAACTTGGATGAAGCAATAGAGGTACTTCCAGATTCGTGTTCTTCAAAATATAGCTCTCCTTTTCGAAGAGAATGTAACGCCACTCGTCCCAAAAGTACTAGATCGTCCCTGTAGGTGCTCATAAGGTCTTCCGTTTTGCTCGACAATCCTTGCTTTTTTTCATATCGCCTTAAAACACATCGGACAATCTCAGTGTACAATTCAGTCCTGCTCGTTGGAAAAACGCCCTTTAAATCTTCACAAAGAACACAAAGCAAAGTTACGTTCAAGGGATTTTTGGACAAGTTTCTTAAATCATCCGAATACCAAATTTTTTCCAGAAAATTCTCCAGTAAGTCCTCCCTTTTGATGCTTTTAAAGTACCTACGAATAAAACTATTTGCATCTTCTTCGGTGAAACCTACAATCTCCCACAGAGTGTCACAATACCTCCGTAGTTTCATCCCTACCTCATGACGAGACGTGAGTATAACGTGACAATCTGAGAGTTCTTTACCCTCAATCAAGTCATAGATTCTTTTCCTTTCAGTGGAGTCCATTTCATCTAATCCATCAAGTACTAACATAACTTTTGACTGATTTTCACGAACGAATTTGAAGAAACATTCTCTAGCTTGATCGTCAATTTCTGCAGGAAGAATTTGATCATCAACAGCTTTCCAGATGCTAGATTTCACTTCACGACATTTGAGAAGTAGTAGCACTTCAATGTCTGGAAAAGAGGGGTCCAACTCCTGCTTAGTTGCCCAATCATACGCTAGCTTCTGACAGTACGTGCTTTTACCCATGCCAGGGTCTCCTTCAATCAAGACTGTTCTCGGACTTTGGCATTCTACGTGGGGCTTAAAGATTGCAGTCATATCGGTAATATCGTCAGTAAGTACTCCTCGGGTTTTTTCTTTGCTCACGATCTTCAACCTGGTAAAAATTTCATTCAGATGAAAAGTGAACTCTTCACACCAAGGAACGGGCAGGAGGCGTTGTTCACGTGTTCGGTAGAGTTGACGAATCTTTTCCACAATTTCGGTTGGGAATGAAAAATCTAAAAAAAAAATGTAACATATCATAACCTGCATTATGTTTGGCTTTTGTAAATTACTTTTAATGTGCATTTAGGTTTCAATGCTGCAAATAATTATGAAAAGATGATTATGGTGTCCAATAATTACTGTTTATAGTGGAAGTTGTGTAACACTGGACAGTTGGACAGAATTCGTACTGACGTCTACAAAAACTGAAAAAGCGCACTTAAAAATCAACATTACTACCAATTCCATCCCGCGTCTCTCCCTCCAACATGTCCAGATTTCTCCGCTAGTTTTTACCGTATAAGCACTGCCTTTTAAACACTTTTCCTTACGTCCTCTTGTTGGTAAATGTATTGGTGTGAAATGAGTATTGTCTTCTAAACTGACCTCTTTGAGATTTGCATTGTACGAAAACCACGACTTGAAATAAAGGCAGGTCAACCGCGACAATCTCAGCCTAACAATTAATGGTCGGTCATTTTGTCCGATAATTACAGTTTATATTGGATATTGTTTAACACTGGGACAGAAAAAGTAAAATGGCCCCAAATTTGGAGTTAAAGTAAACCCAAAAAGGGGTTATCCTGAACCTACAATTTTTACTCCATTTTTGGAGTTATTATAATAACTCCCTAAAAATTACTGTGTGGGTTTCAGTGTCCCGAATCAAAGCCTAATCAAAAAGGCCGCCCGTACCGAAAAGCGCTCGATCCTGACGATCTCACGGAAACATATTATGCCACCAAAGAAAACCCTAAAAAGAAAAAGGCATCCTTCGATTGTCCAATCGACACTCCACTTGCCATTGTCAACAGGTATGAAAAAATCAATTTTCAGTAATCTTTTTGCAGCTGGGAAAGTACTGCGCGCGCAGCTGGCATTTGAGTCCGTTCGTTAGATCAAACTTCCTGTTCGCTTTAGTTTCGTTCGTGCGTAATCATTTCCAGGTCAAACCCATTTCCCGTACATAATTTCGTTCCTATGGTATAAACCTTATTCCCGTATGTCAATATATGTTAGTCAAGTCTCGTTACCGCTTTTTGTTGCGTCATTGCGTTCATGTGGTTGTCGTCTAGTGTTCTTATCGCTTCGCTGTACGTCAGATCATTCCTGCTGTTGTAGTGGATTGTGTCTACGTCACGGTTTAGAATCACGTTTACGGCAAACGTCAGATTGTATCACGTCATCAAGGGTTTCCTTTACTTGTCACCGACTGTTCATTATATTAAAAAAAAGACGGTTTAGGTTAATCTACAACTAAAAATATTTAAGACAGTTTTTACCTGCTCATCTCCTAATTTGAGAAATTGCAAACTTGATCTCACGTTTGCCGCTTGTCTACAACGTGACTCTAAATCTCCCAACTACTCTTGTTGTCTTATGCGAGATCTTCGGTACGGTTAGTTATTAGTCTTCTTTTCTTACTGACGTAGCTTTATGTTCTTATTGTGTCCTCGGATGCGAGTCAGCTAGTACGACAGAAGTCCTTTCCTCTAGACTTTTATCCCTCCGTTAGTTCGTCTGTACTATACTACTAGTCTTCGCCAGTACCTTTTTAACATTTCTCTGCGTTCGAAGGTATCATTATTTTCGTAAGCTACATTTAACCTGCCACAATGGGCTCTTTCCAAGCAAAACAATTTTCACTGCACGTAACTAGGGCCTACACATTACTTGTTTTAAGGCCTTGGAAAAAAAATCAATCGTGATCAATATTGCAGTAAGTTCAAACTATCCACGATATTATATTGCTCCCGTAAGAGAAGGGCTCAACTTTGAGGAATAGACTATAACTGTATGTGGAAAACAACGCCTCCACTTAATCTGAAGATGGCAATTTCATAGCAATCCCACAACAAAGTTGTCAAAGTACGTTGGAAGACTGTTTACTCAAGACCTAGCGTGATTCAGACTCAGCATCTGGTCTCTTCGCAAAACTTACGTTTGCCTAATCTTTAGATAAATTAAAAACGTTCAACGACAACTTTACCTTTCCAGGCAGGACCTACACTACTGGTCACAAATCTTGAAACACTTGTGTGATTTTCCCCTTCCCCAATGTTGATTTGGGTATTACAGTCGTCTCACTGGTCCAAAATACGCGTGGCTCAACATTGGGGAAGGAGAGGGGCAAATTTAAGTGAGAACGAAGATGTCAGGAGTGAATGTAAGAAATCTGGACAAATTCTAGACAAATGGCTCCTGTTTCAACGATTTGTGACGAGTATTGTAGTTATATATAGCAAAGCACATAACAAAAATTACCGTTCGCCGCCAAACTGACCACATCGAAATTTTTCTTATACCATTATAATAATTAGAACTTTTAATTATTATACTCTAGCCATGTTAATACAAACAGCAGACATAGTTTTATCACAAAAGCTCACCTGCCACCTTTAAAGCTTCTGCACTTTCCAGTTCATTCAGTTTGTCTTTGATATTGTCCTCCACCTTCCTCCACTGCTTGAGAAGTTCTCTGAAATGTTCTTCACTTAGGAGGTCCATTTCCTGACACCTCATTTGCTCAATGACATCTTCATAATCAGCTCCTCCCAATCGAACCAGAGTGTCATGGATCTGCTGCCAGTAGCTAGTGAATACAGCATCACTAACAAAACCTTCTCCAGCATGATCAGACACGACGTTGAAGAAATATTTCAGACGCGCAATGTCAGCCTCACGGCTTAGGTCTTCGGGAAGAGGAGGAGCATCCCAACCAGCGGGTGGAGGACTCAGATCACAGATTGTCCTTAGAAGCACCATTAGCAGGGGGATGTCGAAGCCTGCCGACGAAACTTCGGAGCGTGTGGTAGGATACAGTTTACTCCACTGGACTGAGTTTAGTAGCCCTTCCTTTCGACGTGACTGAAGTTTAGAGTGTGCTGGGTTACGTTTTAGAATGCGTTGAAGACTTTGTGGAGGAGTTATTCTGTCAAACGTTTCTCTGAGGGCTTTTGAACCCAAGCTGATTAGAAGACGACATAACCGGGAATAATTCGACCTTCCCTTGGTGGAGGTATACTGAGTTGAATTAAGATCTAAGAGAATAATCAAACAAAATCACCATTTGTTTGTTAGATCTACTAAAGTTAATTCCTGTACTATACAGTACGTGTGTTAAAATCGAGGTACACTGTATAAGCCTTATTCGTTTAAACCCCCATTCTTATCACAAACCAAACGTCGTTCCCAAGAGAATGTCTCCTTTGTCGACATTTTTTTTGGAACGGCCGTAAATATGATCAATTATGAGACTACAGGAAAAAATTGAGACAATTGACTTTGACGAGTTAAAATTGTTTGTCATATATGCGTAGGTGTTTTTAATGCATTCCTTACAGAGAGTAAGAAACCATAATCGCGTAACCGACCATGAATTAGCAGTAAATGTCCATGAGACATTTTAAATCACTGCGAAATTAAGTTACTATCTCTGTGAACGCCACCAAGTTTTCTACTCTAGATCCTCTTATCAAAGGACTAGGAATTAACTCTATGGCTGGATAGCTCTTTTTGGCTTGAAAAGGTGATTCCGCTATCAGAAACTAGCCGTACGACCCCATCTGAAAATTTCAGGGTCTATTTAGTACTTAGAAATAATTGTTTTTAGAGAGAAAGAAAGACATCCTATAGACTGAATTTTGGCAAAAGCAAAAAATGTGGAATTTTGTCTCATTTTATAATGACTAAAAAACTTCCTGGATTTGTTTAAAAAATGTTCACAATCCTCAAAATTTGAACCCAGGTCATACGGCTACTCTTTAAGAAAAAAGCCTTTTAAAGGTCTAGTTACCAGTCCCGTTTTGGATGCTCGGTCACTATATTTCGTGTTATACTATGCAATAACATTTTTTTAGGAGGTACAATGATAATTTTAGTGTATGAGCCAAGGGGGGTGTCGGTACCATATTGATGGACAAACAGTACGGTGGTTTTTCTTAATGTACTTAGCCTATAGTTTATAAATATGTGTGATAGCATTGGTCAAATTGTCATCTTCTGTGTTTTTTTGGGGGGAGGGGTGGGTCGGTGCGTCGCTTTACTGTAGTAAGTATTTATCCTTTAAAGGGTGCCTTTAATTATCCGTAAACATGTTTAATTATCCATTGCAAACAATTCTTGTGCTCTGAATTTTAGCTTGAGGCCGCAGAATTTATTTCAAAAATTGTCAGTGACTCGTCTCCGACCTTTGGGGGGAGGGGAAGAAGAAAATTATGACACAAATTTCTTATGGAGTACCCAAACAAAGGAAAAAGTCATTTAAAAATTAAGATAACCAATTCAAACATTAAATCCCAGCACTTTGCTTTCGTTTACTGGGCTGCCTGTGTAATTTTTGTGACTTGAGCCCACAGTACCAACCGCTGACATCATCCAGTAAGCTCTCTTCGAACCAGAGGTAAGTTTCAAAATTCGGGAATTTCTCATACTTTTTTACGTTGTTGCCTTTCAAAAGTTATGTTTTACGCTACAAAGGTCATTTTGCCCTCAACTGATACCCTTGCTACTTTAATCTCAGTCTCAAAAGTCATTATTTTAGTCAATATTTTCACCTTTGTAATATCTGTAAGTTTTCAAGATGGCGGCCACAAACAGAATGATAGACTTCACCCTTTTTGATATACTGTAGATCTTCTTTTAACTAAAAAAATCTAACTTAATGATTACATTTGGCTATAATCCTCTGATTTACATCGTTTTAGTTGCGGTTAACGAGCCTTAGCGTGTACATTACTGACGAAATTTTCAAGATGGCCGCCGAGGAGAGTCAAGACCATCAAACTACTGGAAATTTAGATCAGTGTGTGTGTGTGTGTTTTTTAACTAAAAATAAGGTTTCTTAAGTGATCATTAAGGGCAACTGCACCGGTAAAAATGGTGAATTTTGCTGTCATATATAATGATAGGAAATTTGGAACTTTGTTGTCACATATTTTACTACTCAACTAACAAATAACACACAAAACTGGTAATTTGTAAAGCTATAGGCTGAAATCTGCTAAAATAGGCTTTGTCTTTTTTCATTCGACTTATAAAGGAAATGTCAGCAACCGTTCGTAAAAGTAAATATTGCATTATTCACAAGGAAGGCTTGAAAGTTGACGATGACCATTTGATAAGCCCCCAAAGTTATGATTCGTGGGCAACGCTGTTAGAGGCGGCAGAGATTCGAAAACATGAGGCCCTCCTTCAAATTGCGAGAAATGCTCAAGAATGGGAAGTGCCTGAAATATTCTACCATAGGAAATGTCGCAGTGCATTTACCATCAAGAGAGATTTAGAGTCGCTCAAAAGAAAACGTGTCTTGGAAGAGGATGCTCATGAAGATGAAACTCTACTTGAAAGGCCCAGAAAAAGAAGTGCGACCTCCGCATCTCGTGTCTACTATAAAGAATGCATTTTCTGTGAGAGACCCAAGTATGTAAACCGTACACTAGAAAAGCTGGTAAAAGCTACTCAGCTAAGGGTGGACCAGACTCTGCGCCAGATAGCTACCGAGAGATGTGACGAGCGGATCCTGGCAATTACAAGTAGAGATATCGTTGCAGCAGAAGCACACTATCATAGAACGTGCTACCGTGACTACACAAGGCCCACCTCTCAGCAGCACCCAGAGGAAAGCGAACCCAAGAATAATGCTGAATATGATGCCTTTTCAGATTTATTTAGTTTTATTAGAACTGATGTTTTAGATGCGCAGGTTGTGGTAACTATGATTGAGTTAACAAAGAAGTTGGAATCTTTTCTTCAATCGAGAGGTACAGAGAAGCTTCAGGAATCAACGAAGAAACACCTGAGAAAGAAACTAGAGTCAGAGTTTGGTTCCACTTTGGAAATTTTTCCAGATGAAAAGGGAAAGCTACTGGTTATTCCTGCAAACCTGGATATCAAGGAAACAGTAAAGAAGATGGTTAACCTGGAAAAGGAAGTAATGAGTTTTAAGTCCCAAGCAACAGAAATGCAAACGATCGTCGATCAGAGCGCTGAACACTTGCGAAATGTGATTTTAGATATGAAGTGGACTATGCCCTGGCCTATTCTCCCGTCCGATTTATCCGTTGATCAGTTTCCTGTACCAGAATGTCTTCGTCGCTTCTTCATAGGACTACTCACATCAAATCGTGACGTGAAGAATCCCTCACCAAGAGTGAAAATGTTACTTGAGTCCTTCAGTCAAGATATTATTTATGCAGTGACCGGCGGCAGGACAAAACCACCTAAGCAGATTCTCCTATCGTATGGAGTCAAAACTTTGACTGGCAATGTAGAATTAATCCGTATGCTCAATAGATTTGGCCATGGCGTGTCGTATTCCCAGCTAGAAAAGAATGATACAGCCTTATGTCTCCAAAAACTCGCTGCTAACCTCAATCAGAGTACAATACTGCCAGGAACCATTCAACCAAACGTTTTTACCAATTTAGCTTGGGACAACATCGATCGCCTAGAGGAAACCTTGACTGGAGGGGGTACAACCCACAGAGTTAATGGAATAGCGGTGCAACCAAGAGTCTTTGGGCCACATCTACCAGCTCCACAGCTGCCTCCAATTTTGAAGCAGAAGCAGAGGAGTATCATCCACGAAGAGCAACCTTTGCCCACGTACATCGCTGGTGAAAGAGTTGGTCCAGGTCGTATTAAAGCGAGCAGCAATCTGATGAACATCCAGGAAGCAGAAGCTCGTAATGCTCAAGCATGGAATCTGACCTGGGCTGTGGCACGCCAGACCCATGTAGAGGACCAGAGGGTACCAAGCTGGACCGGTTTTCATGTTCAAACGCGAAGCAAGGAGGATGTGCGGGAGGACGTGGTGGCTTATTTACCAACAATTAATGCCCCAGCGACAGAGCTAAGCACCGTTAATGAAATCCTGCGCCAGTCCGAAGACATCAGGAAAAGGCTTTATCTAGACCAGATCGTCGTTGTATTGGATCAAGCATTATATGCCAAAGCATGTGAGGTTGCTTGGAAAAACAGAGAGCTTTATGAGAAAATCATTCTTCGCTTAGGAACATTTCATACAATCTGCAACCTACTGTCCATAATAGGGAAGCGCTTTCAAGATGCAGGCTTGAGTGATGTCTGTATCGAATCTGGCATACTAGCTGGAGGATCCGTGTGTGGTGTTATGGAAGGGAAGGTGTATAATCGTGCTGTTCGCATCCACAAGTACATCTACGAAGCTCTTATGCGACTCGTATGGAAGCAGTTTGTGCCATGGCTAACAGTTAACCATGCAGACAAAGTGGGTAAACTACGTGTCCTCCAAGTCAAGGTCAGCGACATGGTCAATGAAGTAGAACTCCGACAGTGTGAAAGTATTTTGAACAGTGATCCTTTCAAAGAAATTCACCTGATTTGGATGCAATACTTGCAATACCTGCGCTCTGAGAATGGCCCACTGTCCTGCTTTTGGATGTCGTACATTGACATTGTCGGTGATGTACTACTTGGATTGATTCGAGCATCTCGTGAAGGTAACTGGCAGCTACATCTCTACGCCATTCGTAACATGATCCCGTGGTGCTTCGCGTACGACAAAATAAACTATGCTAGGTATCTACCTGTCTACTACGCTCAGATGATAAATCTCCCCTCCGAACACCCGAACGTGTATTCAAACTTCATGAATGGAAGATTTTCCGTTCAACTTGCTGGAGAAAGCCCTTTTGGGCGCATCCCAGTAGACCAGACCACGGAAGTCACTGTCAACAAGGACACCAAGTCAAGTGGGGGCATTACCAAGTATAGTCTGAAGACAGGAGCGGTAACTAGATTCTACATGACAGCTGAGTACCGATGCTCCTTTCTTGCTCATTTGAGAGACATGGTTCAAGTCAAGCGCCCATCCTATCATCATGACGAAATGCTGTCTACCAGGAAGCGCAAAGACGAGCAAGCAGTAACAACAATAGAGAGTCTGATTGAAGGCTGGAACAATCCCTTCACAGAGAGGAAAGAGCTTGTGAGTTTATCCACTGCCAAACAAGCGCCTGAAGAGGTAACTAGAGACCTTTTGAACGCTCGAAAAGTCGGCGAAGAGGCCTATCAAGTGTTCAAAGAGCAACGTCTGGAATCGTCTCCACCACAGAAGAAATTTCATGACACAATGAAGTTGAACAAACTGAAAACCTTTTCTTCCCTTAGTCAGAGGAAAAAGGTTTCCACCGACGGCAGGACGATGGTCTTGAAAGCCGATAGGTCTCTTTTTGGGCGGATCATAATCATTGGTCAGAGCCGGAAGATTGATGTGAGAGAACTGCTACAGTACAGCTTGGGGCCATTACCGTGGTCTTTAGCAACTACAGAAGGGTTTCCTCGAAAAACAAACAAAGCAGCGCTGGCGACTCCCCTCCAAAAGGATGTACCGTTAGCTGATGGCCTTCCGCAGAACTCAGCTGCTATTATCGACGGTATGAGTCTAGTTCAGAAGTTGAGCGTTGGTGGAGGACAGACAACCTTCGCAATGGTTGCTTCTTCTCTTCTAACAAAAGTTCTTCACGAAGGTTCCCAGAGCAACAGAATCGACGTGGTTTTCGATACATACAGAGATATGTCAATTAAGAACGCAGAGAGAACCATGCGTGGAGAAGTTGCGGGAGTTCAACTGTCGCATATAAGTTATACTCAGCTGGTCAAGCAGTGGAGAAAGTTCCTGTCGGAGGTCAAGAACAAGACAAGTCTAATCAAGTTCATTTCCAGAGAATGGAGAGAAGAAGACTGCATGAGAAGGCTGAAAGGAAAAACATTGTTTGTTACTGCCGAGAGCGAATGCTGGAAGATAACTGAAAGGGGAAGCGAGAATGTGACAGAGCTGACAAGTAACCAGGAGGAAGCTGACACTCGTCTACTGCTTCACGCTAAACATGCTGCCCAGGAGGGGTATGAAGCAGTCGTAGTGATCTCAGAAGACACAGACGTGTTTGTCTTGCTTTTGAACTTCTCAAGCATTATCAACACTAGACTCTATATGAAGTGCGGTTCCAGAACGAGGACGCGACTTGTCGACATCAAAGGAGCAGTTCAGAGAACCGGGCGAGAGATATGCGAGGCACTGATTGGGTTGCATTCTTTTACAGGGTGCGATTCAGTAAGTGCCTTTGCTGGTAAAGGAAAGATAGGGGCTCTTAAAATCCTTAAAAGTAATGAAGGCGCAAGAAGAGCGTTCCGAGAGCTTGGCCAGTCCTGGACAGTATCAGAGGACCTTTACACTTTGCTTGAGAAGTTCACCTGCTCCATGTACATACCAGTCGACAACACAACCAGCCACGTGAATGATGCACGATACGAGCTGTTCTGTGCAAAGAATGGGGAACTGGAGTCACACCAGCTACCTCCTTGCCAGGACTCCCTTCGGAAACACATTCTTCGTGCAAACTACCAAGCGGGTTAGTTGACAATGCCTGTTTCTATTAAATATTTGTCACAGGAAATGTGATGAGGATAACAACTAATTTAGTATTACATCACTCCTGCAGCTTTATGGAGACGGAGCCTGGAGGCTAACCCAGACATTCCCAGTCCAGTTGGTATGGGGTGGATAACACAGACCTCCACTGACGCTGCATCCACTGAACTAGTGATGGACTGGATGGACGGGCAGCCAGCTCCTTCTGCTGTCCTGGAACTGCTGGCGTGTAAATGTAAGAAGACCTGTGAACTCCCAAGTTGTGTTTGCATGAACAGTGGTTTGAAGTGCACGGATCTCTGCTCGCTAAACGACTGCACCAACCAGCCAGCTCAAGACGATTCATCAAACATTATTGATAATGAAGCAGACGAAGATGATGATGATGACTTTTAATGAACTTTGTAGATTGCAAATATTCTGGGTTGTTAGAGAAACAGCAACTTCCATTTTCAATAGGAATGCATGCCGCAGTAGCTAAAACTTAAAAGGAAAGTTTCTTCAAATAAAGAAAAATGCGCTTTTTTTCATGAAGATGAGTTTCCTTGCCAGAAAAATATACTTCAATTAGTAAAAATTGAAGTTTTTTAACAATATCGTAAGCAGCAATGCCAAAAATAGCTAGAGCCGCGAGTCTAGGAGACTGGGAACGAGTGTTTAAAAATGAATATTACGGCAGAATATTATTGTTTAGACAGGGATTTGCATCAGCTTGCACAATTGAACGTTAAATGTAAAGTCGAACCATTGAGATAACTTTTAAAATACTTCGGAAGGTACATATTTCATCTTTTTGCCAATCTGAAAACAGTAGTTCGGTATATTTGGCATTTTATGGCAATTCGACCTATCACGTGATCAGTATGACGTGTATTTGGTGGTTAAGAGTGATTGTTAAGTCAATAACGTGTGACGTGAGCATATAAATTGGGCATTGTATGGATCATAACATACTTGTAAATGCTTTTCTTTATATTCAGTAGGCTAAGTGAGCAAAAGTCCTCTTAGGGGGGTAGGGTGGGAAAAACGGCATGTAACGCTTAAAGATGACACTTTGTGCAGTGCTATCACACAAAAATAAAAACTTGGGTTAATAACCTAGGTTTTTATAGGCGTAAGTCTTTGTCCGTTTGAATGGTACCAATCGACCATTTTTGAGGTCCTGGCTCATACACTATAAACAGTTCAGTACAGTAAAAAAAAAACGGTTCAGTAAAAATGTTCCACTTTGAAAAAGTCGTTAGTTTTCATCCAAAAAACTGTAGTAAGCCACCTTAAAAACATAATCGGAAGAGGAATCGCCGACGCTGTTTATTCCGATCACGCATTGGGTTTAAGGGTTACCTGCATGTTTTTCTGTCGTGCCTCGTGTAGCCTGTGAAGCCAGGTGAGAAGATATAACAGTTCCACCTATCGCTTCGGCCAAGCTCTGGACATTTGAAAAACCAACTGCAGAAAAAAGGACAAGATTGTTATTATTATATTATGATTGGTATTATGAAAGAGTAAAAACGCTCAGGTTTCTTGTTTTCTGGACTGTGAGTAGTCGGAAACGTTGGGTGTATAAAACACCATTTACAAGAAACAGCCTTTGTTTGTTTGTTTGTTTGTTTGCTTTTAGACTAAACAGCGTCTTAAGTAATCAATATAAATTGTTGATTTACAGGAGGGGTTAAATGAAGAAAACTAAAATTTGCTGCCATTATCAGTTGGCGTGGTCATAGTGCTCAAATTAAAACACGATGAAAATAAACTTAATTTGACATTCATACCGTGAGTCGAGCTGATCATCTTGTGAAGAACATCTCTTATCTGTTTGGCCCAGTTAAATTTCTTGCCGTACGAATCGCGCAAAGTTTTCACTTCCTCAAGTCGACTTTTTCTGTCCTTGGCCAAGACTTTACTGATGGCTGCGGTCCAATCGGTGGGGTCCTCTGAGTAAACTACAAAGGACGAACCAAATGGCACACTACACAGTGCTTCTCCAAACCCTGAGTTGTGACTGACAAGCACAGGGACACGAGCTGACATGGCCTCAAGTCCCGCCAACCCAAAGCCCTCTGTTCGTGAAGGCATGACTACAAGATCCACTTCTTGAAACAAGCGCCTTAGACTCTCTCGGTCCTCAATAAACCCTCTTACTCTCAAGCGACTTGCAGGAACACCACATCCGGTTAACCGCTTCGCTATTTCTTCGTGTTTTCCATCCGGGGCGCCAACAAACACAAGACGAGTATCTCGTAATGCAGCAACCGCTTTTCCAGCGATGTCAAATCCCTTTAGTTCGAAATCCTCTGCGTCCCCACGACCAAACACCAAGACACTACGTTGTTTTCTTTCTTCAATGTCCTGAATCACGCTGACAAATTCTTCAAATAGTCCAGGTGTCAAGTCCACTACACCTTTATCTTGCTTGCATCCTCGAAGATACGAGCGGAAGGCCTCACTCAACTTGGGTCCAATTCCTACAACGAGATCTGCCATTTCACACAACTCTACCTCTGTTTTATGTTTCTCTTCACCCTTGGAAATGGGGTTGGAATAGTTCTTGAACATTCCCAGTTCTTCTGGGTCTGTGTGCACGACTTGGATCCATTTGCAGTTCTTACGTTCTTTAATGATTTGTGCTTGTTTGCCGACTTTAACTCCATGACCAACGATTACATCTATTTGTAAATGTTCTGGTGGAAAGCTAAGCCACTCCAGCTCTTCAAAGCCAGGCCGGCGTGAGGCCTCAACGATCTTTACGTTGTGTTGGAGGGCTAAATTTTTATCCTCTTGACTGCATTTTGGAAGAAAGAAAGTGATTTCCGCTTCAGGGCATTTGGCGAACTGAATGGCTAATTCTCTGTTTATGGTGGACAGCCCGCCTTTGCTTGATCCCCACTCAGAGGCCAAAATGGTGACTTGCACTTTGCGGGATCTTTCCGGAAAAGATGCCATTTCCAAGCATGATCAGAGTGGCTAAATAACTAAAAGAAAATAACACATAGAAAACGATTAAAAACAAATGTATCACTAGTAAGTATTCAAATGGTCACTTCCCTTTGTGCGTTGACTTTCCATGTCCAGGATTGCAAGTTAATGAGATTCATGCCCCTTAAGATAGACATCACAAAGTGTCCACTAGCCTTAATCCTCGCCTAAACGCAAGCGTCTATATGACGTCATATGGAATACGTCAGATGGAAAAATAATAACTGTGCCCAATATAAAGTACTTAAAATCCGGGTTTTTTCTCTCATTTATTTACAATACTTTCACATTTTACAATACACCTACAGGCTACATTGCTAAAAAACAACAAACCAACAACCAAAAGAAGATTCAGGAAAGAGTATTTAGCCTCACACGTACACTGAGAAGAGTTAAAATTGTGCCTGGTTTGTACTACAGGCCAAAATAAACAAATAAAATGAAAAATAATGAGAAAAATTAAATCATCATCATCATCATCCTCCTCCTCCTCATCATCATCATCACCATGAAAAAAAAAAATCCGAATTATTTCCAATTTCTGGACACAAGTAATGACTTTTAAGTTGGCTTGCTCACACAAAGGCATCACAAACTACACAAAGGAAGTTACATCAGCAAAGCATGGAATTAATAAAAAAGAGAGATTCTGAAAGGGATCAAACCAATAGTGCGTATAGGATAGTAGGATAAGGAACCATAACAAATGTAGAATTAAATAGATGTCGCAGTTGTGAAGGTAATGCTAATGTTTGTCACCTTCATGTGCATGGTCTTTCATAACTAAAGTGTACTTAAAAAAAGAAAGGAAAGAAACTTTCACTCAATGACAAAGAACCGAGTACATTCCAATTCAGATTCTCCAGATTATTTTTACATTCAACATTAAGCCCAGAATGCATCACTTGCACTGAGATGGAATTTCTGTGAATTCATACCAAAAAAATTGTAAACTAATAATAATTATTTTAGCAGTAAATAGTAAATCTTTGCAATACTCAGTAAATCTTTAATTCCATACTGGTGACCTTTCATTACCCAGATCTGGGTAGCTAAGGTCTGATTGGCTGAAAGTTTGCTTCAACCAATCAAAAAGCACTACCCAGATCTGGGTATTGACATGTCATCAGTACGGAATTTCTGCACTCGTTTAACAGACATCATTTTGCGATGAAACCAGTGATGGCATCACGAAATGTAACCCATTTCCCCAGGCTTATTTCTAACTATTCAACATTAGTTTCTTGAAAACCTAAACTAAGAGCATACATGTATACATGTAGTAGCTCTACAGGCAGTCATTTGGTGCTTACACAGGTTTGAACACTCAGTTAATAAGCAAAACCATTCTCTGGTCTGAACTCTGATGGATTTCCCCAGTTTCCCACAAGTTGGATTACTAACCCCATACATGACATTACAAAAGCTGTACCCTGCAAGAGTCTCAATTTACCTACAGCTGCAAGTTATGCAAATTATGCAGGATTAACTCCATTACAACAAAGGGTCTGAATGTCACCCCATTCCCTTAACATGGTTCTTAAGGCCATTACCAAGTCAACTTTTTCCCTCCCTCCTCACCCCTTACTATTATTATTACTATTATTATTGTCCTTATATCTCTACTGAACCCTCTGTTCAGTGTGACGAGTGCTTGGGCTGGAACTGGTTGTGGCGGGTGGGGGTAGTGGCTAGGTTGCGGGTAGGGCAGGCTTTTGGAGTGTTCTTGCTACTTGGGTTAGGGGTCAGCGGCTCCAGCCCCCAGGTTCTTAGGCACCCAACAACCTCCATGTCCGACTCAGGCGTTAATAATACAAGGACAATGGATCTTAACACTAAAAAAGGAATTAATACACGGTATTACAAAAATTTAATGATAATAGTTATTTGTACTTATTAAAAACAATGTCACGTTTTGCAATGTTATATATGTCATATTACGTTTATTGAACGTGACAATGAACAATAGCTAAGTGTCAGCTGACTTAGTCTCTCCTTTGTAATCAACATCACTAATGGACGTAGAATAAAGCCTTTATAATCTTCATACTGGTCTCCTGAGAGATGAGGTAGAGTTCCCCACCCCCACTGAGTCCCCCATGGGTTTCGGGGTGAAGATGTACATGTATGACATTTCAGACTACCCACCAGTCAGCTGTTCAGTATTAAAGAACACCAGAAGGAAAAAAGAAAAAGTCAAAAAGTCAACTAAAAAAATATATAATTAGAAACAATCATTACAAGTAACACAAAAATAATACCATGATTTTAAGTGAGATAGCTCATGGATGCTGAAATATGAACCAAAAAGTCTTATATTTGTTCCTGAAGGAAAAAGAAATAAGTAGAAAGTATTTGAATTTCCAGTAATATAGCAATGAACCTGATTTGTCATTAAAAAAATGAGTTCATTTTTTGGAGTTCATTCAATTAATGAACTCAAAAAGGCCACACAGAATATTACAACTTACTTTGTTATTATTTCATAGTGAATATACAGCTATTTTTTGAGAAAGGTTGTCGGAAAAATGTGCACGCGACAATCCTGAAAGGTAATATGGGATATGATCAATACACTGTTTCTGACGACTGTACCTGTTGAACCTACTTTTCTTGCTTTCCTTTAGCACTCACAAACACATTTCCACCACCTTTCGTACCAATTCTTTCAAATTTCTTAAAAGAACAGTGAACTTAAAACCACCCACAATGCCTTTCGGGATTGTCGTGTACACTTTTGCGACAACCTTTCTCAAAATAGCTGTATACAGTGTATGCTTGATTACAATAATATTATAATCCTCTACTGTTAATCTAAGCACCTGAACTGACCAGCGAAAGAATAGTATGGACTTTATACAAGCTTTAAATAGTAACTACCAACCCATCCCCCTCCCTCCTACACAGAAAGGCTGATCATTTTAAACAATGTAATGGCAGTCAAGGGACGTTGTTTTGCTTGTTATTAGTGTTTTGATAGTAACATCTATAAATTAAAGTCAGTGTCAAAACATTTACAAACAAGGGCTCAACATTTCAATGATATTAATAAAAGAATATGATAATTATTTTCATATTCGTTTAACCTTGGACCACTATTAATCTCTCATTATATACTTGCATGCTGATATGAGTTCGATCCAAATTTGAGGAACTAACAATGTATTAAACAAATGAAAAAAATGATACATCCAATCGGAATAACTGTGAATGATTGTATTTTCATATGTAGGAAAGATTATACATCCAATCAAAAGCCACAGTGGCGCGTGCTTGCAGCCCCCTTTGCTTTGTAAGTTGCTTTGCAGTGAATTCAACCAGGAAATTTGTTGAGTCTGGGATGTAAAGGAGAGTCTTTCTCAAAGAAAATTAACAATTAGTGAGAAACAGTCCAGAAATTGGAATACAATAGCTTTGTATAATTTATTTCATAGTCACTGATGAGAAAAAAATTGTAGAACAACAGGTAGAATGGAAAATTATCAGCTTCTGTTGTGCTTTTCATATATTTTCAGCTATTTTGTCTTGTGTTTTTAGATTGATTGTGGAATGTACTAATTAAATTCAAGAGCAAATGGCTAAAAGAGACACAGTCAGTGGAAAGTCAAGAAAAATTACCAAGGGAACCAACAAACTCCATAGTTCCAAGATAAAAACTGAACGAATGGTCACTGCAATGTTGGGTGAAAATATTTCTACATGTACATGTACAGCCGACTGGCTCTCTATAAGTGTGGTAGCTTCTATTAAAACTTAACCTAGGATTAAACGCAGATCTTTTATTTTGGTATCTGTGACCTGATCCTGCAATAATAAGCCTAAAAGTGCTGCTGATTGGTTGACACACATTTTCAGCCAATCAGACACACTACTAAGATCTGGGTAGTGATGCATCATGACATGTCATCAGTATGGAATTTCTGCACTTGTTTCTCAGACTTCACTTAGTGAGTAAACCACCGGTGGCGCCATGAAATGTTGACTGTTTACTCAGGTTATGTAAAGGGGTGCCGTAAGAGTTTGTCGTGTAAATCGGGCTTTAAATTATCCACCAGGGACCAGTTGTTTGAAGGCCAATCAAAAGCGCTTAACCTGGGTTTCTTTTTCATGTGTTCAACAGCATTTTCTCTGATATTTTTCTGTGCTATTTTGAGAGCTTCCAATCATCAACTTGTAGACATAAAGAATAAAACTGAAATGCTTTTTAAGCTTTCAAATCACACACTAACCCAGGGTTATCTTAACCCAGCTTTGAACAACTTGGCCCATGGCCAGGAATACCTTGGTTTACCCCAAGCCGGAAGCCATGAATGGCTCACTAATTAATCCCAAAATGGTTGTAATTGCAGCAGTTATTGAAGTACCATAATAAAAGTACGAAAATAAAAGGTTTCAGTCCAAGAGTGTTTTGGGCATTCCCTCTTGGCTGCAAGGTGGAATGCTTTAACTGTAGTACATTATCAAATGGCCCAAACGTTCAGCACAAAATTAAGCTTATTTAGCAACCTAGAGCAATCAGGCCATCTGATAGGGTGCAATAAAAAATCAGAAATTGTGCGATATTTTTAGGGTAGATTGTGCGATAAGATAGGACTATTATGCGATTTTTTCAGGGCTAATTTACATTGTTTTACAAGGTTTCAAAGGAAAAAAACCACTTTAATGTTGTTTAACAGGCAATTTGAATGTAAAGGAATGATAAAACATCTATTTTAAAACAAAATAGTTAAATTTGTGCGATTATTTTGACCAGGAAAAGAAAAAGGACGCTTGCTTAATATTACATGATGCTGTTACACCGCTGACCACACTCCTTGTCTCTGAAATCAAAATGGCTGCCCAGAGGTTTAACCCATTCGCCCCTGAACCGCCCGTAACCGCCCGTGCGGATCCAGGTCCTTTCTACCCTTTGTGACGTCATCAGTTTTAACGGTCAAGGACAACTTTCTTCGCTAACTTGTGCAGAGTGAAGAGATCTTTCAAACCATACCAGAATGAGCACAATTCAGTCAAGGACACCAGAGAAAGAAGCAAAAAACCACGTGACAAGGACCTGAAAATCTCCATGAAAATCTTGTTCCATTACCCACCTACCTTTCCTTTCACCTAATCCTAAGATCCTAAAAGCTTTCCTAAAAACTCTTCCCACCAAAATGAAGCCTACTAAATGCCCAGCAAGAAAAAAAAAAAAGAGGCAAGAAAAGCGAAAAAAGAAGGGAAGAGAGAAAGCGAAAAGTAAAAGTCAAGACTGCTGTGTCACTTTTAAACCCAAAAACTATGTCGAAATTTTGCTTTCTGCGCATGACCGAACTTCGCAAGCTGATATTTTGCATCTGGATCAGAAGGCCGCCAAGTGTACGACCTGTAAACCGGTTTGTGGTAAGTTTTAGCTCTTTATAGCACGACAGTGACCAGAAAACCACTCGACTAGCTTCAAAACGCGTTTTTCGGCAAAATCCCCAGGAGCAAATGGGTTAAGCAAAGTACCAAGCTTTTTGAAAAAAATCCACTTTTCAGCATAAAACAACCAAATCTGTCTATTTCATGTAAAATCAGGTGAAAAAGTTGGTAAAAGGCCATTTTTAGGTTTTTTGATTAACCCATTCGCCCCTGAACCGCCAGTAACCGCCCGTGCGGATCCAGGTCCTTTCTACCCTTTGTGACGTCATCAGTTTTAACGGTCAAGGACAACTTTCTTCGCTAACTTGTGCAGAGTGAAGAGATCTTTCAAACCATACCAGAATGAGCACAATTCAGTCAAGGACACCGGAGAAAGAAGCAAAAAACCACGTGACAAGGACCTGAAAATCTCCATGAAAATCTTGTTCCATTACCCACCTACCTTTCCTTTCACCTAATCCTAAGATCCTAAAAGCTTTCCTAAAAACTCTTCCCACCAAAATGAAGCCTACTAAATGCCCAGCAAGAGAAAAAAAAAATGAGGCAAGAAAAGCGAAAAAAGAAGGGAAGAGAGAAAGCGAAAAGTAAAAGTCAAGACTGCTGTGTCACTTTTAAACCCAAAAACTATGTCGAAATTTTGCTTTCTCCGCATGCCCGAACTTCGCAAGCTGATATTTTGCATCTGGATCAGAAGGCCGCCAAGTGTACGACCTGTAAACCGGTTTGTGGTAAGTTTTAGCTCTTTATAGCACGACAGTGACCAGAAAACCACTCGACTAGCTTCAAAACGCGTTTTTCGGCAAAATCCCCAGGAGCGAATGGGTTAAGATGTCTTGCAAGGCTTTCTTTTGTGGTAAATCACCTTAAATAGCATTAAGATTGGGAAAATGTTTAATTAAAGTTAGAATTCATTGTTTCATTTACTTGAATTTAGCACTTTTTTACGAATTATGCGATTTTCCTCAAATTGTGCGATCGGATGCGATTTGAGGTCAATAATTGTGCGAAATCGCACCATTGCGTAATATCAGATGGCCTGTACATTTTAAGGTTGATAATATTATCTGAAACCAGCCACAAAATGTAAACAAACCAATGCATTCAGGATGCTCTCAAATTTCATTTTGTGAAAGTTAAAAATTTGTTTTAAATCAGTGTGTTGCAACATTGAAGGCCCAAAAGTAATAACAGTGATTGAAGATTTTCCATTTTAAGGTGTTCAAAACAGAGAATACTCACATGCTAATATGGATTAACTTTAGAGAGTTTTTAAATGGACTGAGCTATTGTTAGCACTGTGAAGTTCTATTCTTCTTCGAAGAATAGCCAAATGTTGTGGGTGTCTGAGCAGAAACAATAACCAGGAAAGGGATATCTTGATTGACAATCTTTCTATGTCCTTTTTTCACTCGTTTGCATTTTCACAATCAAGTACATTTTTCAATGGGCACGTTTCTGTAATGGTAAGCAACGGTTTCTAACAGAAACTGCACTGTATAAAACACCATTCATGTTATCTGCAAGAACAAAGCAAAATGGAGGAAAAGCGGCAGCATGGCCCAGCTGAGATGAGGATGGTAGCAGAGCCAAACCAGAAAAGAAAAAAGAATGTTCCAAATGCACAATTATGCAATATTTTTCAGGGCAATAGATAATTTTGCCATTTTTCCAATTTTTCATTGAATGGTAGCAATATTAAACTTGATTGTACTGCGTAATTATCTCATTAAAACGCATGGGACTCTGTAAGTGTTTCTTTCTTTAGCAAAACCTTTAGTTTTAGAATAAGTCATATAATTTTTTGTTTAGCCCATTTCAAGCTTTAAGGCCAGAAAAAATTCCTTTTTGTCTAGGACGTACAAAATACAACAGCCACTGACCTATCAATACATGAACAATGAACCAAGCAAGGTGTAAAACTAATTTTTTACTTTGAGTCATTATAAATTCACTAGTAATTAAACAAAGCAAAGCAAAGTTACCAAAGATAAAACTTAGAATCATACCTTGTTTATTCTAATATTTTGAAATCACTATTAATCTATAACATCATTAGTTATGTAATGTTGTTGCATTATTGTTTTAGTGATTTTAGATCTTTAGAATTTGCTTTTTTGTGTCTCAAAATGCTGGAAAATACATCTTTGAGAGTGAAGAACAATACCCTAAAGTCACTTTGTTTTAAATCATTAATCAACAAAAAAGTGGACCTCTGGAGCCTATAGGGGGGTGCAAACACTCCAATTGCCCCTCCCTTCCCTATGGGCCTGTAGTTGAAGTACAAAACAAATTAATTTCACCAAGCAAATCAAATCAATCTTGCAGGCAATACCCTGTTTATATAATAACTGGCACACACTTGCACAATATTATACATGTATACCCCACTTAACATAAACTCAGGGCAAATTACACACCCTGTTTAGGACAGAGAGGTCAAAAACCCTACCCTCTCCAGTGGCACAACCCTGTTTAGGCCATATAAGGGAGTACATCCCCCCCTCTGGGAAGTACCCTTAAATGGGCAAGCAACTAAAAACTCATTAATTAATCCTATAGAGACAGTGGCAGATCCAGTAGAGGGGCCGAGCCCCCCCTTATTTTTAGACCAAATTGAGAGACCGCCCTCCCCCCCCCTCTATCTCAGGGTCTGGATGACCGGGCCCAGCAAGATCCTTCAGGGTACTGGCAAGTCACAGGAAGCGACCTAGGCCAGATTATTTCTTTTTAGTTTGGGGTTTTTCCCCTCATGATTCTTTTTTGTTTGGGTCTAGCTTTTTCTTAATGTTTTAGAAGTGTCTGTTTGGGGAAATGGGATTTCGGATAGATTTTTCTAGTCGGAGTTCGTCACTTTTTGCCGAGCAGAGCTAGAGGTCAGTTTTTTCTTTTCTTATCGAAAAAACTTGAGGATGGGAGGTTAAATTGCGTAATTTTCAACTCGTACCCTTGACAATTAGCGGTGAATCGAAATCGCGAAAATATTGTTCTCATCGAACGACGACTCAACTTATTATACCTTGGAATCATGGATAATTGGAACTTTTTTAACTTTGAGACCTTGTTCTTATCCAAATCATACTACGAAAATAACTACATGGCGATGGATCAAAATAAGGTCAACTCCATTCTTGCGACCACTGACAACTATAAATTATTCAGTCATGACATTAAACCAACCCATACAGGTTACCTACTCATCGATACTCATAACATGACACATCTTTCCGATTTCCCTAATTTTTCGAAAATCAGACGGAACTCCATCATGCTTGCATAGACCAATGCATCCCATGGGAACGACTTTAGGCGTCTTGTTTTATTATAGTGCGCATTTAGCTGGCATTTTTAAGCAAAAGTTTGCTTCACTCAATACTAGAGAGCTTAAGTAGCAGACGTTCTAGAGGTCATGAACGCCGACCGGAAGTCACTCGCGCTAATGTGCATCGGGCCAGAACGCCACTTTTGAAGTTCAAGATAGAACGCGAGATTCTAGTATTCGAAAGTTCGCGTTTGGGTAAGAATTATTCCTAAATTGTTGGCCTACAACCAAGGAAAAACCCTTCTGCTATTTTTCGGTGTTTTCAGAGACGTAAAAATCAGGTTAACAGTTTCTAACTCAATTTTTGGACTCGACAGGTTGACCCGGCTAGCTCCGGCTGGCTGCAGAACTCGAATAAGGTGGTAAGATTTACGGGATTTACGTAAGATTTACTCAGTTTTAGTCTATGCGCATTATCGTCAAGTGAACTCACATCTTATTTAAGCGAGCTTTATCTTCTTGTAACTTCAAGGGCCGATAATTTCGACTGTATAATACTATTTGATAGTTTGTTTACAATGAAAAATATTAAATTAAAATGCTATGACTGCGTGTTTTTGTGCATTGGGGACTATCCTCCTACTAAATAATCTTGCCGAGTTTACACACATTTTTCTCAGTAGTTCATTTCAAGATCAACGTTGAAAGAACTACTATTAAATTCTGTTAAATTTAGCGTGAGCTACTGACATGGCGTGCATCACTTCGTCTGACAGTGTGCAAAGAAAGTACTGTCCGATAGCCCGGGGCTAGTGGATTTTGCTATCGGGCTAGTGAATTCTGTTTTTAACTTGCCCAACGGGCAACTGATGTTTTATGAGGAACTTGAATAACAGAAGAACAAAAATTTTTTGGGGCTAGTTGAAATGACGTCTGGGCTAGTAAATGCTAGCTTGAGCTTGCCCGAATGGCAAGCTGTAAAAACAATTTTCTTTGCACCCTGGTCTGAGCATGATTTTGTGCTATTAGCCCAGATTGTAAATTTACCTTACACAGCTAAGCTACCAAAAAAGAAAATTCTTACCTTACGATTTAGAATTAATCTTCACTAACATGGAATAAAACCACGAACGAAGAATGTGATAAAGTTCTTGCATTCCGCGGTATCAAAAATACTTTCGATTTCAGACGGAAGCAGTAGCAAAGGAGCCTAAATGTTTTGTGGGACACCACCTGCCCATGAGACCCCGCGCGCCTCAACCTAACCCCCAATCTTCTCTCACCAATTCTCTCACCCTAAAAAACACATAAATAACGACGGTGGGTGATCGTGCCATACATGCCAAAGGGGCAGCAGTGGTTAATTCTCTGCTGCTGCCCCATATAATCTGGAGAGGCAGAACTCATTTCTTGCAATTATCGTGATACTTCCATCTAGGCTGAAATCATTTTTCTCTTTTTCCCGCGGGGAGGGAAGGCGGTCCTCCCCATTACTTTTCAAGAAAAATAATGAAACAGAATTGTTTGATCGCAGGATTCTGCCCTTCTAAGTTAGTTCTTTAGTGTACAGTCACGTGCTGAGGGGAAATAAGGGGTGAGCCTTCGAGGAGGGGTATTTTTAATGCTGAAGTAAGCACTCTTTCCATTCCCACTGCCTTAAGCACAGGGTGCCCACAGAAGCTGCTATGAGCCTGTAAATATTGTAAGTCTTGAAATCAGTAAGTTACAATAACAGGAGCGCATCATCACGGAGCCTCCATTTCTCTTGACTTTGCCTAGGCCTGTCCAAACGGGCGAATGAATTAATTGCAGAATTTGTTGCCTAAGAGGAACTGCAATGCGGTTTGGTTGCAACAAGAAAAACGCCTGCGTGAACAGCCTGGCTCTGGTTGTTCAAAAGCTGTATAACCTAATAGATAAAGATAACGCAATTGTTGAGTTCCTAATACTTTTCCGATGTATCCCCTGGATAGTTATTTATTCGGTGGATAGCGCTATCCAACGTTGAAACAACCGGGGCTTGCATGATCTCGGGTTATTTTCACACGAAATTTCAGTAAGGTCTAAACTTCAGAAAACTTGGTGTCTTGGAAAACACACGAAAATCGCCCGTTATAAACCGAAGGCCATTAACACACACGAATCATTCAATAAGCTTCAAGAATTTCACAAAGTCCAAGTGTCACGTTGATGTCTCACAAAGAAAATATAGGATAGAGCATCACAGGTAGCCCAAGCTCGAAATATGACCATCGGCGAGCATCGGCAATGTTACGTAACATTCAAAATATAAGGCAGTTTGTATGGGAAAAAAACCTATCGTTTCTGTAACCTACGAAAATGAAACGATTTCAATAAAAAACAGCTTACCTTACTTAAAATGTGTGTTACGTCTTTCCTGTGTGGTCCACGGGCTGATTTATGGCTGTTTTATGGGTTTTTAGGTAAACGGTTTTCTCTCTATATAAAGGTTTACCAAGGTTGGGCACTCCAGCAAAGTGGCCCGACAGATCCACCAAAGAAAAGGAGTTCAGGCCGAGCCTCAGTCGATGGCTTCAGACGGGAAAGGTTGCAGAGATTTGCGACCTTTGATTCGCTCTGATCGGTGCAAAGGAGTCTGGAAGCAAGATAACGAGTGGAAAGAAGAACTATCGTGTGTTACCTAGGCGGAATTTGGAGGTGATTGGAGCAGTTGGAGCAAATTTTCGGCCGTTTTCCTTCGGTGGATCAGTCGAGCCGCTTCGCTGGAGTGCCCAACCTTGTAAACCCACAGGGGGCCCACACAATCTGTTTGTGTAGCCGATTGTTATTTTATAGTAAATGTATTGGATTTACCGTTTGCTTCACCTATAGCGATATATCGCTAACTATGTATATAAATCAACGATAAATAAACGTTGAATTACCTTGACTGTTCCATATATATGGAACAGTCAACGGCGATCTCAAATTCATTCAAAATCGCCCAAAAAACCGCTTTTGAGGCAAAAGGACGACTATACACCACAGGGAAGGTGATTCAACGTTTATTTATCATTGATTTATATACATAGTTAGCGATATATCGCTATAGGTGAAGCAAACGGTAAATCCAGTACATTTACTATAAAATAACAATCGGCTACACAAACAGATTGTGTGGGCGCCCTGTGGTAAACCTTTATATAGAGAGAAAACCGTTTACATAAAAACCCATGAAACAGACATAAATCGGCCCGTGGACCACACAGGAGAGACGTAACACACATTTTAAGTAAGGTAAGCTGTTTTTTATTGAAATCCTTTCATTTTCGTAGGTCAGACAGAAACGATAGGTTTTTTCCCCATACAAATCCTTATATTTTGAATGTTACGCAACAATGCCGATGCTCGCCGATGCTCATATTTCGAGCTTGGGCTACCTGGGGGAGCATGAAGTATAAAGTTTAGATGTGTACTCCACCCAGCCAATGAAATTTTAGAATTCTCTATAGCTTGCAACGTATCAATATCAATGATGAATAAAACCAAAAGAATAAAGAGAGGAAGGTTTTCTTTCCGTGATGTGAAGCATGATTGAATTTTTTACTTTTTTGTGATTCGCACATTTTCAGTTACAAGAATTCACGTGAATATGGATGAAAACATGATCCCTGAATCGTGTGCTGAATTTAGCGCGATTTGTGGATTCACTTTTGACTTCTTACGGCCTTTATTCTATTCTCTCGCAGACCCGCCATGTTTTCCAGTGTTTCTATTAACCTAGATATCGACGCAATTTTTGTTTCGTGAATCACGTGCTGATTCAGTCAATTATAAGCATAATTCGTAATTTTTTTTTTATTTTTCATTATTTAATTATATTTTCAGTCTTTGCTCGCGCCGACCATGTTTCCTTACACTCCTCAAATTAGCGAAAACGAATTAAGAGCGTCCCCAGTAAGTTCTTCAATCCCGTCAGAATCCCGCCCCAGAAATAGTGCAATATCGTAATCCCGCGGGTTATCTTTGGCATTCCACCTCCAGCGCATACTTTCAATCTCGAATCTCTTGCTTTGAAATCCCCAATCGCGAGCTCCAGATAAGGGAAATCCCGGATCCCCAAAAACCTGTTGGGAACTCCCAATTATAAAGATTGAAATCAAATGTCCTTAATTGTCGCGGGAAAGTGATAGGACCTATGGATGTAATTATTCCAACTGCGGACACGATAATAATCATCAGGCGCCTGTTCAGCTGAAATTGGTACCATCGAAAAATAATTTATTAATGACAAAGAACAAAAAAATCAGTAATTTGTATGAGTTCCCACCGTTTGCTACCGGAGAAAACAGAACTACGTCGGTGTTGTTGATCGCGTTATCGATATTAAATAAAATGACATCTAGTTCCTCTGATTATTTGTTTTCAAAGGCAAACCAAAAAGTATGTCTTGTTATAAATTCTTCTTTATTGGACTGATTTGGCAGCAACTTGTTTTGTAAAAAGAAACTTAAATAAAATGTTTCAGTCACTGATATAAGACAGCATTTGGACCAGATAACTTTCCGAGTTTTGCGCAGGCTCTCTTCTACTCTCGAGAAATAATAATCTATGACTGCAATTATGTAGGTTGAATTATACCCGTCTGATATATGGATAAGACATCTGACGTGTGTTCTTAAGAGTCTATATTTAAACGACACAATCTCAAACAGGGATTGGTTTTTCTTAAAAGAAATTAAAAGCACCCGCCTCAACTTCCCTAGAAATAGCAAATGAGGATGATAATCATCTTACTGGGAGTTCTTTAATCATATCGCGTAAGGCGATTAGTAACCATGTCATAAACAATCATAAAACACAAAGGATAATTGAAACTATACTTCATGCGTGTCAGAGCAGATGTTACTCAGGATATAATGCAAAATTGTCAGGTCAATAAAAATTGAGCAAGCTGCTAGTGTACTAAAGGATCTCCTCTCGTGTTACACTCAAGTGTTAAAGTGGTCAATAAAAACTCCTGCGCCGGGGCCATGGAAGTTGAAGAAGCATCGTCTATAACCAAACTGCGTACAATGAAGAGATAGTTCAAGCCATGGAAAACTCAACATTCATGAATCCAAGGACCAATTTGTATAAGACATATTGGTGGCTGGCGCCGAAATATTTCAAACAACTTGCGTCGAGACCCACGTATCTCATCGCTATTGAATCTGGAATAATGCTTCTTATAACCGTCACAGCATTTGTTGGAAACTTTCTAATCTGTTTTACTCTGCTGCGAAATCCAAGACTCCGTACTGCTACAAACTTATTGATTCTTGTATTAGCAATCACCGATTTGCTATCGGCTTGCCTTACGCAGACTGCAGCGACAATAGTTCTGATGAAAGGAAAATGGATCGTTGATGTCAATCCTCTTGATGTTCGAAGCTTTCCTTGTCTGTTGCAAGGTGTAATGTCTCCTGCTCTAATCGGCTGGTCGATGCACATCATGGCTTTAACGGCCTTAAATCGCTACATCTGCGTAGTGCATCAAAGACTGTACAACAAGATCTTCAGCAAGAAATCAACTCTTGTCATGGTGGCAGCCGAAGGGATGATCATACTTAGCCTCGTGGCTATCTCTTGTCCCGCGGGATTCGCGAGGATCACGTTAGACCCGAGACGCGCAATGTGCTTTACGACCTTCAAGCAACTAAAAACATCCCAGATGGTCTCGCACGTATTTTTGGTTTTTACGGTTGCAATTCCATTGATTATAATATGCCTGTCATATTTTCGAGTTTTCAAAGCAATAAGAAGTAGTTATTTCCAAGGGCAAACTGACAACACTTCCTCCAAAACATCCGCAACAAATGCCCCACAGCCTATTTCTGGAGCAACGAGGATAAAAGAAGTGAAAATAACTAAGACAGTTTTTGCTGTCCTGCTTGGATTCTTAACCTGCTGGATTCCAGCCATGATGTGTAACTACCTGAGTTATAACATGGTAGATCCTCGTTTTCCTCGCCAAGGAGAATTGGTTTTCACTTATTTTCTGTGTCTGAGTTCTTCCATTAATCCATTTATATACGGAGCCACAAACCGCGCTCTCAGGAAAGAATTTCTGAGTTCTCTGTCTTGTCGAAAAATTCGCAAGCGAACTGTTGTGGTACCAGAAGCTACATAACTAATAATACCGAGATTATCAATTGCTGCGTTGGGGGATGATGACCCAATAGACCGGTCGGTGACGATTCGTGCTTATACTTTATAAACAGTCTTTATTATAGTAACACTTTGAACAACATCAATCTTTATTGAAATATTCTTAGATTTCTAGATATTTTAATGCAGTGACTACCCAAACATTAATAATAACAAAGATATAGACTGTGATTTCTAGAGTTCCATTTACTCCGACTATTCCAGAATACGGTCTGAAACGAAATCGCCTTTAAGACTGGTTCCATAAAACCTGCATGCATTAAATCACGGCAGAGGGCATGGTTTGAAAACATCTGTTAATGATAAAACCTTTACGGTTAATTTATAAGGTGTTTACAGTGGAAACCTGTCAATTTGACCACCGTCCTGGTCGTAATCACAAGGTTGTTGCATTAATGAGGTCTTTGAAATAATAGAATAACTCTCAGTGAGACAATATGGTTGAAATAACGAGGTGGTCGTAAGACAGGATTACACTGTACTAACGAACTATTTAATGGATAGCTTCCAGTATTTTTGAGCCTTTTAAAGAAATTCATGTCAGGTCCAGGTCTTTCGTTTCACTAAAGGTATCATTGCATGAACAAATTCAGCAAAGATAGTGTATCGGCCTCTTCCGGAAATTTTTTTGGTGCTGACAGGCTATGATCATAGAGTCTAGAACATTAATGACTATAAGCCCATGTTAACTTTGGTGGTGTTATCTACGTTTCTTCAATTTTTTTCGCCAGATTCTCCAGCCGCGGCTTCCCTCAAGCTGCTACCCCTCTCAAATAGCTGTTATATGCATTATATTAGGCAATTCGGCTTTTAAACACCTTAGCTCTACAGTGTGTCGAGTCTTTATACCTGACTGTATATCTATTGACACTGGCAAGCTACAAACTTCCTCCAATCATTACCCTGTAAATCTAGGACAAGATAAATGTGCTTTGGGTAAGTTTTTGACTAGCTGTTATCAATGGAGGCCCCTCCTCCTTTCCTGACGCACGCAATAGAGTAGCTGCGCATGTCGTAACTGTCGTTCTTGTTGTTGTTTGTTGGTAGTATTATCGCGGGCACAACAGTGGTATTTCTTTTACTCCCCCAACGTCGTAGTTTTCTTTTTACGGTGACCCGGAACTCACTGCTTCGTACCACGTGAAGAAGAAATATCAAAAATCCCTGCAAAAATAAATAGAGGAGGTGTCAAAAGTTCTTTGCCTGTATTTGTATATTGTAGAGCGTTCCAGCCTGTCACGGATTACCGTACATCTAAGATCTGATGAGGTATTAAAGTATATAGTAGAAACTGGCTTCAAAGACTAACTCAAATCAATTAAATACTGCAATGTAAGCGACTGAGAAAACAGCGCTAGCAGGCTGAAAAAACGGTCCGTCTCTATACGTGATTGCTGTTTTGCTTTTGAGGGCTATAAACCTCGTTCTCCCTTTTTTCAACTTTGTAGCGTAAGGGGTTGTGTTTATATGAGCTATCGGTTTAAATTAGTCTCACATTCTGAAAAGAAAAAGATATCAACTATTTCCTTAACAAAGATACTTTTGTATCAAGGCAGATATATGAAATTGCATATATTTGAACTGTGGACAAAAAGATATAATGCGTGGAAGATTATTGATGTTATAAACTGCGGATGATTAAAATTCCCATTTCGCGTACTGTCTTCCACGTCATTCCACGTGTTAAGGATTTTGTACAGTGTTTTTTGTTTATCTATCCTTGCTGTGGGCTCGTAATATCCCTTAACAGGTTTGAAGCATAAAAACCAAGAGAGTTCTTGACATTATGGTTTGTAAGGGTAACTCAACATACTGTGAATAAACTATTTTTTTAAGGTAAGCATGCAAATCCTACACCTTTTCACACGAAACTTGTAATTAATACAACCCTAATATAGATTTAGACAAGGCCAAAAGCCAAAAATTACCTGTAGAGAATTGCATATGGTAAAGAGGTACTGGAACACCATTCCAGTTAGGTCTGTCACACTCAGAACACCAAACACCCATGTAACACCCAATAACGGAAAAAGTACGACGCAAGCCCGCAACACTCGCCTGAAAAAGGCAGGGAGTAAGCATGTCAAGCAAGACTAGATGTAGAGTGAATGTCAATAAAAAATAAAAGGTGTTTTGACTATCTCGTATAATTGAGTAAAAAACAGTCTGCTCGTAGTTTAGTAGAAACGCAACAACCTGAGTGAAATCCTAGCTTGAAAATAAATGCACCGAAACTTTCGCATTTCAACCCCATTTAGGGACCGGTCATTATTGATCGCCTTGCGGGGGGGGGGGGATGCAGAGGACCTTTTTTTGCGACAATGGAGCCCTTACGTGATCCCCCCTTAAAGCATACAGTGTGGTTTTGACCCGCCCCACGTTTATTTTTTAAACAGTATAAACTATTAATGTCGTTGAATTGTGTACTATATAATCGCTGTACATTACGGATATATTAGATTGAAATGTTATAAAGTCAAAATGGGAAGCTGGGATATGGTACAGTGTTTCAGTAATATTACTTACTTAAATTTGTTGCTCTCCGAACTGACATTAGTAGGGTGCATAGTAAACAATTCTCTCGTGACTCGTGCAAGAACAAAGACATTTAACTGTAAATGAAGGAAAGATAAGTTTTAAGTGCAGCTAAAATCTGGCTCCTATTCTTGGTTTGCAAGCACTTGACAAGGCAGCCATGTTGGGAGTCAATACAGCAGATTTCTTTTCTCGAAGAATTTACATGAAAATGGAGTTCAGTTTCCAGAGGAGAGGAATGTTTTTGTTCTTGACTACCAGCATGGCTTCCGTGACGTCACGTGCAAACCAGCAATATAAACTCAAGAACTGCCTTGTTCCAATATTGCCCAGTCCCCAGGCCTCAGTATACCGCGCGGCCTATACGTTACGGGTCACGTGCTCGAGAGAGTTCCTGGCCCTAAGTCCAAATATATCTAACTTATTTTGCGCTCCTGGCTAGATATGCTTATTTTCGGTGACCCTGCTTTTTATCACTGTATAACTTCAGTGTCTGAATAAGTCCTTTGGCACTTGTTTTCCCCTTTAACTCTCAAAAGAAAAGGGCCGCAAAGCATTGCGTACGCTGAATTATATTCAAACTTACTATGGATATTATGAGAACTGGAGCAACGAAAAACCAAACGAATCCATTGGAAAAGGACAACCAGCAACTGCAGAAAAAGGAATCACATGTGACGCAGTAGAGACTCATGCATTAAATGATATTCCTGTATCATTGTCATCATTAAGTTTCTCAACCTGAGAACGAGGTCATGTTACATATTATTATGGGTGGCTCTGCGAGCGGGAAAGATTATATGAATTCTGTGTTCTGATTGGCTAATTGAGTAGGTAAGCTGGGCCTTTCTTGCCCACGTGCGCGACTTAACAGTATTCTATAAGCCTCACTTGCTTATTCCAAGTCGAGACAATTTTAACGTCTGGCTTAAACCCGCGTAAAACACCTAGACTGAGTGGCACCAGCTACTGATGTTAACTTTCAGCTAGCATTAAGAAGAAGAAAAAACTTACAAGCTGTCAGCAACATAACTGGTGATGCCTCCTTCAGTGGCGGCTGCCGTTAAGAGGGAGATTGATACCAAGGCCAATGGGAAGCCTAAGGAAAAAAATCATTTGTCATCTTTCGTCTGATTACCCACGTACGTGGTTCCGCGGTTGAAAATACAAAGGGCTCCAGGAAAGGCAAAAACATTTAAAACATATAATTCCGTGTTTGGTATGACAAACTGACTTTTTTCTGCCTTTGATAATTAGTTGTTACCTCCAGTTTGTTTAAGGGAACGTTTTATTAACTAAAAGTAAAATTAGAATAAATAAAAAGCAGACAATCTTTGCTGTACATGTGAAAATAATAATAATAAAAAGGTAAACTTCTTTAGTAATATTGGTTACTTAAAAAGGAAGAGAACGTGAAATAATGACTGAAAAATTGCAAGTTCTCCAATGTAAAGAAGTAAGACTAATAGTAACTTCCTGACTGAATTAGCCATTTTACTCTCACAAATTACTTCTCGCATTACAATCAAACAATGAAAGAACGTGGTCGAGCATCAAACGTTTATACTGTGCACTGAGGACGTTGGAAAAAAACTATTCAATCATTGAGTGACAATTGTCATTACAATCGGTCTTTCCGACTGCCACCATGGCAACCTGGCTTGTATATAGCTGAGTGATTAGTTAAATCTCAGACCATGTGGACTTTGAAGTCTTTTTGTCATCGTTGGTTAGATTAAACTTACCCCAGGAAAATGCACAGAAAGGCCACATTTTGAAGTCGGTGTCAAATACTTTGACCACCTTAGAGTACAGCGTCAAGCCTTCAATCAACATCCAACAAAAAGACACTAGAAAGAAATAATGTATGGCAGCAGCTATTGTTGTGCATATGGCCTGAAAAAAGAACAGCAAGAAGGGTCAGAAATGAGAGTCATTTTATTTCCTTTTTTCAGTGATCAAAAATTTCATTTATGGTTTCATGAAAAGAAGTCAAAATTTTTAATTCTGTGAATCACGACAAAGCAGAATTTGAGAGATTTTCTTAAGTATTGTATTCAGGGCGCAAGTTGTATATGTTTCTAAAAAGTGATGTGTTTGGGTAAACTGATCAAGAGACAGGCCCCTTATAACTTTGGTATTTTTCTACTAATTATTGATTTTCAATTGCCCTCAAATCCAATATTTTGCCTAATTTTCCACAATTTGATACATACCTCCAATTTTTACTCATTAAAAAAATCATCCAAGAATTCTCACAAATTTATCAAACCAATTTATTGACCTTATGTATCCATCTTTGGATAGATTTGAAAAAAAAAATGGCAGAAATGGACAAAAGAAAAATAATTAAAGATACAAGCTCCCCCCCCTCCCCTTAAAAAGTAGCGAGCGAATTTCATACAATCAGAAACTAGGCAGGAAAGCAGGAGTGTTTTTTTTTTTTAGTTTTTACAAGTTTTTCTGGACAAAGGCCTGTCCAGAGGGAATAGGCACGAACGGGACTCATAGGTCCCATTCAAGGTGCCATCCCTACCCAATCCCACAACCCGTAAAGGTTGGCCACACCACCGGGGTCTACGCCCTCTACGCTTTTCGAACAGTAGTGTGGGTTCTTTTATGTCCCACAAGAACAGACCAGTGAAAGTGCTGTGAGACGGGACCTAAGGTTTTTCGTCCTTATCCGAGAAGACTAGAAAGTCTAACCATTTGCAGATGTCATTACAAAGGCAGCACTTTCTTCTCAGTTATTTAAAGACCGTAAGTGTTGGTCCGGCTAGGGTTTGAACCCGCGACTCCCGCTCAGCAGACTGGCGCTCTCCTAACTGAGCTAACCAAGCGGCGGTTGAGTGCAGGACAGCTTTGTGATCTACGAACATTTCCGAAGTAAACTATTAAAGACACACGTCACAGGGTTGAGTCTGCTCACTTTGAAATGAGAGCAACCAGTAGATACGTAGCTAGGGATAACAAGCTATTTCAGTTGCAACCAATTTTTTTTTAGTTTAAATCAAGTTAATAAGAAAGTTGTCATTACAAGTGGGTTTTTCGTTTTCTAAATGACGCTTCTCGTCTTTTTGTTATTATATCATTTGATCCGCTGACTATACATGTACTCACTTTGGTCTGTGTGGCGTCAATTCCCAAAATGAAGATCAGCTGGGCAACAGCAATTGATATAACGAAGTTCAGTCTTATCTGTGTATCTCCCGCTTTGAGATTCCTAAAAACGTGTAAAGAGAGAGAGAAACGACCAGGTTATTCCTTATTCAGATTTTTTGTTGCTGCCTTTTTGGCGAGGGTGGGGGCGCGGTAAATTACCTCCTCCTCCCTTGCTTATATTGCCGCATAGATACCTATCCTTTCTTACAAAGCAGTCAGATTTACTTACAGAAAAACTACGTATGCCACAATTGTGATGAATTCTCCCATCAGAGAGAAGGCACAGCCGATATAGGTGATCAGTTCTAGCGCCATACGATGTTTAACGGGTATCTAAAGAAAAAAAGACGTTCTCTTTGAGCCATTAATAAAGCTTCAACTAAATGAAAACTAAAACCTTCTACATTTAAGAATTTCTCCATCAAGGCCGTTAATTCAACTTAGCTCAGGGGCGTAGCCAGCCTATAGACCTGTAGGCCCTGGCCTATGAAGTAAATTATGCTTTGTTGGGGTGAGCTAAAAAGCTTAAGAGCTCAAAAGTTGGTGTGAGGTCAGTGTGTACAAGTCATGAGCGCAGTTTTCAGGATGTGTGGAAATGAAAGTCAGCCAGGGCCTACAACTAGTCGAAAAGCTGGCTACGCCTATGCAGTTAGAGAGATAATGCTATTAAAACTCATCACTGAGCTCATGTCTTAAAAATATTGACCTCGTGGTCTTTGAGTTGCATCAACACTGCAAAGTGAGTCAGATGATCACAGCTGCAATAAGTTCTTCTGCTGGTGTAGTTCTCAGTTTTGCAGCCTCTCCTTGACCAGGAGCCACTGGAGCCATTAGAGCCACCCCCCCTGTTGAAAAAAAAAACGATAAGTAAATTAACAATAGGTTGCAAGCTGTTAGTGAAGATGCAATTCTTTCCTCTTGTTAACTGCCATATTGCCTGGTTAAAAGAAAAGTATAAAGGAGAAAAAAATCTGTGAACATAAAACGAACGTTTTGTGTTTAATTATGTTCTCAGGAATAAAGCTCTAGAAGAAGCCTTCAGGTGAATTATCTCTTCGATAAACTTTCAAGGTAAGTAAAAATGGCTTTGTTTGCACATTTAATAGCGAAGTGATGTGCTTACATAATAGGCTAACCTAAATCCTGCTCGGATAACTAACATTTACGATTTTTCAGGTTGACTATAATGGGGTTGTGTGAATAGGTAGATATGTTCACGCCTTAACTGCAAATGGTATTGGTGCTATTATGAGGGTAGAACTCGCGTAAATAGTTGTCCTTCAAAACAAACCTAAAGGCAAGAGAGCCTCTCGGAATATACATTTTTTTGCACATGGTTCTGGTCCGTTTTTTACTAACATGGCAAAAAGCAAAAAAAAAAAAAAACTAAACTGATGTAACACTTAAACTTACGTCATGGAAAAATTCCAGAAAACGCATTCCGGCTTGCTCGAACGCAGCGTCGGCTAAAAAAGTAAATAAATAAATGATTAACAAGTTGGGCCTCCAGATACATTGCAGTCAAAATCCGTTAATACAGACTCTGAGGGGGGCATAGAAAGTGTCCGATAAACGGGTTGAATTTGGAGTAAATAAGGCCAAGGGCTTTCTTTATTTTCCCCATGGACAAAGCAAACTGTCCGTAACAATGCGGAGGTGTCCGTATTAAGCGGGTGTCCGTAAAGCGGGGCTTGACTGTAATAAAGAATCCATCAGACTGACGTAACTACGTTGGCCAAGAACCAGCGTGTTTGTTTTCCTTAAAAAACACTCCAATTCGCTTCATGTGAATACGAAGCCTCAATAAGAAGCAGAAGGGATCATTCATGTACAGTTAAACCCCGTTTTACGGACACGCGCTTTCTTAATATGGACATCTTATTATTGCAAACAGTTTTCTTTGTCCCTGGGTAAAGAAAGCCCTTACATTTTCTCTAAATTCCACCTGTTTAATACGGGTACCCTGTTAATACGGACACTTTCTATAGTAAGTAAGTAAGTACTAAAAAGTGGTCTTCTAAAGAGCCGTCCACATTAAACTAAGACTTAAAAATAACAAACATTATTGAAAAAGTCCTATAATAAATGCTTACTAAGAAAATCTTAATGTACAATAGCGGAATAAAAACAATTTAAAGTAGTGGCCTGCTTAGCCTCAGCTGACAGGCTGTTCCATGTTACTGCGCCCCTATAACGAAAACTTTTCTTTAGGGGCTCAGTGTTCGGTCGCGGAATAAACAGGTTATGTTGCGCACCTCGAAGATTATGCATGTGAATGGTATTAATGCTGGCGAATTTATCAGACAGGTATTCGGGTACAAGGTTATTTACAGTTTTAAACATTAAAGATTTCAGTTGCTTAGTACGTCTGTCAGCGAGGCTATCCCATTTAAGGGCAGGAAGAATCGGGGCAGAGCTGGCATCCCAGCTAGACCCTGTAATTATGCGTGCAGCCCTGTTTTGAAGCTTCTCTAGTTTTTGGCTGACACCATTACCGATACAGCCCCAGACAGCGCTGCAATAATCGAGATGCGGAAGAATCAATGACTGGTAAATAGTGACAAGGGTACTCTGGGGACATATTGGTCTTAGCCTCCTCAGGGCAGCTAGTATTTTTGCAACTTTACCGTTGACTTCGGAGATGTGAGCCTCCCACGAGAGTGTTTCATCAACCTGAACGCCTAGGCATTTGTAACTATTGACTCTTTCAATTGAATGCCCGTCGAGGGATATGTGTGGATCTCTAGGGAGGAAAGACATTTTTTGCCTCGTGCCTGTAAACAGACATTTAGTCTTGAGGACATTAAGACTTAGACGGTTAGGATCGAGCCATTGCTTCAGATTGCCCAAATCATGAGTCTGGGATGAAAACAACTCATTAGGGTCTTTGGAGGCAAACGTGAGATTAGTGTCATCGGCGTACATTCTCACATCCGATAGGAGGTTACAGTTAGGGAGATCATTAATGTATAATAGAAATAGTAGGGGGCCGAGGATTGAACCTTGAGGCACCCCACAACTTACGAAGCTAGTTTCGGAATTTATTTTGTTTATAACTGTAACCTGAGTTCTATCTGCGAGGTAGTCTCGGAAAAGATTGAGACTCACACCTTTAAAACCATACAGCTCCAATTTTGACACAAGGATATCATGGTCAATAGTATCAAAAGCCTTTTTTAAGTCAATAAACAGAATGGCATTTGTCAAACCATCGTCGATATTGAGATACCAGTTGTCAGTGATGTCAATAAGAGCTGTAAGGGTCGAGTGCATAGGTCTAAAGCCAGACTGATATTTGGAAAGTAACTTATTATCATTTAAATATGAATAAACCTGATTAAAGATGGCTTTTTCAAAGAGTTTGGCAATTACAGAAAGTACAGAAATTGGCCTGTAATTGGCTGGGTCAACTTTTGAGTCAGCTTTGAAAATTGTAGTTACTCTAGCACTCTTCCAGTCTTTGGGAATAATTCCCTTAGAAATAACTAAATTAAAAATATGTGTAAGGGAAGACGCAATGGATGGAAATGAAAGCTTTAGGAGGCAAGTTAGAATACCGTCGAGGCCATCAGACTTACCCACAGGAATATCATTCACAAGTTTGCGCAGTCCATCAATAGTCAGTAATTCGAGCTCGAAGGTGCTATCACACGGTTCTACAAAATCACGAAAACTGACTCGAGGGGGATTTATGTTCGCCGCTAAGTTAGGACCAATATCGATCGACAAAATGCCTGTTAAAAGCGTTGCTTAGCTCATGAGGGTCAGTTATCAACTTGTCACCAATAATCAATTTTGACACCGGAGCAAAGTTTTTCTTTCGCGATAATAATGTATTAATTCCATTCCAGGTCGCTTTAGCTTTCCCAACGTTATCCTCGAAGAACGAATGATAGTAATTCTTTTTGGAGGCCTTAATAGAATGGTTAACACGATTCCTAAGTCTCCTGTACTCTGCCCATTTCAACTGATCACTAGTGACAATTGCGATACGCTTTATTCTGTCTCTTTCCCACATCAACCGTTTGATCTCAGGGGTGAGCCAAGGGGCATTAGAGTTTCTAACTCCCCTTTTCTTAACAGGTGCATGAAGGTTGGCCACTGCTAGAAATAATTGTTTCCACACCTCCCATGCGCCACTAGGGTTATCAATCTGCTCAATTATGTCGCACGGAACCAGCGCCATGTCATTCACAAAAGTCATCAGGCACAAAATTTTTATATTGTCTCGATTCAATGACTCGCGGGATCGACCTAGGGCATGTTAATTTGCGAGAGACATAGATCAAACTATGATCGCTGCAACCAATAGGAGATACACCTGATGTAGCAAATTTGACCGGCTCATTGGTAAGAAATAAGTCGATAAGTGATTTAGTGCTTGAAGTGACACGTGTAGGCTCCTTGATCAATTGAGTATATTGAAACAATTCACATAGTTCAATTAGGTGTCTAGTTTCATTAGCAGGGGTAACTGCCATCATGTCACAGTTGATGTCACCTAGTATATTTGATTCAACATTTTCAGCTTCAATCTTTGCCAGAAGGACTTCGAACTTATCAAAGAGCTCAATTGGAGAATTCGGAGGTCTATACCAGTTTGAAATGTGAAATGGTTTTGCTCTTGGTTTTTGGATTTCAATGCACAAGAACTCAAGATCTGGATCAGAGAGGTCGGATCTGATTTTAAAATCGATGACATTGCGAACGTACATGGCAACACCACCACAGCCCCTGCACCGGTCACGCCTAATAAGTGTATAACCATCAATTGACACTGCAGAATCAGTGAAGGTGTTATCAAGACGAGTCTCACTTAAGGCTAGCAAATCTAATGTCTGAGATTGCATTCTTAAGCGAGGCTCGTCCATGTATTTGGGCAAACTAACAATATTGAGAAATGCAATTTTGAAGCCCCTAAGTTTGGTTAGACTGAAAGTTAGGTCTGATTCAGATATACGTTCATGGTTAGAATTTTCTTCAGACCGGGGCGAGGCAGGGATAGCAGGCTCATTACCAAATAGTCAATTAGATTTAAGATAATCCGCAAACAGTTTAAAAGAAGAGAAGACCCTTTGCGGTTTAGGTGAACACCCCTACGGTTAAACAAGTGAGGTCTATATTGTTAATGCGGAGCAATGTAAGCCCACGAGAGCCACAAAACGACTTTAAGATCTTATTGGCCTCCTTGATTTTGTAGTTAAGATCTAAGTTATCTGACCTGGGTAGCAGAGGTGAAATAGCAAGGTGTGTAGTCGGGAAATCGTGTTGGATCCGAGTTACCAGGTTGACAATGCCCTCAGCCACGCTACGCGGGCTTTCGTCGCGTATGTTATTAGTTCCCACATGGAGGATGATTTCATCCGGTTTCTTTCTAAGAAGAGGCCTTAAATAATCGTCCATATTTGTAATTCGGGCACCCGAGAAGGACTTGACTGCAACATGCCTATCATTCGTTGATAGATCCCAACCCTCGACGTATTGAATAATGGAATCCCCCACTATGAAGACAAGCTTCTTTTTGGCCACATGGTCTGTTGTGGTGTTTCACCAGAGACCGAAAGAGAAGGATTCTGAATTTGCTGAGCCACATTCGGAGTTTCCCGATTTTGGTGGCTCGAGCGGTTTTGCTCAATAGGCGGCCGATGTGGTTCAGCTGGGTTTGCGGTCGCTGTAAGCTTTGCCTTTTTGCTGCGTTGTCTTTTGGTTCGCTGTTTAGACTTCACGTTGTTTACAGGTACCCAGGGGGATTCCTTGTCATGCATTGGTGACACATCGTTCACACATTCAGATGTTTGCTCATGCAAATTAGTAGAAGTAACAGGAACACACTTTGCTTCATTGGGGTTTTGAAGTTCGTTGCTCATGAGTCGGATGGCTGTTAAAAGACTCCTGTTCTTTTCACGCAGCGAATTAGCTTCCTGTTTCAAAATGGTGTGGTGGGACTCCAACTCCTGCAATTTGTCTTGAAGATCTTTGTTCTCATTCTGCAGTGATATGACCAGCTCATTTGCATAAGACGCGCTCGCTTCGGATTTAAGATTCTCAATTTCTAAGCGGCAGACTTCTTTAACGTTAGCCTCAATAAAAGAACATAAATCTTCAAATATGAGCTTGTTATTAGAACAAGACCGGGCCGTTAAACGTTCATCCATGTGTTGTGTATGGCCCCCGCAGTGTCCGTATTTATGAACGGGGTTTGACTGTACTTGACAACTGTAGGTATTGCTATATAATTAAAGTTTATAACCAATTAATAAAAGTTACCTTTAGATGACCGAAGTCAAATAATGCTCTCCCTTGAAGTGAGTACTTTAACGGTTCCACAGCAATGGCGAAGATACGAGATCCTATATATCCACTTTCAGTTGGAATTCTTTTTTTTAGTGGATCAAATGAAAAATAATAATAATAAAAAACATAAACTGAACTTACAGTCGGAGGTAATTAAAGTTAACTTTTAAAGTTCTGAATGTATTTTAATTGAAATATATCCTAATGAACAGTTTAGACTTAGATTAGTATTACAGTCTGCCGAACCGGGACTAAGGCGAGTCTAAACCTTAAAATTGTGTTATGCTGAAAAGATAGCTTATATTGAATGAGTAAGTTGAAAACTCTCTAGTATGTAGAACATTTTTTAACATGGACCCATGGTCTTACCCATCAAGGAAAGTTTGAGCTTCTGAGGGAAGCAATTCGTGGAGGTTGCTGTACACAATGGCTGCCATATAGCCACCTAAAAGACAAGAAACGACATTGGGCCGGAATTGAATCTCCAAAAAGATTTATTGCTAATCTGCTGTATTTTAACATGGTGGAAATAAATTGCGCGCCTTTCAATTTAGTTTTTCCAAACTTATGCGCTGGAGATCTGACCTACTGCCTTCGGCTCAATTCAAAAAGGGGTGACTTGTGACTTTGTGTTGGTGACGTGAATTTGGAGCGAGACGCTTTTATGAGAACTAAATTAGGTTAAGAACACTGGAATATATATAAAGAGAATTAAGTGTTTCTTTAGTTACCTTTTTCGTGAAACATACTGGCAGGAAGGCGTATGTGAACGTCGCTCTCTTGAAGCCGATCACTGTGAGATCTCGAAGAGCCAGAAACAACTAGGTCTTCAGAGTTTGACTGAACCATCTTCATTATTATTACTACAACCAATATCAAATGGCAGAAAAAGAGGTTACTTTCCAAGGGAAACTGTAGATATTTTGTAGCTGTCTCAAGTACTTCGCACAAGCGTGAATCAATCACCCAGATGAAAATAATCACTTGTCTACGTATTTCACTGCTGAGCTCAGACCTCACAACTACCCTCATCAGTACATTGTCGAAAATACTTGAGTTCACTCATGTTCAGGTTTTCTAGTACCCTGATACCACATGAACTAGGAAATTTTCTTTAACAGCGATTAGTGAGGGGCAGGGAAGGGGTGGGGGGGGGGAGAGGAGGGGGTCGTACGTTTCTACAGACCTGCAGTTTTGCGGAAATCTTTATATTAACCAGCAGTAAGTTTCGACGCGGTGTTGCGTTTTATTGCGTTTTTCAGTGAATTTTTGTGGTTCTTGCAGCTCTTCCATTCTAGATTACCATTCGCGAGGAGCGTTATGGATATAATGGGCTGATTTAGCAACAGAACGGGAACGTCAGTTGATGACGGCGCACGCAAATCAAACAACTGGCTTGACCAATGGCAGAGCGGTAAATTGAGCACCGGAAGTCGTGTTTAGTCCTTTCCGCGCGCTTTCCCGTCGTCAACTGACGTTCCCGTCCTGTTGCTAAATCAACCTAATAGGGAGTTTAAGCAGCGACATTTTTCACCGACGCTAGTCAACTGGAAGTGGACTTTTTTCACTCTTGAACCGTGATTTTAAACAAATATTTCGCCAAATCGTCTCTATAAGAGTAAATACACTTAGCAATACAAATTAAGTAGCATCAAGGCGTATAAAGAGAGAAAAAGGCTAACTTCCGGTGGACGTGCGTCGCTCAAAAAACGTCGCTGCTTAAACTAGCTCACTATCTCGTACCCAAATCTCTTGTTGACGAAGTCGAAGGCGAGATTCGCCCCTCGGCTTCGTCTATGAGAGATCAAGGTACAAGATTATTATAGTACATCACATATTAGTAACATCCAGCTAGTGGTCTATTATCAATGCTGCGTTCTGATTGGTTGAGCCACTACTAGGCTATATGATAGCCCCCCAGTAGCGAAAAGCTCGGGCTTTATGGCGGCAAAAAAGGATTAAAGACTAGCTTTAACTAGCGAAATTTTTTTTATTCTCGATATTTTTGACCAACTAGTTGGATTTTACTAAAACAATTTTTCCTCTCGCCCTCTGCCTCTAAGTCAATAGCCCATTTGGCCTTCGTTCTCATGGGCTATTGACTCAGAGCCCATTCGGGCTCGAGGAATAATTGTTAATTATACCATGCTCTCCAAATATTGTAACAGTACGCGTCTGCTCAAAATTAAAAACAAGCTAAAAATCGGTTGCTTTTACAAAGAAAGTCGGGAAGAATTCTCTATATTTGTGGGCGGTTTTAAAAGTATTATTCCACTCGTGTTTGTTAGATATGAGATGATTGTAGCCATCTCGGCTCTACGCGCCTCGTTGGCTACCCACCATCTCATATCCAACGCGAACTCGTGGAATAATTGTTAATTGTTATATTCCTAGACTTTCACGCAACTAAACAGGGACTGCCATTGGTTGATTCTTGGTCACGTGGCCTTGACTAAAATCAAATGTATCCCGATCGTGATACATTAAACAATGTATCCCGCTCGGGATACATTGCAGCACGTGATCAAAGCATGGTGGAAAGTGGTGTGACAGAAGGCGGGAAAAACACCGCCAGGTCCAGCCAGTTTTCTTTTTCGTGAATGAACACAACAACACAAAAACGAAGCCTCAAGCTAAAAAGCAACGATTTTTAAAGTTATCCCAGAAGTTCCCAGAAGAAAAACAGCAGCTAGTGGAGGAAAAAGATGCAGATAATATGAGGAAAGTACTTTTGTTTGTAAATCATTCATTCAGTGGTTTTGAGAATTAAATTTGTGTTGTTTTTAGTACCGAGTCGACTGTTTTGGTTCGCTCCGGTTATTCTTTTGTTGCTGTTGAAGTGAAAGTCTAGAAATATAACAAAACACTTAATGTCAGATCCCTCGGGAAACCAGTTAGTTTTGTTTTCCCTCGAGTCCTGATGTTTCCCTCGACTTCGTCTCGGGAAACATCAGGACTCTTGGGAAAACAAAACTAACTGTTTCCCTCGGGATCTGACATTAAGTGTATAATATAGTATATCACATAATAGCTTGTACCAAGCTGTTTCCCGCTCTGCCTGAAGGTATCGTTCGCTGCTGTTAACTGCCGTTTCGCGAAGGATTTTACGAACACTTCTAGAGCTTGCGCAGCAAACAGGATGCTCGTATTCTCTTTTGATGCCTTGAAGTTGCTTAGCAGTTCATCCGTCGCGTTAATAGCTTGCTGAAATAAGTAAAATAACTCTTATCAAGAGAGGATAAAGGGGACAGAGAAGGCATCCTCCAAACACACCCTGTTCCAAAGGTAATTCGTCTCGAGTTATTTTTAGAATCGGGATAAAGTTACCTCGCGCGCTGCTTGGATGTTTCGTGGAGGTCTCGCATGACTAAACGTCGTGCAAAACATGTCGGGCGAAAGGCAATGAAAGCGTAAAGAGATCGAGAGCATTTCTGAACATTAAAGCGAAATGAGTCGGCGCTCAACCCGTGAAATCAGTTTATCTCAAAGTTGTCGTAACCTCAGTGCTTTAATAAAATGAGAAATTTTCGCCGGTCTATTGAAACCGGTCGTTTGTGTAATAAAGCAAGTAGGACGCCAAGTGTTATTTTTGTTGAATAACAAAAGACTAATAAAAGAATAAATATCAAACCAGAAATTGTTCTCTTCAAACTGTAAATTATAAATGATCCTGAGAGAATATTTAGTGTGTCAAGGATTTCCCTGCTGTACTGTTAGCTCTATACAAGAGAGGAAGGGAGATTCTTTTTTAAATTTCCGTTTCGCTGACACAGCTTTAGCAGAAATCTCTCTTAAGTCGTTTTCGTCGACAAAACAAATAGCAATATCGCTCTCCTCGTCTTCTGCCATTTTTTCTGCGTCAATTCGTGAAGGACGCGTGGCTCTGAGCGTGGGTCATCCACGCGGAACACATTCGCCCTATGTGATTGGCTGTTGTCTAATCCCCCTTGGGATCTATGGTCTTAAAAATAACTCGAGACGAATTACCTATGTAATAGGGTGTATGGGGGATGCCTTCTCTGTCCCCTTTATCCTCTCTTGCTCTTATATTAGACTGAGTACGCCTTCAAACTGAGTTAAGCCAAAAACGTTGTGTTTTAAAGACAGTTTTAAACTAGTCCCACAATTTTTCATTTGGCAATGGTCACGTGACAGCCGGGTGTGCTTTGTCAGCGTAGACTTATCTTATATTTTATTTTTTTGGTGCTGATTTATCCATAGCTAAATTCTCATAGAAGAACAAACACTGACAGGGTGATGGACGGTGTATAATCACTAACAGAGTGACAAAAAAAAACGTACCTGTAGTGAAGAAGGATTGGTCTCGTTGAGATATCGAATCAGCTTCAAATAGGCGTCAATCTGAATTAAGCACAAAATTGACCTCAATTATTTTCACAGATAAGTCGCAGTTTACCGAATCAAAACATGAGTCGAGCTAGAGTGTTTGGAAGTGTTAATATAAATTTAATTTCATAGTAAATTTAATTTCATAGTAAATGTCAATTTCATAGATTTCGAAAAAAAAAAACCGGGTTAGAAAGGAACAAAGTTGCAATGAAGGAATAAAGGATATGAACTATACAATAAAATATAAACTCTATTCAAAGCTTACGATTAACGAGCTGTTGTAGGTAAACCACAGCCAATTTGAATAGTCCTTCAAAAATCTCTGTAAATACCTCTCATGATATATTAAGCGTCCACCCCACTCGCCAAAACTTGCAAATAAGCGCTCATTAGAATAAGCTCTGAAAACCTTGTACACACAACTAGTACATGCCCTAGTCTTTGAGGATTGCCGAATTCCTCTTTCATAAAGTTTAAGTTTCGATTCAGTTCATTTAAGGAACAAGTAAATAAGCCCTCGCCTCCCGCCCGTTACCGACGATTGAGCACTGGTCCTCAGTCAAACAAGCGTCTCTCTTTTGGCGGAAATATTGAATAAGCATCTGGACAATTTTACCAGGAAAGACTTTACTACGGAGTTCAACTACTTCCGGCCTTTTTAGCTGATAAAAGGCACGCCAGTTTTAAGTTCTTTATGTTTGCTCGAGCTCTCTAATCTCCTGCACACGACGTTTGGGCATCACCCAAACCAGGATCCTGCCCAAACTTATTCTCTAAAGTAAGGGCATGTTTACATGGAGATGGGGCACCCCAGATAGGTAAGGTAACATGCGGCGGGTCACTCCAGCAATCATGTAAACGTGATCAAGTTAAAATGAGAGATTATATGGACAGGCGGGTTACCCCACATAAACCAGGTTACCTCACCTACCTGGGATCCTCCATCTCCATGTAAACATGCCCTAAATGGTGCCATCTCGTTGTTATCGTGTTAGTATTAAGCATTTTAATGTACGTTTTTAGACTAATATACTCATGCATGTGCCCTAATGATGTTTCCGCCCGCAAAATTCTCTTCAGTTTTGGTCGATAATAAAAACAATGTACGATAGCTTTAATCACGCTGTCGTCACCTGTTGATATTAATGCACCAACCAAAAGCGTATTGGTTCCTGAGACCAAAGATTCTTTTGTTTCAAATTCGAATAACAAAAACTATGTTTGTAAACAGTGATGTCTTCTACAGGCCATTCACACGATGGCGTCATTTTACTACTGCAAATTTACCACCAAAATCCTTTTCCTTTTCCCTTTAATATTTAAATTTTGCAATCCCAGCGAGATTTTTAAAAATAACACACGCCCTTATTTGCAGAAGAAAGTAAAAACCTAAGGGATTTGGCCGTACACCATTTTCACATAGGCCATAATGCACCTTGTATACCCCCCAAAAGTTTGCATAGCCATAGTCTTCAATTTCTCTTGGGACGACTGTACAACACAGGAGAAATTGGAAACAATATCAATGCAAAATTTTGGGGGATAAACAAGGTGCATTATGGTCTACGCAAAAATGGTGAATTGTAGCAAAATGACGTCATTAGACAGCTTCTGTCAATCATCTCTTACCAGTCCTCTCCGGTTGTTATTGTCAGCTTCAGTTGGATGCGACGTTTGTAGGTTTGAAGATGTCGGTTTATTGGAAGAGGTGGAAGTGGTGGGCGGTGCTGTTAAAGGAACTAAGCCGCACAAGTTAACTTACCGTATGTTGTAGATTGGCAAATCAAAATGAATAATAGTACTGAAAGACCACTTTTAACTAAGCAATAGCATTACTTTTTTGTACCCCATTGAACTAGTTAAAGGAGCTGTGTCACGAAATTCAGCCAAATTTGGTAATTACCGCTTAAAACATTAAAGAAAGGTTAAAATAACACAACAGAAACATCAGATGCCACGGATGGGCAAAACTGAAGAAGATTGAAACGGATTGAAATTATTATTTTTTGTCTCCTGGCGTCATAACGGCGGGCATTTGGAACTGAGGCGAATAATATCATTCGTTATACCGGGATGTTAGTTGGAAATTTGTTAATTGTGAAGCTTCAACCGATTTGCTCTTAAAAAGGGCGCTAACAAAATTAGTTGAAAACTACAACCTTAAAAGAAACGATGCAACGTTACTGGCTGCTGAAGATTGTTAATTTATTGTAACACCTTTGTAGCTTCATGTAAGGGAATCTGGAATCCGGATTCCAAGAAATTGTTCTTGTGGAATCTGGAGTACTGGGTTTTGAACTACGGAATACTGCTCAAGGAATTTGGAAGCTCACCATCGATTGGAATCCAGAATCCAAGTTCCACTGGCAAAGATCCCGGAATCAATGGCGCGGGAGAATCCAAGACTGTCTTGGATTCTCTTACATGGGGCAACCTCGGAATTTAATGAGATTTAAGGGCGAGCTCGGGACTTAACTGACTAAAGGCATGAAAGACTTACCATACTGACAAATATATCGTTCAGCTATGTCGCACTGCTTAGCTCTCAATTTATCAAAATTCTCCTCAATAATAAAGCATCTTTCATATATCAAGTTTTTCACATGAGTGCAATTTAGTATAGCAGTTAACGATCCATTACAAAACGTTTGCTTGCCATCACTCCATAAGAGTTTGTCTTTATATCGAAGTCCAGTCCAGTATTTCTTGCCTTGGCCAGATGATGCCTTATAGAGTTTTTCCTTTGTTGAATTAAATAAGTCAATATTATCAATTTGTGCAAGAATTTTACCATCCTTCTTACAAGCATTTCTTGCTTTTGACCATTGTTTACTGATGTCAAATTTCTTGTACTCATCTACCAAGGTGGATGCTTGTAAGGCAACTGCAAAACAAAGGAAACTTACTAAAGGACTAGTATCGATTTTTCACACTACCAGGTTCTACATAAGCTTCTTTCTAGTTTACAAAACGAGATTACCATTTGCCTCGAGCCTCTGTTTCAAAGCGAGGCTAAGATCGAAGCTGTTGATATGAAAATGATTTTTTTTACTCTCATGCAAAATAAAATTCCTTTTCATAAAAAGGTTTCGCACTTAGCTTCGTTTTGAAGTGAGAATCTTTGGAACTCGGAAATGGCCAATTTATTATTCCTTGATAGCTGCGAGTCTTACGATGAGTTTGGGCAAAACTGTACTCCACTGTGTTATGTAAAATGATATAGCTATGAAACTAAATGAGCTTTTATTTGACTGCTATCATTGCATATCATTGAAGGTTACGTCTTCGATCGGTTCATTAAAACCTCAGCATAGTTTGAAAGTCAAAAAAGAAACAAGCATCCAAAAACCACAATTTGAAACGTTGATTAGAATTAGTTTTAAGTTGATTGAACATTTGTAATTATCCGGTACTTGGTGCTTGCGGAGTTCGTTTTTTTTACCATGTGCTTGGCCGGACAAGCTTCAGTTTTTGCTTTTTACTCGTCAAAATTGCGTTCTAATATGTGAAACCCCAGTACATTACGTTATTATCATCGAGGTGAATATAGCCTAGTAAATCGGACGGACTTCACAGATTTTCACCGACAGCGACTGGCGTTTTCCCAGCCTTCTTTGCGGAAGCCATCATTATAGTCACTTACATCATTACTCAATGGCTCAAACCATTTACACAAACTTTTGTGTGTTTAGTAGAAGGAACTGGAATTTGTACAACTTTATGGTGTTTTAATGTCTCACATTAGTGTTGAAAGGATCCTACATCACCATGGTTATTCAACCTACTTATTTGCAATTGCCAGCTCAGAAACTCTAGGAAAATGGGTACATGTTTTGGGCTCAGTGAGCTCTGGGATCGTTTGGGCAGACAAGCGGTACGTAGTTATGATTGGTCGAGGTATTCAAGGGAACCATTAAATAACCAATCATATTTAAAGCTTGTCAACCCAAACGAACCCAGTAATCGTTGCGTCGAAAGCTTGTACCCATTCTAATTAAAGTTTCTGGGGTAGGAAACAGTCTCATAGTGGCTTCCAAACATATATAATAATGAAACAGTTTCTTAAGCCAATCGACCATTTTTGATATAGTAAATTCATTCTTGGATCTGAGGCTTGGGGGAATAAAACAAAAGAAAATCATCTTAAGGCTCAGTAATGAATAATACATTTCTTTTGTTTAATTCCCCCAAGCCGCGGAGCCAAGTATGAATTTATTAAGTATATCGAAAAAGGTCCATTGATCTGAATTCAGTTGATTTTGGGACTTTCCAAAACAAGTTGGCATGTGACTCATTTATTGGTCAAAAAATAACAATGATACACCACAAAAAGGTAAATTTCTGCTTCGATCGACCGGGATTAAAATTATCTAGTTGTTTAATTAAATCATTTCTGAAAATGTCAGCCATCATATAACATCAATCTACTGTTTTTTTCCCACGCATGCCACAAAACACATTATTGAAAACAAACTGAACATGGTGTGTTACAGAAAGCCACGGCAAAAGCAGGATTAAAAAATGGACTGATCGAAACTGCTGTTAATTGCTAAATGGACTAAAAGAGTTTTTGACTTTTTGTGATTAGAAGGCGGAATTGAAATTAAAACGCTACGGAAATTTTCAATACTTTATTAAATATGTTGACCATGAAAAGTAAATAGTGCTAAACAAACGAAAAGATTAGGCTTAGCGATACAAAACTGAAGATAAATCAAAACATGGGGATAAAACTGAGACTTGTGAAAAAGGGTCCCATTTTCTGCGTGGATATGTTTAGGGACTACATCGGCTAAAATGGCTGCCGTTTTTTCTGGGGAAGGAGAGGAAAAAACCCGGCCAAAATGACTAGAGAAACAACGATCTAAGCCACCAACAATCTTTTCCTTGATCGCGGAGGTCCGCTGTGATTAACGATAAAATATTACACTTAACGCAAAAGTAGAAACTCTAACAGAAACTGCGACGAGTCTTATAATAATCTCTTTAAGGTAAAATATTCAAACCTAAGCTAGGAAGCATGCTAGAAGCGCTCCCTTGATGTGTAAGAGTCATTAAAGAGCCTCCAAGAATCGAAAACATCGTCGGCAACTAAAACTACTCAAAAGTAGCAGTCAATAAAAGGCTGTTAAATTATTGAAATAACGAGGATCATTAGGTTATTGAGGTACTGAGCTCTTGCAACCAGTTCAACAATGATAGAATGAGAAATGCAGTCCGGCAGCTCTGCGCCATCCCTGGTCTGAAGCCATCTATCCTGGAAAGTCGCTAATTTGCGGGCCAAGAGCGATAGAATAAAACCAAATTTCATTGCCTCAATATTGTAATAAAAACCTGCCTTTTGTGATGAGTCATGAAGTTATATTTTCATGCTTTAGTCTCAAAACAAGATAACTGCAAACCCTCAATCACAGTATTAGAAAAAAGACATTGTTTTTCAGACCAGAACAAATTTAAACGGGGGACACAATCGATAAATCACAAAGACAGATAAATTGTACCATCTGATAACTTGTATTATCACGAGTTAAATTTACGCCACAAAAATCAAGAATAAGAAGAGTAAAGACTACCTTACCTTGGGAAATAAAAAGCAACAAAGCACAAATGTCGGTTGATGAGAGCCCTTCCTTTCGTCGCGCCATTGTCTGTGTACCGCGTCCCAACATCAGCCGAAACATAAACGCGTCAGTGTCTTGTCATTCCCAAAACAGCTGCCTGTTTCAAATGACGATCATTTTAAGAACGAGTGTAACGTCTAAGTAATACAATCTTCAAAGCTCTTAAGCTGCTTAAAAAGAGGAGATTTTGTATGCTTGCTTTGTCTGAAGACCTCTCTGGTAAACAAGAATGATTGCACGGCTGCTTGGACGCGGTTAGGGGTTTTCGCGCGCTTGATAACAAAGAAAGTGCTAAAAGTCCATTCAATGTAGTATTGTGGTTTCTATTAGCATATTTATAACCTCTATTTTAAAGGGTGACACCAATTACTATGAATAGTATTCTCCCTGGTGGTCCTCTAAAAACAAAATTGATAATAATAAAGTACAACAATCATGATAAAAAGCCTATTTACAAATAGTGGTTATAACAAAAAATCTTAAAAATTCTAGTATTCTCCCAAGCGGTCCTCCCTAGTGGCACTCTAAAAACAGAATTGATGATAATAACATTACAACAATCATGATAAAAAGCCTATTTACAACTAATGATTATAATAAAAGATCTTAAAAATTCTAGAGATCTTAAAAACGGAAATGAATACATTGGTAAGAAAACGGAATCCAATCTACAATGATATTAAATAAAATCAGAATAACTTTTTAACTTTAAAATTGTTCACCGTAGTGTTGTCTTCATCAAGCTAAAGGAGGTGGTTGGTTCTAAGTTAAGAGTATTTGCCTCTTTTATAGAGGAATAGAAGAATGTTTAAACAGTACAAAAGATTCTTATCTTTATATTGGATTAGTTAAACGTTTTTGAACTGTTGTTACTCGGCACTTTACGTTAGGACGATAATTCACCATTAATCGAAGTCGTAGGCCGCTAGTAAAGATGAATTGAGTAATTCCGCTTGCAACGTACTATAAAAGCAAATGCAATTTGCTCCGTGGAAAGTCTCGACGTGTCAACTATATATCAATTATCTTAACTATTATTTATGCCAGTCTTATCATTACCGTCAACGCTCCGGCTCCACAAATTAGACGAAAATAAGTTATTGATTGGTATCTATAAAGACTTAAGTTGCAAAAAAAGTCGTTAATTTCATAGTTTGATCAAAGAAGTCATTTTTTAAATCTGACTGTATCGTAGTGTTAGCTCTGTTATACTTGGTTTTATATATTTTGAGTACAGTCAAACTCCGTCAATACGGACACTGAATGGGCCATAGAAAGTGTCCATATTAATGGGGTGTCCTCATTAAGCGGGTTGAACTAATTAACAATTAATGACTGAGGCTGAGTATCTTATGAAGAATTATGGAGATCGAGGAGAGTGTTATCCCTCCGAGATCTCCATAATTCTTCATATGATACGAAAGCCGAATTCAATAATTGTTTTATTATTCATTCAAAATAATTCCTAGTTTAAAAACAAAGCTAAAACATGCTTACCTCCATCAGGAGCCGATTACCTCCATCGATGTTAAGTTCACCTTCGATAGTGCACGTTTAGGGTTTCTCAGCTCCGCAAATGTTCTTCAAATAGCAGATGTCGCCCTTCGAGTTGTGTTCTTGCTGTTCTTGCCATGTTTTTAGCTATAATTTCGCCTAGTTCTTACTCTTGAAACGAGTGAAATGTCCGCCATTTTTCTGTTTTCACAACCAAAACAACTCAACCTCGTCCCCAGGTCTTCTTGGTTAACGGTGCCTTAACCTGCAAGAACGCTGCATTTTTGACGTCATTTCCTCGTTAAACACAAAATTCTTCCAAATTTGGTCATCAGTAACTGGTTATGGTGCGCGTGCTTTTAGCCAATCAGAATTGGGGAAATATTTTTGAATGAATAATAAGAGAAAATATAAGGGCTTTCTTTCCCGAGGGACTTTCTTTTCCTCGTAATAACGGGGTGTCCGTTATTAAGCAGGTGTTTGTAAAGCGGAGTTTGTCTGTACTATGAAGTGTCTTGAATTCAGACACCAGAAGGAGAATAGGCCACTAGTGTCTGCATTATAGAGATGAGCGCCTGTTACGGTCAAGGTCTCTCCTTACGTACGTACACCTATATGATGCGATCGACAGCTTTCTGATTAAGGCGAGTCAGTATCTTTCGGCCTAAAGCTGGGAATCTTCAAACATGTAGTCCTTGCCTCTTTAAAATTGGGAACTCTCCAATGTGGTAACCTGAGATCAGGCCCAATTTTAGCAGCTTTCATATATTCTCTCTTAAGTGGTCGCGCTAAAATTGGGCCTGATACAGTCTCTCACGCTTGTGCTGCTGCGGCCAGATTTTAGCCGCAACGCTGATTAGTCGTTTAAACAATGCCAGACGATCTGATTGGCTGTTGTTCGTTTCGCCTTCCCCGCCAGAATTTTATTTGTCAAGCGAAAAGAAAATAGAGCCTGATCTCAGGTTACTAATGTGGACCTCTGATGCTCTTTATAAGGAGGTTTCATTGTGGAGCCGATAATCGTAGAAATGGGACGAGTCATCTCAGTCCTTTGTAACAAACTCTAAGTCCTCAGCAAGAGACTGAGATTAATCGGACAGAGAGGGAAACTTCGGCCCGGTTCAAACGCCTAATTCCTGAGAAGTCTACACATTTTAATGGATTATTTGAAACGTCATCAAGTCCACGCGACTGCCTCGAAGCAAAGGATGCAGAGCATTGTGATGGCAACTGTTGAGTTCTATTTTGGAAACTAGTTAAAAATTAAAACCTTAAAATCTTACCAATAGCCAGATATGATAGCTTACGTTAGGAGGTCACGTGCTCATATTGCACATTATAAAAAGCCAATGCTTTCTTCATTATTACTGATACAAGTTTCCACCGTTTACAAGTTTTTGTATATCAAATGCTTCTTTTAAAACTACGTAATCAATTAGGCTTTAATTCAATCAAAGGAACAGGAAACTTTCCTCTTACATTTATCAGAACCGAGATAACAAATGTAAAAAGAAAGTGCTGTTTGCAGGAGTAAAAAAAAAATGACACTGCTATCAAAGGTGTCTCCACCAACTCAATTTTTTCCATACAGTGTGCCTTACATGTGCACGGTAGTCGGACAAAATAAAATTTATCGAGAGAGGATGGGGAAGGAGTGAACTTGTGGTAATTAGTTATTACAAGCGAAGGAAATCACCGCTACGCCCAATTTCTGACGAAATATCTAATAGAACGTTTTTTCATAAGCGCTCTCATAGTCATAGCATGGATTTCTATTTCAACTTAAATTTGAAACCTTTTTAAGTGAAGGAGGTTTGCGGTATAGAGCGCCATGTCTAATCTCAATCTAGTATGATATTCGTAGGTCGCAATTCTTTGATTCATTTTCAGAATCGGAACTTTGAATCTTCTTGGCTCTATATTAGAAAAACTGCATAGTTCTCATTTTTTTCCTGGTGGGGGTATTGCGGAGTTTCACTTTTCTAATCGATCTAGGAAAATTTATGGACTTTTCTTACACATATAAAAATCTCCTCGAAGTTATTAATGGCAGTCATTTTTCATGAATTTCAATTTTTGATATTATCCTGCAACACCTCTGATGAGGAAACAAGGCCGTTTCAAGTATACACTAAAGTAAGAATAAAATATTTCTTAAGAAAATACTTGGCTCTATTTCACATGGATGCATTTAGTTTCCTCCTTAGTTTTTAATTCTTATTTCTTCCAAAACATTATTAACGTTATTATCGTTTCCACTTAAAAGACACATCAACATCTAGCTGGATGGCCTTAAATCCCCTGCTGGCGTTCAGACTATCATAAGTGAATCGATGACTAACCAAACCCAAATATCAGTGATCGAAAGTGAGATAAATTTGCTGATTTTAATGAGGCGAAAAACTGCTGCAAGCTGCGAATTTACATGAAGTTGAAATTTGCAATTTACGTGAAATTGAAAGAGCGGGTTACTTCATGTTTACGTATAATAAGCCCTATGTTCTTTCAGTTAGTAAAATTATGAACTTACCGTTTCCGCAAACCAGCTTCACTTTAAAAAAATGGATTCTTCTTCAGAAAAGGTAGAGAATCTATATGCTAATACTCTGATCTGTCGGTCGTAGCCAATCATATCGTTCTTAATCACACTGGACTTTTTGACCCGAAAAGGACAAGCATTAGCCGATTGTTTGCGCAAGCAAACATTAAACATTTGTCTCATTTCGCATGAGTTTAGCAACAAAGGTGCAGGGCTCGCTATCCAAGAATACAAAACTGAAGCCGTTTTGCAACTGAAGATATCGTTCCAATTCAAACGTAATCATTAAACACTAGTAAGTGAGATGTTTTAGCTTTCATAGTACGTGCAATGAAGGACAAACCAACTTGTGGCAATATTGTGACAATATCTTGGAAATTCATTTTAAGCTGTCTTCAGTTCCAAAGACAGCTGTTGCATAACTTATGTCTTGTCCAAGTGTCTGAAATGAGTTAAAAGTCGTCTCATGTAAAGAACATTAATAATGACGCAGCCGGTGACGATATTATTCATTGCTGCCGAGTTGGCTTGTCCTTTATATCTTGGAGAAAAAGAAGGAAAAAAAGTGAATTTGGTGGTAAAAAAAAATTTTTGAAAAATAATGAGCATTAAAATCTGAAAGAAAAATCTTTTACGCACCAAAACTCACTTTTTACGGTGTTTACAGAATTTAATTGCATTCAAGTCCGTTTCAAATGAAGCAGTGGTAATTAAATTGTCTATTATTGTGTCGACGCACCTACGCTTTTAAGGCCAAATTTGTTTTACTTTAGATAACCAGTATGTAGTCAGAGATGCTACTGTAACTGTTATCATAAATTATTTAAATCTTTATTTAAACCATTTTTTTCTGGTCTAGCAAAGATTCTTGTATTATTTCATGACTTTTTTAAATAAACACAACAAGTTCTCGGCTTCCCCAAAAATTCTTGGGCGAGAGAAATTTGCCAAAAAAGAAAACAGGGTTTTTGATAATGTATAGGAGCCATTTGCTCAAGGCTCCAAAAAAGTCGAAATTAAAAAAGAGGTTTATTGGCCATTTTCCTCGTCGTAGTCTTCAGCCAGCATCGTGAGCGGTTGAAAATAACTACGTACAGGATCATGTTCTGTTTTTTCGTCAATACTCCCTTTTGCGAAACAAACAAAAGCGATTTATTACTCTTCTTTGCTGCTCCCTAGCTTGTTAAGTTGTTATGAAAAATCTATCACAAGTCGGCTTATTATTAATTTTCGAGCTGAGAAGAGAAATTTGGAATTAATATACCTGAGACAAGCTGGCACTGAAAAATACTAAAATACGTAAAAATTACTTAATATAATCACAACAATGGGATATTAATTTTATCTTCAGCAGACAACCTGGCTTTTTGGTTTGAGCTTATTGATTGGTATGACATTGTACTTATAAACGAAAAATATTATCTATTGGCTTTTCCCAAAATTAAAGATAAAGTCCTCAGTAATCATATAACGTAGCTAGACTAAAAACAAAACAATCCGTTTAAGGGGAAATAGTTGTTCGAGGGCACAAATTAAAATAAGGTTGTCGTTTACCATCTGCGTAAAGGAATAATTCGGAAACAAATAGTATTAACGTAAAATTTGTTCAAGGGCAGTATTCTATTCGGTTAAGGGTCTGAAATGATCAACTTTTAAACAAAATAAAAGGAATTTTAATGTATATAATGTATATGTATAGAGTGTATGAAGTTTATTCAGTTATTGAGGTCTGTCATACATTTCAATATGTGTATATGCATGTTGTGGTTCCATTCGGTTTAAATTTTATTTTCTTTTATTTCAATCTAATTGTCATTCACATTGTTCCCAAAAACAAAAGAAAATAGAATTAAACCAAGGAAAAATTGAACCGCAACATATATCCTGTTTATGCAGTTATACCCAGGCAACTAGTGAGTGCACATCTATGTGAAATCCATGAAGCTCATTCTGACCTAATTTGAGTTCAAATGTATGCCTTGATGTTTGAAAAAACCATTACTCGTTTTGCACCAAGGTTTGGAAACGTGAAAAAGTTAAGTGGCGAAACGAGAGTACGCAGACGTGAGTCTTAACTTCAACACAATAAACCGTAGTTTCAAGTATAATGACCTTAATAGTAGTAAAAGAAAGAGACAACCTTAGGCTAGTTGTCAACAAATTAAACTAGACCCAGACAAATCTTCAATCTCTGTTTCTAGCCAAAAGGGTTAAAAATACTATATAAATGCAAATGGAGCCAACCATCCTTTTCATTACAAAACTGGTAAAAAGCTATTTGCTTCTAATCAGTGATAACAATTCGTCGCTTTTTAACTGCAATAATTTCTTTCGTATTTCCTTTTAAGCCAGAATAGATTGAGAATCGGACGAAGTTATGTAATACTCATACTGCTGCCTCTAAGTCTAAAGAAACATTAAACGGGAAAATTTTTCTCTAGTTAAAACCTGCAGTAATTAGTCATACGAATATCAAAAGCTAATTAACCAAATATAATCTCAACTTAAACAAAGAAAACTAGTGTTCGTGTAAAAAACGTAATGTGCGCATGCAGCTACCGTGACTCTGTGAGAAATGTGAAGGCCAACTGAAGGTAATCAATGAGTTACCCACAGTACCAGATTCTATTATCTTAGTTAATACTACTACCCAGAGAGAACCAAAGCGGGAAAGCACAAGTTAAAGCACAAGATAAGCACAGTTAAACCGTTTTCCATACTTTGTTTAAGTTGAGCATCTCACTAAATGTCAAGACCCAAGTCGTCAGTGAAAAACATGAAAATGCTGCCGGCTTTTTTCATTTTAATATAATACTTAAAGATATTTCAACCCAGTATCGATCAATACGAGTTTAAACTCAACTTTTACAAGCGATTCGTATTGAACATCAGAAAAGTACCTCATTCAGTCCAGCACGACACTTAGTTCAGTGAGAGGTACAGGATTTTGCCGGCTTCAAACTCAAAAGTTGCAAATTATCATGATCAAATCAGCACGTAGGTGTCAACTTTTTAAGGAGTAAATTTTTTATCATTGAATTCAGGTTTATCACTGTCTCCTAAACTGATATAGTGAAGCAACTAAATCAGCCCATAGAAGAACCAGAGACATGTCATATGTCAGAAGAACTGTATTTCTTCAACTTTTCCTCTTTCAAGCAACTTGGAAGGTTAGCCTTGGTAAGTTGTTAAGTTTAATGGATCAAACACTTGAAAGAGTGTTTTATCTAATATCTAAACACAGAGAAATGAAAAACGACAAGCAAAAATCAGAAAAAAAAAAAAACAACCTTTTGGGTGTTTGATGTATTTTCTTACAAAAATACCTGATTCTGGGATTAATCAATTAATTTAAATAGTGATTCCAGAGAGAGAGACATGAAATGTAAACTCTGCATCGTCATGTTCGAAGTCAAGCAACTTGGAAAGTCAGGCCTTATTATTATTTGCTCGGTTATTACGATTGAAAAGAAACTGGCGAATTGACACAATGACATTTATTTACAAACCTATAGCCTGGTAAGAAGCATAGTTATTAGAGGAGACTGGTTATGAAAAGCGGCAAACATCAATGATAAAAACAACAGTGCTGCAGTTTATGTTGGATGCACCCTGAAAGTGCACAATCCTTTGTTTTCTGTTGGCAAATTGTTACGGAATAAATTAATGCAACGTTTTTATTGGTCAATACAATCAAAATGATAGGAATTCTTTTGTATGTTGTGCACTTTCAGGTCCACAAAAACATATAACAAAGGAGTCTGACGGGTTTCATAACCATTCCACTCAATTAACTATGTAAGAAGTGATGTACTGATACCAAGAAAAAAAGTTTCAAACCAATTTCTTGTGCCGAGAACTGTTTTACTTTTGTAAAACGACTTCGACTGGCAGACTGAAAAAGTGTCAAGTAGCGTTTCGCGAAAATGTTTTAACTTCTCATGGGATCAGTTCACAAAGGTTTTTGTTTGTTAAGTACGATTTTTAAAGCTCCTTACAGTAGTGATTTCCTTTATCATTTCACAATGCATTACCTATCGGACTAATTGTGGCTTTGTTGGGGTGAAGCCTGCCTTTATTTATTATTATTATTTATTATTTTATTGTTTAATTTTTATCGCAAAATAAACTTATATTAAACTCAAAAAGAAATAACTCATTTTGCAACGTTTACACATAATATACGCATTTCCTAATTTGTTGCTTTTTGTTTTTTTACCCGCAAAGGAACCCCTTTTCCGGTTTCATATCAAATTTTCAATACAACAGGAAGGATAAAAAGCCCAAACTTCCCCGATCGTTACCCGGACTACATCATCCGACTTTGGAATATTACAGTGCCAGATGGTCATCTTATCAAGCTCAACTTTACTTATTTCGACGTCTCGCCCTTGCGGATCTGTGACAGGGATTTCGTGCAGATTCAAGATGGCCCCCTTGTAACCAGTGACGTCATCGTGCGTATGTGCGGTCGTGTATCACCAGGGGAAACCGTGTTTTCAAGCGGTCGACATCTGCAGATCTATTTTGAAACAGACGTCACATTCTCAAGAAAAGGATTTGATGCGTCCTTCGAAGCTGTTAGTGAGTAGCTTGTTAATTAACGTTCATCCATGCAATGAAGTCGGTCGAAAAAAAATCTTAATTCGTAATTAGCGGACTTATTTCCTTTGCTATGATTTGTTTGCAAGATCGTTTGCGCATGTCGTCACGGCGACCATATTGGTGAAAAAAAAAAAGAAACGGCCGCCATGTTGGTACACCAGGAAGACACTGCTCTGTGGTGCTTGAAACCTAAATTCTTTTGTAAAATCTTGCTTTTTTTTCGAGAAATGTTCAAAGAGCTACTATAATCACTTGAGTGAAAACGATCTATTGGTAATTACAATTATTGATAAACCATTAAATCATACCTCTTTCTAAATCTTTATAAATCATACACGTTCTAAGCAAGAAAAACTTCTATCATTCATCAACCAAGCCAGTGTCCATTTAGCAAATAATTCGCAAGGCATGCGCACCTAGAGGGAATCGATTTAACCTGAAGGTATAATACGTGGAGCTTAATTTTTTTCTAGGTTTAACACAAGATTTTATTGCGAAGAAAGAACATTCTAACTGTCCGGGTGAGTTTTATATTTGTTTGCTTGTTTGTTGTTTTGTTGTTTCCCTTTTGATGAAAAAGAGTTAACCTAATAGGGAAAGCGCTTTTCCAATAGAAAGCCATATTCTTGATTAACGCTTATTGGCTAACGAAAGGGATTAAATTTTCTTACTTCAATTACCTTCCTTTTGCAATCCACCTAGCTTTTACTCATTATTTATACGCAAGTTTCGGACAATGTTTGAAACTACGTTCGGTTTATGCGATCAAGCCATGAAAGTCACGTTTTAGTAACCTTTTTTCTCTCTGGTGTATTAAGTGTAAAAAATTTGATTGAAATTTGATGGGGAATTTTAAGCCTGGTGAATATTAAATACAGTCGACTCCCACTAGTTCGAACCTTCAAAGGAAATCGAGAAAAGTTCGAGTTTATCGAGAGTTTGAAGCAAATAACTGGAAGTAAGGAAATAAGGAAATGGATAGGGAGGCAATTCAATTAAGCAACAAAGTATACGAGGAATTTAAATTTGAGTGACAAAAATAAGTAAATACAAAGAATTGACGCGGTTGTTTTGAAATAACTTCAAAGTTTCGGACTCCAGTACGAAGGTTTTTTCTCCACTTGTCACGCACTCGTAGCATGGTTCGAGTTATCGAGTGTAAAATTGTCTAGTAATGATCTGAAGGGAAACAAAAATTACTTCGAGTTATCGAGGGTCCTAGTTACTGAGGGTAAAATTACAGTAAATGTATGAAGGAAATCCAGGGGAAATCGACTTTGGTTCGAGTTAGCGAGGGTTCGAGTTATCGGGAGTCACCTGTACTTGTAAAAGCTCTACCACTGGGCTACAGGACACTCACAGGAGCTAAGGCTAGTAAACTAGATCCATGCGACAAACATCCTGCATACTGCTAGTACTGGAGTATCGAGAGTGGCCTTTCCCACGAATTTGCTAAAGCTCAGTGGTAGAGCATCTGGACAAATTACCAAAAGGTCATGGGAAAGACTCCAGTGGGAGTGATTGCAATTTTTCTTCAGAGCCGCCTGTGACACTGACTTAAAAAACATGGTTTTAATATGTTGAATGTATTTCAGGTTCAAAGGAAAACCCAAGAGAATGCACTTGTGTTCAAGTTATATCTGGCCGCAAATTTTATCTCAGGGTGAATTGCTCCAGTTTGAAACTCGCTTCTATTCCAACCAGAAGTCTTCCCAACATTTCAAGTCTACTGTGAGTATTAAATGAACTACAAAGCCACAGAAACGTAGCATAGGTTACGCAGTTTCTGTAGTAGTAGTAGTAGTAGTAGTAGTATTAGGAGGAGGAGGAGGAGGAGGAGGAGGAGGAGGAGGAGGAGGAGTAGTAGTAGTAGTAGTAGTAGTAGTAGTAGTAGTAGTAGTAGTAGTAGTAGTAGTAGTAGTAACATCGTTCATTTCCTTCATTAGAAGACTAAGAGGAGCTCAGTCACGACCTTTTGTTTTTGTTTTCAGGGACATGTCAAACAACGAACTACGACTGATTGCAAGTTCCGATTTTACGGGTCTAAGCAAACTACTTGTTCTGTAAGACTCGGAAATTCACTCATTTTTTTTTGTCAATGAAACATGCTTTTGCATGACAAAAAAAATCACCTTTTACTTGCAGGATTCTTGCAAACAACAAGATTGAAAGGGTGGAAAATAGGAGTTTTGCCAGTCTAACATCACTTAGTGAACTGTAAGTGTGCACTGAATAAAGCTATTACGCACTGCCTTGGGACAATACTGGGTTTTAATTTCCTGTTATGCTGGTGACTAAATTTTTACAGTTGACATAATCAGCGATGCCACAGAGTTTCTACAGACCTCTGATTTAAGGTAAGGGGACACCCCTCCCTTCCCCTCCCTACACCATCAAAATTACCAACCCCATTAAGGCAAACTACAGGCGGTCCAGACTTTATGGGAGTTTTTTGGACTTGAATTTTATAAGAGAATGTCCATAATAAATAAAATACGTTCTTAACGTTCTTAACTTGTGTTTCTTTCTGTCTGTTCGTTTCTGGACCCATCTGGAAGCCGTTTTATCGAGTTTTAGGTTTTTGGTGGTACTAAAAAGTTTCTTATTGTTAGTACAACTATCTTCTTTAATTTAATATTCCTATCCTTGACTGCATAAGGACTGGTCACGACACAGTACGTAATTTCCAAGTTGCTATTGGCATTATGAACCCTTTTAAGAGGTGATGGAGACGATAGGAGGAACTAGCTTGGCACTGCTATATAAACTGGAAGATTTTCAGGGATCAACATGTAAAAAGCAGCGTTAAAAGTACATGAACTATATTGAGCTTCGTGAAGTTAAACTGTTACTCCTGACAGAAAAGTTTGGGCAACTGCAGACCTGAACTCCTTACCAGTCCTCTCTCCAAATAAATAAAACTCGTTATAATGCTGCTTCAAGAGAGGGGTATAACTTCGGAAGTTTGTCGTGACAACTGGTGCTTTCTTATCTGCAGTGATTTGTCCAAAAACCGTTTACGACAGGTGAATAGGGAAACGTTCCATGGACTAACCCTCCTTACCTATTTGTAAGTGGCCTATAGATACTGCAATATTAAAACAGACACAAATTACCCCAGTAACAAGGGGTGCGCTTACAGAATTCCTCTTAATTTGCAACCTGTGCAAACAGTTAACAGGAATCCTAATTCTCAAAGAGACTTATCCTAGGGAGCATCACCGATCGAGCACTGCATGATTAACCCACTGCTATAATTACATGAAGATGTACCAACACATAGTTACCTTTCTACCCAGACATGTCGAGCATTATACGTTTCTGGGAAACTGCCCAACTACCCCTCCCCTAAGCCAACATTAACACCTACTTCTCACTTAGGGAAAAATGTTGGCTTAGGGGAGGGGTAGGTGGGAAGTTTCCCAGAAACGTATAATGATTCAACATACCGTAAAATTCCGAAAATAAGCCCCTCCATGTATAAGCCCCTCCAAAAATAAGCCCCCCCCCCCCCCCCCAAACCGGTTACGCAAAAAACCTTCCGTTAAGTCGCCCCTCCAAATATAAGCCTCGCGGGGGCTTGTACTTGGAAAATTGCCCTCAAATACAAAGTAAAACAAAGCAAAAACGGTAAAATTACTTCCAACAATAAGGCTAGCCCAATCGATTTTGAAACGCAAATTTCCCTCCTTAGATAAGCCCCTCCGAATGTAAGCCCCTCCAAAAATAAGCCCCTCTAAAAGGACCTTTGAAAAATATAAGCCCCAGGGCTTATTTTCGGAATTTCACGGTATCTTTCTTTCCAACTGAGTGGACTAGAGTCAGCAGGGCCAAGAAAACTTGGCCATTCCCTTCGTTACCTAAATTAAGGTCAGGCCCCGGGTCCTCAAATGCTGGATAGCGCTATTTATCAACCCGATGATCCAATATCCAGAAGATAAGTATTGGGGAAACCAATATCTTATGGATAAAGATCTACCCAGTAGATAACGTTACTATCTACCTTTTGAACAAATGAGGCCTGGATGTGTCGGATTTTTTTTTTTAATTTTTTTATATATTTTCTTTTTCAGGAAATTAGGAGAGAATCTTATTCAAGTGATTGATGCTACTACTTTTAGAGATAGTTTTTTCTTATTTCGAATGTAAGTTATTTTTTCATTGTCAGACGACAACCTAGGGCTGACCAAGTGATAGCAACGCGAAAATTGGAAATTATTCCATGCGCGTTGATCTCAGTTTCTTTTGCTTTTTAGAGATTTGAGGAAAAACAACATCAGCAAGATGGATAAACAGCCTTTCCGGACGCTGATGTTTCTTCAATCTTTGTAAGAGGATTCAACTTTTTTTATAGGCCATGTCCACACAACGTTTTCGGGAAAACTCTGCTCTTGGTGTTATCCTTGAAAAGACTTTGAAACCTCTGGTTCAATGCACACTAGCGTAATTGCATCGTTTTCGAACGTCTTGATTAAGCCATCGAAAGGGCCCATCTAGTGGTACCTTTTCGTTCCCAGGCTATTCTCGGACGTGCTGTTTTCAATTCGCACATTGTTGCTTTATTATAAGCAAACCCGGATCTTGAATGAATGTTCCACCTTGAACATCCGAGGGCTGAGACATATAGAATGATTCAGGACTGTAGGAGTTAGATAAGGAAGTGAAGGGCATGCCACTGTGAAAGGCATACGGGCTAGAGCGCAGGAGCAACCTTTTCCGAAAAACAAAACAAGGCAACAACAGAACTGAAAAAAAAAAACAGAAAAATATTCAAATTGACTTAAGCCATTGGTGAATTTCAATTTTGGTAATGTTGAATTCATTTTTATCAAAATTCCCTTTAATCCTGTTTAGGAATCTTGATGGAAATGAATTACAGCATGTTCAGTTACAGGCTAGCATGATTCATCTTTCAGTCTTGTAAGTAACCAAAAGACATTGCATTTCATTATTTACCTTAAATTTATTTAACATAGACAGGACTGTGAACCTTGCTTACAGGTATTAAGAATCTTTCAAGCTATTACATGTACTTCCATTCGCGCTGCGCTTACGACAAATTACTGTAGCCACATTAAGAGACCACCAATATACCCGTACATTTGCAGCGTAGGTTTTATAGTAAGTTCCAAAATAACCCATGGAGCTGAGTAACTGTTTCAGTAAAGCTTGAGAAAAGTGTACGTGAAAGAAAGCCCTTTAAAAGTTCTCTACTGACAGCATCAAATAGAGAGAGGCAACTTCTTGTTTAAATTAGACTTAGTGTCAGCTGATTTTATAATTGTGCTATTTAACAGTCGAACCCTGGAAAGCAAACCCTCAAATTTTCTCTAAATTCAACCTGCAAGCTTATTATGGAGACCCCGTTAATACGAACAATTTCTATGGCCCTTTCAGTGCCCCCTTTAACGGGGTTTGACTTATTGTTTTGTCTTGTTTAGAAAATTACGTCATAACAAGATCACCACAGTACCTTCTTGGTCATTTCCTGGATTTCCGATCCTCTATTTCTTGTGCGTATTCGGTTTTTTTTAAAAGAGATATTGCAAAACACTCAAGCGTTTTTCACAGGTGTTCCTTATGGTCAAAGCAAAACCGGGCTTAAAGCTCATTTTTTGAGTTCAAAAATGCAAAGTATAATCCGGTTTATGCAAAAAGAAAAGGCAAACTCTTTTTCTATTTGAGAATCTGTGTTAGGTATTTAAATAGTTGTCGTTTTTGTTTTTTTACCCCTATGGCTTTCTTTGAAACAGTCTTTAATAAACTTTATTCGAGGCTTTCACTAGCTGAAACGTAAGAAATTTTGTTTTATAAAACATTTTTGAAACTGCGCATCATTTTGTGTTAGAAAAAAGAAACTAAAAATTCAGGTTTATGACGTGTATTTGTTCTTTAGATCACAAAAAAGTAGTAGTATTCAATGCGTTATTTGAAATAACGTGCTTTAAATTATTTAGGGATCTTTCATACAACAACATTGCGATCATTGATCCAGAGGCATTCAGTGAGCTTCCTGCAGTTTTGGTTCTGTAAGTCAAAAGTACAGCGTTCATTTTTTGGAAATAAGAAGAGTTTCGTTTCATCGCTCTTAAAGTTCAATATTATTTATATTTAGTAAAAGCAATCTAATTGTACTTGAACAATACTAATTTTTTCAATCGCAATTACTAGAAACATAACTGGATCAAAGCGTGTTCAGTCCATGGATTTGGTACTCTGACGTTTTTGTTACACCTCCCAAATACAACGTAATCAATTGAACGAGAAGGTGTCACATTTTAATGCTCTAGCAAAACTTTCTTTCGATCGTTTGGTCAGATTTTGGAGGATTAATAACGGTGCAACTGAAAAGATGAGTTTTACATCAGTTCTCTGAGCACGCTATCAAGAACGTTTTTCTTTTATTTTGGCTTTTAAATTGTTAGGGAAGTTTGTGGTCTATTAGTTTGTCCTGCCTATAGGCCTGGATAATGGTTTTTGATCGTAACAAAAACCCTCCAAGTGGTAATTTATAACAAAAAGGACAACATATTTTAATAGCCTGCGAGCAAGCTCTCCTGGGCGCTCTGGCGGCGGGACGGGAAAACGAAGGAGAGCTTGCAACTACGTCTCTGAAATTTGAATTCCACTACCAATTCCCCTGTGGCTTCCCGTCAACTGGTCTGTCAGATTTCCACCAATCAGCGCGAACGTAAACAAACATTGAAAACACGTGTCATCTCCGCCTTCAGCATTCTCTCTCGACTTTTGAAATGTACATACCCCTGTATTCAAATTCCAGAGACGTAGTTTCAAGCTCTCCTCCCTTTTCACGCCCCGCCGCCAGAGCGCCCCGGAGAGCAGTCTCTTTCCCAGGGGCCGCGATCCTTTTGTACAGCGACGGTGGAGGCTCTGGAGACGAGATTGGCCGGAGAGCTTACTCGCTGGTTAATATTTTAAATGTTTTTTTTAAAGGCTACTTAGCAATAATAACATTTCATCTTTGGCAAATGGAACTCTCACAAGAATGACCCTCCTTAGGTACATGTAAGTAACATATCAACGGCATGAAATACTTCTAAATATAAACTAGTAATAACCAAAGGTTACGAAGTACGCGCGACAACCATCGAAGGTCAAAACGCTTTTGCTCCGGCGCTGTGATTTGCGTACGTTTCACGTGACAGATGGTCAAAACACGCGTGATCAAAGTGCGTTCTGTTCATTCCATATATTCTTAGTGGAAGTCCAATCGAATGCTGGCTACATACATGCGACGCATGCGTAATAAAAACCTGGAGATTAGGATAGGAGATAGTTAAAGAAATAGATAATGATTCATAGATAGCGCCTCTAAAAAGTGCATGTTAGTCTAGTCCTTTCCTGATCGAATTGAAATTTGGAAATGCTGGTTTTTTAGTAGAGGGTAAAACCCCAATACTCGGAGAAAAAAATGCCTCTATGAAAAAAGGACTGCATGGATGCCTGAATTCGAACCCGGGCCACCGCGCCATCCTTGTCTTGCTACACTTTTACATTTTACTTAAGTTTCATCAATAATAAATTATCTCTAAACTATACAGATAGAAAAAAAATTAACAACACCAATTAAAAATGCTGTACGTCATATACAGTTATTTCATTTACCTTTGTCGGTGAAAGACTTAATAATCCTACGTAACAAGACCGAAAGGTGGTAAGGTAGAGTCATTGTCAAAAGTTCACCATCCCTACTCTGGCACCATGCAGAGAACTCCCGTCATGATGTTTATATATGTTTAGCGTATGTTTCAAAAATACGCTTAGGTATTTTATTCATCAAAGTAGAGCAGTTTTGTAAAGACTGAAATATCTTTTTCTTAGTGATGTCTCAAGAAACCGTATTAGTGTCATTGGCTCCGATTACTTTGAGAATCTTTCACAACTATATTTTCTGTAAGTATCATGGCTCAGGGATCGAAGTGTGAAAGTTATGGGAGCACAGAAGGCACTCCATATAATAGCCTATACGGGGATGCTCCTTAGGAATGGGGGGATACCTACATGAAAGAATAGGAATTTCAACGGCTGAAGTATATGAAAGGGTACGGAAATTTGTCATTACGGTGTGTTTTTGTGGGTGTGAAAAAGTCGAGGTGACGTTCTGGTTGGAGATTTATTCATATTTAAAAGAAAATGCATTTACAGCAGACTGCGAAAAAAAAAGTTTTAAACTAGGTATGTTAGAGGGGTACCATTATTTTGTCAATAGAGGGTATACGAAAAGGGTACATTTTCTGTCAAAATTGGTTCATAAAAGGGGTTGACCCTTGGGTGGACCCTCCGCAAGAGAGATAAGTGTAAGTTAAAAATTCTGTTTAGCGAAACTTTGGAAACCTGGCACCCCATCCTTCCATCGTTTTCCTGTTTTCTTCTTTTGAGCAAGCGACACCGCTCTCAACTCGGATCAAGACAAGTCGCCGTGAGCTCGCTGGCAGGATTTATAAGGGGGAAGTAACACAGCAGAAGTTGCACCCTGGGTGCTAATAATTGGAATCATTATTAGTTACCATCAGCGCGCTTCATAAAAACTACTTAAAGGCATATGTTTCTCGCGATATTTAATCTTTGCACTTATGAAAGACAAATATTAACAATTCAAAGAATAGCCAGGATTTTGGACAGATTAGAAGAACATGTTCCAATAGCAGCTTATGCACCTGTTGATGAAAAAATGATTCAAATGCCAAAGTATAAAGAAATAAAACAATGTTAAGACAATTTCAATGATATTGACTGACTGACTGGTTGATTGATTGATTCTGTATTGCTCAGGAATCTGGCGAACAACCCAATTCGTAGAATAGACAGCAATGCGTTCAGTTCAAATCAAAGGCTGAAATATTTGTAAGTAACTGCATTTTCGTAAAATCATCGGAAATCCTCGGAACAGGTTATTATGACTATTATCATGAAATAATATCCAGTAATTCACAGGCATACATCTTAGCCTTTTGACTAAACGATGACTGCACGATGGAAAGCTTATTTGGTAGTATAGGGTATCTGACCGGAGAGCAGTAGTAGAGCCGGGTTTGATTCCCGACCAGAAGAACCTTTATAGGCATTCCAACCTTGTTCTCAGGGTCGTTTCCTACTCCGTAGCTAGCGGGGGGGCAAGACCTGTTGAGCCAGACACATCAAGTCCGTGGATGGATTTGTTTTCTTTAGACTCAGTTATTTGGATGTTAGTGACTTGCAATTGTTTGCCATTTTCATATTGGAGGTCGATTTTTCGGAGACATATCTCATGACAAGCTGCTGAAAATAGCGTTTCGAAGCCTCCAAATTTGAAATTTTCTGGGGGGGGAGATACCCCCAGACCCTCCTACAAGGCTCGTGTGTTCGGCACTCGCGATAATGCCCCCCCCCCCCCGTTACAAAATCCTAGAGAGAGAGAGAGACTATCCTGGCCTTGTCACATGTCCGATTGACAAGTGAAACATTCGGAAGCGGGCCTTTTATTTCGTTTATACTCTTCTCTCTCTCGCACCGTAAAATAGTAAAGAAAGTGCTGCCATTGCTTACACATGGTTGAAAATTTTAGTTCTTGGATAAGGATGAAAAACTCTCTCCCTCTCACAGTACTTTCACTTAAGAACTCTGCATATAAACTAAGACGTAAAAAACCTACCAAAGGACCTACCAACTCTCGGGCAGTCATCACTCCTATAAATTTTGTTAATGTCTATCTCAATTTACATTCACATTGGGCGGCATTCACAATCCATGTCTTTACTACTTTGCCAACTGCGCGGCAAGCAGCTCGACAAAGTCCGCGACAAGGTGTTGAAAATGTCTCATGATAAACCCTCGGAAGAAAGTGAAAAAATGTAAGAGCAGAACATGATAAGAAGTACATAATGCCACATAGCGTCACTTCATATGGATTTTTCCAAAGAAAAAAATGATGATGTGAGATCTTGGTAGACCAAGTCGGATCGGTAGGGAGCAATACAAAGACATCATGTCACATTGATTACCAAAGCCGTTATCAAAAACACTCGCAGGAGTTACCGTATCGAAATCAAGTTCAGTTCTTGCGGAGGCTGAGATAAACGATAATGACGCTGCAAAAATTTGGAAACAGGCAGATCAACCAATCAACATAGCCTGATGACTTCAAAAAAACACGACAAATAGATTTTGAGGTTCTTGGGCGAATGGGCTCCAACATAGCAGAATTCTCTGCCTCGAAGGATGCTAATGAGCTTCAGGCTGCTTCCTTCAAACCTACCTTCAAATAATAGAAACATGTAATACTCACGGGTAAGAGAACTTTGAAGCCGCGAAAAAAAAAAAAGACATAAAGCATTTCTTGCCAAGTTTACAAACATTGCCGATACTTCGGACGATTTTTCCCACGAGACTACAACTAATGCTTCGTGTACAACCAAGTGACTCTTTATTTTTTCAGAAATCACGTGACTTTGCATACTTTTGTGATTTGTTTTCCAAATTAGGATACGCTGCAAAGCATACCTTTTCTTCGTGACCTATGAATATAATTTTCCATCTATGGAATTTAAAAAAGTGCAAGATGATCACAATTTTTTGTGAAGCTTTGCTTATATTAGTTTTGTACAGGAAAAGCCCAGACCTGAACTGTCCTGTTCAGGGTACTGTAAGGCTATGTCCACATTATTAATTCCGGTTAGCTTTTGCGCCGGTATGAAAACCATATCGGATAGGGCTTCAGGTGATTTCGGCGCGATTTCTGTGACGGAGAGATATGGGGTGATGTGTACTTTAAATATCTAAATTCAAGTTATCCACCATTTTACTCCAATATTCATGACTAATTTTAATAGTGCATTATAAGATCCACAAAGTAAAGAAATAATTATGCGATTATGATAATAATAACAAAAGAATATCATATGTTATCATAAGCATTGCTATAATTCTCCTTTTTTAAAAAATGTTCTTATAAGATTACTTCGCGAATTCTCGCTAACTGGCTATCAAACTCGTTAGGGAAGTAAAATTTACTTACTTGTATGGTAAAAATTAGATGATAAATCGATATGACACATTACAAAAAACATGCTTTATTTGGGGATTCTTACAGTCTTTCCTCAGCAGGTTCGCGTTTCCCAGATGCACACTAGCTTTGTTTTACTCGACAGGATTTTAATTTCTAATTCAATGGATGTCCTACGACCATATCATTTGCTGGGACCACGTGATCTGGTGGTAGAGTTGTAAGTGATTATGGTTGTTTACCATGAACAAAAAGTTTCCAGAAAATCCGGGTGGAAAGAGAATGGAACTAGAATTTTTGGGTTCCAGCGGAAAATTTCCGGGAGCAGAGGAAAATCTGAAAAGGTAGTCCTGTTTCCTCGGTCGGAACAATCCAGACAGAAATTCGCGTTCCTTTTCTTTGCTGTCATCTTTGATACCGTTTCAGGCCTTCGCGGCCGTTATTCGGTTAGTGGAAACGATTTGTACAAATGGTAAACGCGATTACGGAACGAAATTTACCAGTGCAAAATTTTGTTTACCATATTTCCAAACCTTGACCCATGTAAATGGTAAACAACCCTGATGACTCTTTTCTTTTGTGAAAACTGTTAACATAATTGTGGCATGGTAGATGCTAAAATTATTACAATCTCACACAAATCACGGAGAAAACACCAACTGAAAGAATTTGATTCCCAGAATTGTTGCAAGTTGGGGCACTGCTTGTCGTTTTCTGGTCACAATCAGGACAAAAATGTGCTAAACTTATGTTTGCAAAGGGAAAACACTACTATTTTGATGCCATTAAATGTACAAATTGGAAAAAGTAATATAATATAGATGGGATTTCCTAAAGGGACTGAATTTAACATTTCACCGGCAAATCTGGCACTCGCTAATCTGACTCTACTTTTTGTATTTGCCATGCTACGAATCAAAGTCTGCCCCAGGTTGCTATCAACTGTAATATATGTAAATGACCCAATAGCTCCTTTTCCCAGGCGTCAAAACTAAATCTCTGCCGCCGCTTATCGAAATAATAGATTCGAGGACGAGAACGACTACGAGCGCGAGATTTGATTTAAAGTTTTTTCGCGTATTGTCAAAAAATAGACTCCCCGGAATTCTTCATTGTACTTTTTTTTTTCACCAGAAAAGTTGGTACTGTTATCGTCATTGAAGGAGGTTATGCCCTCTCCCGCTAGCAAAATGATAAAACTTCTTATATTTGATAACTTGTTCCCGCCACTACGACACTCTCGCTAAAACTCGCAGAAGACTGACGACGGCTACCACGTTTTCCCGCCAAAATGACGCTGGCTCACGCGCGAGCACTACTTACTATTGAGAAAATCTCGTACTCGTAGTCGTTCTTATCTCAGAATCTAAAGGTCTCTAATGATTCGTTGACCTCTGCACCTTGGCTGCACAAAAAGTAAAAGCCACGACACGATTTTCTGGCTTAGGCCCTGACGCGATTGTGATGACAATAATGGAAGGCTCATTCATATCACAGAGCGCCATCCAGTGAACCTGTCAGATATGATCTACCTAACGAAGTCAATTTGGAAATTTTGGTATCTACTCCCGGGTTCTCTTGCACTTATGTGGGCAATGAGAATCTCACAACCTGCTTTCCTTGTCCTCTTGGAACATACGGTGGAACTCAAGGCGACTGCATTGCATGCCCAGCAGGTTTGTAATATAAATCACTTACATTAGCTTTTTTCCGTATCGACATGACAAACACAACCCCACAAAAGACAAAAACCATGACAAAGACGGTTTCACTCACGTGGCCAGAAGCTATTCAAATTATACACATTTATGTAATTTATCCAAACATATGTAAATTCATGCAAATTTATTGCGACAAAAGAAAGCATAAGGAACGATGTCGACACCCATAGGACTGGTTTGGGATACCAGCATGACCGCCGTTTTATTTCCATGGGACACCAACATGACGGACGTGACGTTATGTGGAAAGGCTCCATAGATCATGACAGGTCATAAAAAGCTCGGCAGCTGAAAATCTTTAGCTTTACTTTCCTTTAGATTAATTAGGTATGATTAGGAAGACACGGTCTTTCATCCTCATACAGGCAATTTAACTTCCTCCTAACAAGGATTTTGAAAAACGGTCTAGAAGAAAACATTTGTATATATTCAACAAATGATCACATGCATTGTTTAGGTTCATGATAATTGGTGAAACTTATTAAAAATGCTATATTTAACTGGAGCCGCTCTTTTCCAGGCGGTTTCTATCAAGACGAGTTCGCCTATGCAGGGAAATCAACATACGGTGTAGGGTGTAAACTTTGTCCGTTAGGTCACTATGTATCACAACATGCTGCCCCAGGAAAGGCGACAACAGATTGTATCTTATGTCCACAAGGCAAGTGAAATTAAGAAATGGCTTTAGCACTTATTCGGCAAGTTTGATGGAAATGGTCCTTCACATAACTAATAAACAATCTGTTATGCAGGCGGTTTCAGCATTTGAGTTTTGGGAAAGAATCTCTGGAGACAGGGTAAATGCCATTTAGAAACCCTCTGTCTTTGTTCCTAAAAGAATCCGGTATTTTTAAATTAGAGCCAAATTCATAACGTCGACGTCTCTAAAACCCTACGTTTTGGCTACCCAGATAAAATACGAGAAGAGCCCCCACGAAACTACTCCGCAAAGAGCTCCTACATAAAACTACTCCGGATTGAAAAACGTATACGAACATCTTTCCCCAAAATTACCTGGTTAATATATACCGTTCTAGAGGAGCGGGATTAAGAGGTTACATACCGAAGTTCTCGGCTCACTTCCGTTGTAAACTTCAAGAGTGGAATCATTCGAGTATACGTGCTCGATTAAAGGACTATGAATCCAGTACAGTTAGACAAAATCATTTCGATGCATTTGGTGACAAGAGACAAATTGGAAAAGCTGCAGTTGGCTTCCTTAACTATAAGACCCATACAGAAATGATGACACATTATAACCTCAATCAACAATCAGCAATCAACAGTACGTATTTAAACTGAATATGGTAGGGAGATTGGTATTGGAAAAAATTGTTAGTCATACCCAGAAACGTTGAGGGTGATTCTGATTTTACTATTACTCTCTTTTACAGGAACGGTATATTCAGAATATGCTGGTTTTAAGGGATGCGAGTGTCTTCCCAATTATTATCGGCTAGATCGATTCGGTGCTTGTAAACGATGTCCTTTACGAGGACTAACTTGCCAAAACGAAACAGTGTCGCTTCAGCCTGGCTTCTTCTGGAAATGGTCGTCAAATGAAAGTCTTGGTAACTACCAAAAGTTCTCAGCCGATCTTTTAATAACGGACAGTTCATACCAACAGCCACGATTTCAAGGAACAGTACCACAGGTATACCTGTGTCCATTGTCTAAAGCATGTCTTGGAGGTATGGAATCGAAGTGCTCTAATGGATATGGTGGTCCCCTCTGCGCCGTGTGCAGCAAAGGGTATTACCAGTTGTTGAACCATTGCCGCAAATGCCCTGAAACATTGTGGTTTATTATACAACTGTGTGGAAGTGGTATTGTTATAGCCATTCTGACTGCAAGCATCGTTCTGGCAAGAAAGAGAAGATGTCCTTCTGGAAGGACGATGAGCGATATGATACTCGCTCGTCTAAAAATTGTCATTGGTTTTTATCAAGTCACTTCCAGTACCTTGAACACTTTTTCGTACGTGGAATGGCCCGGTGCGCTGTTAACAGTAGTGCAATACGCCAATATTGTACAGTTAAACCTCTTGCAGATTATTCCTTTACAGTGCTTTGTAGACAACGTAACGATGAATGCCTACACGAGATTTCTTGTTATTATGGGTTTAAACATTTCGGTGATACTCTTAGCGATGTTAGTTTACCAGCTTCGAAAACTTGTGCTAATCAACAATACGTCTCTTAGCAGAGATGAATTGGACGAAGCTCTTTCGTACAGCAAAACGCAGATCTATCGAGTCGTCTGTCTCGTGATTTTTGTCGCCTACCCTTGGACATGCGAAGCCATTTTGCATCTTTTGTCCTGCCAGGAGATTTGTTCCACCGGCCAAAGAGATTCATGTCGGTACTTTCTTCGCGCTGATTTCACTGTTCAATGCTTCACCAGTCAGTACAACAAGTACATAATACTAGCTTACACATCGCTTGCCGTGTTCATAGCCTTGCCGGCGGTTACCCTATTCCTGCTATGGAAGTATCACTACAAAAAGATCTTTCCAGAAGGGCAAACCAAAAGTTACCATGGAAACGAAATATCCATTGGTCTCAGTTTCCTCTATGAAAACTATTCCCCAAGGTGTTGGTTCTGGGAACTCATCGAAGTTTCGAGAAGGGTTTGGCTGACTTTGACGATTTTTCTTCTTGAAGCAGAAACGCGAAGCCATCTTGGCGTAGCAGCGATTACGTCCGGAATATATTGCATTCTGGTAGCTTACTACAAGCCCATCAGTGATAAACTCGAGCACTGGCTGCAATTGATCTCACTTCTCGCCACGTTTGTGACCATGAATGTTGGAATGCTCCTAAAAATACCAGCGGAGGAAGCGTATTCGAATGGCCTGGTTCAACTGAGAGACTCTATGTTTGTTTCGGTGGTCCTAGTAGCGGTGAACGTCACCGTCGTTGGACTTATAGTAGGTAAGCAAAATTACAGTATTATAAACGCTTAATGACTAGTTCCAAGGGAAATAGCAAGTGTTTGATTCGAGGGAAACAAAAACGATCAGCTTCCCGAAGTGATTAAGTGATTTGTTATATAGCCCACTTTGAGCAACCTCAACGTGCACAAATCTATGAAACTCTCCGCGATATTCGCGGTTTTAAGTGCTTTCATCATTAGGAATCTTACGAATCTACGACGGCGACGGCGACGGCAACGGGAACGTCAAAAAAGCAATAGGTTTAATGAGCATTTTAACAACTCCGCACGTGCATTACGTTTTTTTGTAAATTTCTTTGCCGTCTCTGCACATTTGGCACGTGAAGTGACCAAATTTTAAGTTTACCTGAGAACGGAAACGGCAAGGCGATAAATTCTACCATCTCTGTCTGAACTCGGGCGCTACCCCCGGCGGCTTCAGCTCCAAGCTAAAAGCTTAATCCCCTTCTTTTAAGTAACAGGGTGACTTGAGATAATCGCGAAATAGTTTGAAAGGATGAGAAGTCTATTTTTCAGCCACGTCTTAATGGACGTCGCCGTTGTCGGATCGTAAGGTCCCTAATTACGACGGCGACGGCTACGAAAACGTCAGAAAAGCAAAACAACAAACTTTGCATATCATAATTTGCACCTACATCACACTATTAAATCAGTATATTTCTTTGCCATCATTGGATTACGACGTAAAATCAGTTCCGTTTTAAAAACTTGCAACTCGTGTTTTATCAAGTTAAAAATACTCCTGCTGATTAACAGTTGCAGTTGCAACGCGTTTTCTCTATTTATCTCTATTTTAGTGCACTGTACAGTTACCTTGATCAAAGCAGTTAATCAACTGAGAAAAAACACACACTGTGGCGTCCAGTGTTGCGTTGCGTTCATGACTCAGATGCTTGGAGCTGGAGAACACGATGCTGACTTTGAGCCAGGAGAGATTTCGAATGCAACTGTATTCCAACCTACTTAATAGTCAGTGGATGTGCCAATAATTGTGCACATTTCATTGTATAATAAATCAATAAACTAGATCAAAATGGTTCATTAGAATAACAGTAAAGTAAAGAACCTTGAACATGTATATAATTTCGAACGACAAGAGGAGCCCATAACCCTAATCTCCAGAGTGTTATTACGCATGCGTCCCGTGTATGTAGCCAGTATTAGTTTGGAATTCCACTACGAATGTATGGAATGTACGTAACGCAATTTGATCACGCGCGTTTGAACCTTCTATCACTCGTAATCTAATCACGCGCGTTTTGGCTATCTCTCACGTGAATCTTTACGCAAGGCATAGCGCTGGGCTTCGGTCGTTGTCGCCCGCACTTCGTAACCTAGTTTGGTTATTACAAGTATTATCTTTTAAAGTCTTTTTATGTAACTTTTCAGTTAGTCGGCCATTTAGTAGGACCTTGAGGGTTTTGGAAAAAAGCCTGAAGTTGATGCGTTCAGCAACAAGTAGCCATTGGAGCCTAATAGAAGGATGGGCGTGAAGTGAACGAAAATAAGAGATTCTGAATGAAAATCAATGCAGTTTGTAAAGTTTGCATTTAAAATGTCACATTCCATGGACAAAACCATCTCATAACAAAATGTTTCAACATCTATCGCAGTTTCGTTTTGTGGGTGTTTCTTCGCTCTCATGGTCACCCCAAGCGCGAAATAAGACGGTCATTCAAAAAAATCTTTCAAAGATTATTAACCCAAATGAACCAGATCCCTGCAATTGTCGACAGTTTTAGATAATTTTAGCCGTACTTTGAAACACTGTAAATTAAAAAGATCTGTTTCAGCCCAAAAGTGCCAACTTTTTTAACCCTGCTGGCCAAAGTCTGATTCAGCTTCTCCTGAAGCTATTTGAGCTTCATTTAAGCCAAAACAGCCCTAATCAAAAGCCCATTCCAGCCCACGCTGGGACTCATTTCGGCCGGTGGATCCAAATCACTGCTAGGTCTGTATTGGCCCTGATTAGACCCAAAAACGAAAATGCCCCAATTTTTGAAGCTGAAACGGATCTTTTAATTTACAGTAGAATGGTTATATATAGATAGCAAAAATTATTGTTCCACAACAAAATAACTGTGTATGAATGTAGAAGAACACAGAAGAATAAATAAATGCCAAGAAGGAGCACGGGCGTGAAAGTGCAGATCATAATAATTAGAATCGAGTTGCCAATTTGTTAGGAAAAGCTCGCATGTAACGAAAATAAACAAAAATGGCCGTTTTCATGCTAGAGACGGACAAGACAGACAATCAGTCATCAAAAACTGTTTAAACACTGATGAAGTCAGACGGACAGCAAGCCCAAAATAGAATTGAAACGACCCATTTTCAAATTAAATCGGATTACTCGACAGATATAATTATCCGAAAAATACCCTTCTAAGACGGATAATCATCAATCTCTAGAGCGAACATGGAATGTTACTAAAAAAGGCGAAAGGGGAGCGGGGAACGAGCACGGGGAACGGGAAAAATGAAAAATGGGAACAAAACCTAACTTGAACCCTGGCACTATCATTATCTTCATTCTCTTCATTTCTAATACTCATTTTTCATTTTCCCGTTCCCTGTGCTCCGAGTAAACGGCCACATACGAAAACACGTGACCTATCACCTATAAAACCCATAACTAATGAATATTTTATATTTTCAGCGCATCCAAATACGGATATTCCACATTAAAACTGTGCTTGCTCCAGAAAATTCTCTGATGGATTTTAATTTGTCCAGATCAGACTTCTTGGAATGCGATGTAGTATAAGTATATGACTTTTTGCGTGAAACCCATATCGCCGCTTGGTGAACCCGAGTAAACAGCACCCAGCGTGGAGAAGTCCAGCGTAAATAAAAATTATATATTATATAAAAATAATTACAGTATTATTTGATCAAAAAAAAAAATGAGCTAAAAATTACGTTGCGTAATCGCGACCAGCTGTTACCGATCAGAAAATTTATTGTTATTCTTCACGAAAGAACACGAGGAGTTCTTCAGACGCTTTTCACAACAGTTTACAATCAAAATAGAGTTGCCAAAGAACAAAGTATGCAAACTCGTAACCTGCCATACGATTCACTGTTTGGTTATCTGGTCATGGCTTGAACTACGTACGCCGGTCGGCTAAATGTCCTATCATGGGGCGGTTATCGCCATAGTTAATCGCGAAGATTGGCAATATGAAATAAACGTTTTACACTAAGAAAGTATGTCACTATTACGACTTTTAAAAATATATAATAGGCGTGCCAGTCCTATACATGCGATCCACACTCGAAAGTTGGTCGGGTAGACTATACGGAAGCCATGGTCTTGGCCGGCCTGGAGTCTCTTTTAAGCCCAATTTACACGGCCGAAAATTTTTGGCAGGGCTCGGATGAAAAAAGTACGCGTACCAAAAAAATTGGTTCGGCACGGATAGATTTAGTCGTGTAAACGACTTTGCCCCATCCGTGCCGGACCAAAATTTCACCCGTGCTCGGACCATGTCGAGAGGTAGTCCGAGCGCGGATAAAACTGGTACGCGATCGTGAAAATCTAGCCCAGCTCGGATAAAGTGTGCAGTGTAAACGATTAGCCGTGCCGAGCTAACTTTTCTCTGATGAGCCTTCGTGCCTTTGGTCAGCACCAATGTGGGAGAGCATGTACAGATGAGCTTTTTCGTTAGTTCAATATAAACCAAAAGTTCACTAAACACGACAGTAGTTCAATGACCACACGTTAGTTCATTGATGAGTGTGGACAACATGCAGCTGCGGGAGAAATAGCCACAAATACTTTAGAATTTTTTAATATAAATGTGTAGCATCAAGAGATCATTCTCTCTTGGTAGCATTAACTAAGTGGTAAATACTTTTTCGTTGGTTCAGTGTGTTCAATAACCACACAATAATTCAATAACCGCACTAGTATTCAATGACCACCCATTTGTTACTTGTGCGTAGACTACATGCAGCTGTGGGAATTCTAAGAACTTTTCGTCCGCCATGTTTTTACAGAGGAAGCAGCATGCGCACTAGGCAAGAATCGAGTACGCTGGCCGAGATGTTGAGCCTTTTACCCGTACCAAATCATAATTTCACATCGTTTAGCACGGTAGAAAAAAGAACGTGTAAATGAATAATCAGTACTATTTTTTTGGTACGCGTACCACTTTCATCCAAGCCGCGCCAAAAATTTTCTGCCGTGTAAATGGGGCTTAAGTGACAGGAGAGCAGGAGCTTGTAAACGGTTTATGGCTACTGCACGCCAAATGTCCCCCCTTAAGAACATCATCCCCTCTCCTGCCGCTGTTGAGTCTCATTACAGTATAAGGGTCCAACTTCCAAGAAATCAACATGGTCATACTAGAAGAATTAATGACTTTGTAACTTATAAATTTCAGTGAATGTATGTAACTGGTTAATTGTATACGGCAATGACCTTCCCCAACAATTCAGTTATTGCTGCAAGTGGGTGAAATAAACAGAATATCTATCATCTTTTAAAGTGAATCGTGTTTTTAACGCTTGTCTGCAAGGAGTTTCGAGCGCTTTTTACGCCAATGCAATGCCGAAGACAGCGCAGGGTTAATAGTCAACTCCGTTACGTAGGAGAATCATCGGAGCTGACACGGTTCTTTTTAAAGTCGTTTCACTAGAATCGATAGGAGTAAGTTCTAACATTTTCGGAAAATTACACGATACTGATCTTTTCAGACGAACAAGGTTCTCTACTTTTTGTATCTGTTCATTATCTTTCATGGTACCACGCACCTCTTTTTGTCTGGTGAATCGCACTACGTACCCTGTATTCTTTGCTTTAGGTTTTTTAATCTTCAGAATCTCGAGCACGGCGTTCCTAAAACGGCAGTCTCTGTAGCAGTAAATGAGTGGATTAACCACAGAATTTGAAAGCACCAGTGCCTCCGCTATTCGCCATGATGACATTTTATGAAGAATGGGAAAAACCTCAGCCAGAAAAGCGACAGAAACAACAGGAACGAAGGAAAGAATCAGTGCCGCTGTAACCAAAGCAGTAGTCTTAGCAACCCTGTTGTCGATTTTCATTGTCATTAACTGGCTGACCTGAGGAATAATTTTATTGAATTTGCGTTTGCGAACTTCACGGTATATCATGACGTAAAAATATACGATGAGTACTAGAATACAAAGTATTGAAACAGCTGGAATGGTGAACATAATCTGTTGGACGATATTATTCTCATCCCCACCGACCGCTATAACAATGAGGTTTGGGCTCAATACGAATACTGTTGCTGAAATCCATGCTATCGTTGCCAGCTTTTGCAAGCGGCCTTTAGTCACTATAACTCTGTAATCCCTCCATTTTCGAATGGCCACGTACCTCTCCCAAGCAACCAGTGCCAGGTGGAAAAGCGAACAAAATGTCAGAGTGAAGGTGGACAAGGAAGTTACCTCATCTAACGTGCAAATATTTTGTTCAGTCAGTATTTGATAGACAAGAAAGAATCCTTCTAAAGCAGACAACGGCACACATATACCACCGCCTACAAGGTCCGTAACGGCCAGACTTAACAACAGAATATTGGAAAGTTTCTGCAATTCTTTCCTTTTCTTTACTGCTATGATTACTGACGCGTTTAAAAGAACTGCAGCAGGTGAGATTATAGAAGCGAAAGAGGCCACAACCCAAGGCGAAATGGTATCACTCACCTCCCATACTAATTGTGGACCACGTGGACAATAAAACGTTGACCTGTTTGTATTTGAGAAGACGGTGGCTGTTTCGGTCTCTTTGTGGTCCATGATGATGAAACGCCCTCTGGAGTTAACTCTCTGCTTTCTTTACGCTGTCGAACGATCCGCTTCACAGCCTTCCTCAGGCTTCTAGTGATTTTAAAAGGGTGAAATTCTATTATAAAATTTTCCCAACATTATCAATGAATAGGCACTGAATGTGAATTTGTGATGATCAATAACGAACCGGAAAGAAGACAAGAAGAACCAATTAAAACAGGATGCGCGAAGGAACCCAGAGGATGCTGTTAAAATTGACGTGGGCTTTCGTACCGCTGAAATTTTCGATTAAATGCAGCCGGGATAATGAACTATACGTGTAATTGTCTGTTAACATGTTTGTTTGAATATTAACCCTATTTTGTCCAACATAAGAAATTACAGGTAATTGTCGGTCAAGTTCGTTTGCTTCTGAGTTTTTTTTTAATTTGACTCACACTGCCATGACAGTGAATGTGAGTGTTATCACTAAATAATACGTCATTGTTGCTCAAAAGGAATTGCTAGGAAATTAAACACAAGAGTACAATCAGATTCACATGCTTCCCTAACTTCACACTTTCTAAGGACGTTTCACAGAAGAGTGGTGTTTTCTTAAAGTGTATATGACACGAAATTTATCAAAAGTGATTTTGTCTCCAAAAAGATTTCTCGAATTTTGGCCTTCTAAAATTACTTTTTAACTGGGTTGCCTCAAAGCACGCCCAGTTCGTAATTCTGGTTGATTCGCTTGTCTCCGCTAAATACGGGCACTGTTAAATATTAACCCAGTTTAACCCAGAAGGCGTTGCGTGTTTCGACGAAGCATGTTTTCCTATTTCAGCCATGTAAATTTTGCAGCTGCAACTTAAAGTTTGCCTTTTCATTACTATATTTACTTCTGTTTTATTGATGCAACACACGCCTTTTTAGAGGTCTAAATTTCGGATAAGGGTACGGACTCGGAGACGGAATTTACACATTGAGAATTTCGCACACAAATTCATCTCATAGCCTGCGAAGCTGGCGGTTTATTTGCTGTTGTTTGGCTTGGCGAGAGGGCAAATGAGCGGTGAAGAGAAATAGGAACCAGAGCAAGGTACTTATTAGTGCAAAGTTTGGTGACTTTGCATGCCGTCTCACCCCTCCGCACCCTAAAAAAGTTTAAGATCTGAACGCTCTGAAACGTGGCTATTTTTTGCATTTTTTCATGAGGTATTTCTTCAGAAAAAAATCAGTCTCGTTCAACTGGGAATTATTTTCCCAAGTAAACTTTTTTTTCCAATTTTGGGTTAAAATCTAGACGACGCAACTGCTTCATTTTGCCTCTTGCTAGCTTCCCAATCGAATATTTTGGCCATTGTTCTCGCCTTTAGGCCTTTCGCTCCAGTAGTTTTTTTCTAATATTCTAAAATGAGTCATAGAAAGTCAATATTACTTGTATGTGCACCTCTGCAGGCAAACTGTCTCTTTATTTTGATCAGTGGATTATTTTTACTTAGACTAATGCAAATTGTTCTTAAAATACCCTCATTGTCAAATATAATATTCCATTGTATGCGTCATATTCAAGCCATTACTAGCTAAAAGTTGTATAAAAGCATTACTACACAAAGGAATTAGTCTACTATCCAGATTCAATTCTTTAGGGTTCTCAAGTGGCCTCGAAATTTACAGCTGAATTTATCTACATCTGAAAAATGGCAAAGTGTTTTCGTGTCGCCAATAGGGCTAGATACTGTAAAAAATCCTTGACAACTACCACTCTGAATATGTCATAATATGGTTACTTGAACTCGAAGAAGATGAGAGTTTCGTCATTCTTTGGTATAGTATGGTTAATTTGACCTAAATATATTTTACAAAATTTTACAAAATAATTTCTTCACAATCTGGTTATGATGATAAGATTTCACTGCGATCGATCAGAACCTTAATCTAGTGCTGATAGGTCGAAACTCTTATCATAGAAAAATCTCTACATTTAAAGCTACCAAAATTCGTACAATTCTTTCCCATTGGCGAATTTAGGACGAGGGTCAGGGGGTCTGTACCCCGATTCCTTCTTGAATACACCCATAGAAAGAAACATCGTCCCCAATGAATACACCCAAAACTTGTCTACGACTTGTTGGGTATGAAACAGGCTAGTATGTAGTTAAGCTTACAGGAAAGTTATGTGTGACGCCAAGTTAGGAGAGAGGTAAGTAAAAAATAATTAATAAATGCTTCTCCTCTCTTCTTGAGAAGATTTTCAGGGATAATGAAACAAATACTTTAAATAAAACATAGCGGGGTTACGAAATTCGACTGCCAGGAGGTAAACTAGTTGGTTATACAGCTGTTATAAAGCGAGCCAAAGGATTGGCACTCGAGACTACCGAGAACAAATCCAGCTAGCGGTCAGGAAGGGACTTGAACTCTTTGCCACCAAAGTGCAAGTCCAACGCTCTTGCGGCCACTCGACTACGCTACCTGTCTTTGAAAAAGTTTCAAAACAGCAGAGGATTTTGGTACAACATAGTTGCTTCTTTAGGATTTGATGGAGCCGAAACCAAAGATGGAATTTCGTGCATTTTAGGAATCCTACTGATGAGCGGTTACGACAGTTAAATATTAGAGGAGCAATAATGGTTTATAGTCACAGTCCCCTATCAGTTATATTAAGGACCCGTTAATTACAAGGCTGATACCCGACTCTGCCCCTTAGTGTTCAAATTCAGGATGTTCGACTGTTCTTGTGATTGAAATACGAGAAATACGGAAAAATTAAGTTAACCGAGAACTCAGCCATTTTTTTTGCTCAAGTACCGAGCCTTTTTCTTTCGTTCCTTTAGAGATGGACTCTCAACTGAGTCGTACAAAGTCAGCCTTTTGGAAGCAGAAATTAACTGAGATACGAAAGAATCCGGAGACGAATTCCGCACCATGTCACGAACAAATTTTGCAACATTTAGATTGTTCTCCCTGTTGGAGGGATTAAGATTAGTGTTATTTTGGCGTTCTTGGGCATTAGTGTCTGCAGTCTTCTGCGTCAAGCAGCTGGCCATTGTTGAAGCACGTGGACTGACCATAGGAATCGACTCAAAAACGTCATCACACTCATTCTCAATGGAACAAGTCTCACTACGTGGCGCTAATTCGGATCCACCACTCTCTGTTTTCAAAAACCGCACTCGTCTTTTTTGAGGATGGACATTTTTGTTTTTCACAACGCCACTCGGGTCTCTTACTGGATTCTCCTCTGGCAGTGCATGCGCAGTCCAAGGGAAAGCAGGCACCATCTTCGCTGGGGCTGACTGTGGTTGACTTTTAAGTGGGGGTAACTTTGGGTATGTGCGTCTTGGCACAGGCGACGAGTTGGTGACACATAAATTTCTTTTTCCATGGCGCATAGGAGGAAGAGTAGACTTACTAGTTTCACGTAATGAAGCTTCTTTGTAGTTCACTGCTTTCATTTCTTTTCCATTGCTTCTCTGCAAGTTTGGCATCTTTAGTGACGCTGTTTCCCTTTGGCTACTAACCGGTGGTCGCAAAAAGTCTCTTTTCCACTTTTTCGACAAAGAAACTCCTCTTGTCACCTCATCCTGTTGATCTTTAACTGACTTTCTGCATAAGCTGGACATCTTTGTAGCGCCTGACCGTCGAGTTTGTGTCACAGGAAATGGATCCTCTAAGTCTTCCCTGCCTTTCCTTTCTCTTCCTTCCAGTGACCTCTGAGCAGCTTTTGGAATGACTGAATTTCTTTTATGACCAGTTCCTTCTCGAACAGTAGGCCACTGGAAAGTACATGGCGGCTGTACAGGGGCTGACATTGATTGTTGAGGCGACGGGAAAGCAATAGCCAATGAATTATTAGAAGGTAATGGGGCAGAGTTTGTAAAAGACACAAGCTTTCTGCCTCGGCGTGGATGAATAACTGTCACCTTTTCACCTGCCACCTTTTCACTTGCCGTAACAGCGCGTGGTGGTTTGCTTTTCACTGGAGGTAATGGGGAATGTCTTACCACGGCTTCGGTGGTTAATGATGACTGTGTCGCCTTCGTCTGTTGTTTTACACATTGGAAGTGGGTAGCACTCTCACTCCCTCCTTCAACAGTGTTCGGGATTTGCTGAGTGTTCTGCCGTTCCATCACAACGATTAAGGTGGTAAAGATTGTCAGAATATCGTTTAAGAAACCCATATGAGATCTTCAATAGATATTATACATTTCTAGCCAATCAAAATTTAAACCTCGACAGGTAAGACGCAGCGTTAACCAATGATGGGTACGTTTTTGAGGAACGAGCTCAGTTGCAAAACCATAAAGAGAAACACAAAAGAACCGTCAACCAATCATGTCACAGCCTCGTTACAGGTGTGTCTAACCACCGGAATGTAACGTTTTTTAAGCTGACCTTGTCGGCGGAACATATCAAAGCCACGCCCTGGATTGAAAATGCGAATCGTCCAGATAGCAAAGTTTCGTAATAAAAATTGCGCAACATCCAGCTATCTGACGCAATAAAACCACGAAAATTGGCAAAGGTATTTCACAATCTCCTTTTAACCTGAAATTGATGAATGCAACTATCAATAAAAAAAGTCATTTCAAACCGACCAATTTAAAAGGCGCACCGTTAACCAATCATGTTAAGCCCAGTAAAGGGCGTGTCCAGTCGGCTTTTTGCAAAAGTGACACGAAACCCAACAAGGCGCAAAAGAGGCTGTCAACCAATGATATCAGAGCCTCTTTCCAGGCGTTTCCAGCCGGTGGAATCTAGGAGGATTTCGCAAGCTTGTTGGCGGAACAGATCAAAGCCACGCCCTAGATTAACAGTTGTACCACGTGATACTTCACAATTGTTTCCTTGCGAATCATTTTAGTTTGAGCTTCAAAAATCGCGCAGTTTCCATCTAACTTGAACCTAACTTAACATGCTTGAGTTTTCATGATCCTCTGTTTATTAAGATTATTAAATATAAATCGAAAAGCAGTTGTACACGTTACAAACTTTGAACTCTTTAGTGACAAAAAAGCGTTTCCGACTTTGGACTACCATCCTAAAAGGCAGAGACAACAACATATTTCGCGAACTGTGCATCAATTTCTACCTTACGCAATAATTGGTTATTTCAACCCCAAGTGTCAATAATTTCGCGCATACCGAACAACAGCAAATTTACATTAATGGGTTGTGAAACATACTACCAGAGATTGACGCAACTCCAGGTAAATTAACTTATACGCGTTAATTAACCACATTAATTTCAAAGTGCTTTATCAGCGACCAAATTACAGAGTGGCAAAAGGGTGACGCAACTTACTGTAGAATGACTGACTCGACTTAATTAAGCGAATTATCTTCAAAGTGATCTATTAGCCACCAGAGTACAGAGGAAATAAATGGTGACACAATTCAATAAAATCAACTTATTCCACTTAATTCGTGTACAATAATCTTTGATAATTCTGTTATACTGCGAAACAATTATTCATCAACACTAAAACTCTAGTACGAGTCTCTGATGAAAGACAATGAAACAAAAATCGAAAAGCAGTTGTATGTTATGAATCTTGAATGCTTTAATGACAAAAAAGCGTTAACGCATTTTGAATATCATCCAACAAGGCAGAAACAACAACAAATTTCGCGAGGTGTGCATCAAGCTCTACCTTTCTCTGTGATTTAACGCATTGGAAAGTACAGTAAATTTGCCTTGGTAGGCTTTGAAAGATAATATAAGCGTACAGGTTATAAAGTTAGGATTAATATATTTTAGTTCTTTTGAGTACCCCCTCAACCCTATTTTTCTAGCGATCAAAATGAAGAGTAAGTAGAGGCTAACGCAACTCACTTTAAATTAACTTAGTCGCGCGAATTAACCAGTTTATTGTCAAAGTGAATTATACGCGTTTAAATAAAAAGTTAATAACTAACCACATTAACTTCAAAGTGATTAATCAGCGAACAAGGTATAGAGTATAAAATACAGGATAACGCAACTCAGTATCGACTTAAAATTCGCCTTAATTAACCAAATTATCTTCAAAGTGATTCATTGGCGACCAAAGTATAGAGAATGTTAAGGGTGATGCAACTCACTGTAGATTGACATATTCGACCTAATTAACCAAATTATCCTTAAAGGGATTCATTGGCAACCAAAGTGTGGAAAAAATAAGAGTGATGAAACTTAACACACTGTAAATTGATATATTCGACCTAATTAACCAAATTATGTACAAAGGGATTCATTGGCGACCAAAGTATGGAAAAAATAAGAGTGATGAAACGTAATTCACTGTAGATTGATATATTCGACCTAATTAACCAAATTATCCTCAAAGGGATCCATTGGCGACCAAAGTATGGAGGAAATAAAGGGTGACGCAACTCATTGAAGATTGATATATTCGACCTAATTAACCATATTATCTACAGACTCGTCTACAAAGTGATTCATTGGCGACCAAAGTAGGGAGAAAATAAAGGGGTGACGCAACTCATTGTAGATTAATATATTCCACCTAATTAACCAGACTGTCTTCAAAGTGATTCATTGGCGACCAAAGTATGGAGAAAATAAAGGGTGACGCAACTCACAGTAGACTGACATATTCGATCTAATTAACCAAATTGTCTTCAAAGTGATTCATTGGCGACAAAAGTGTGGAAAAAATAAGAGTGACGCAACTCACTGTAGATTGATATAGTCGATCTCGTTAGCCAAATTATCCTCAAAGTGATTCACTGGCGACCAAAGTGTGGAAAAAATAAGAGTGACGCAACGTAACTCACTGTAGATTGATATATTCGACCTAATTAACCAAATTGTCTTCAAAGTGATTCACTGGCGACCAAAGTATGGAGAAAATAAAGGGTGACACAACTTAATGTAGACTGACACATTCGATCTAATTGTAATAACCAAATTGTGTTCAAAGTGATTCATTGGCGACCAAAGTATGGAGAAAATAAAGGGTGACGAAACTCACTGTAGACTGAATATTCGAGCTAATTAACCAAATTATCTTCAAAGTGATTCAATGGCGACCAAAGCACAGACTAACTAAAGGCTGACGCAACTCTTTGTACAAGTGTAGATTGTTATATTGGGATATATTCGACTTAATGTACCAAATCAACTTCAGAGTGAGGGTAAGCGACCAAAGGAGAGTAACTATAGGGTGACGATCTCCACTATCGACTCAATATATTCGGCTTAATAACATAATTAACCTTAATTAACCTTATTATCCTAGTTATCACTATAAGTAAACACAGTGACTAAAGGGTGACGCAACTCACTGTACATTAACGTATTCTAGTTAATTAACCAATATATCGTTACCCAGTGGGCAAAGTAAACAATGACTAAATCATGACGTCACTCACAGAAGACTAACGTACGTAAGGTGATTTAAACTGTACGTAGTGGCGAAAATACGTATAAATTCTAGTGCATACAGAAGAAATTGCAAGGTTATTTTCTGCCGTGATATATACTCGACTTAATTAACCAAGTTGTTTTTAAATAACCACATAAATAATTCAGTTTGTTTAATTATGTCAAGGTTAACCCTTTGTCAGTTCTAAAAGCCACTGTGATCAGTTAAGGCAGTAGGACATACCATAAATGTCACAGTCGGTAAGAGAGATTCGATTTTCAGGAAGCAAATAGGCACTCGGCACCCATTACGTCTGCCTCCTATCAAATGAAAAAATTATCCAAATCGCAGCGTTGCTTCAAACTTCAACCACTGAACGAAAAAAAATTCTTTAAGGAGTATATATCTGAGTCTGGAGTAAAGACAAGAGTCATGTTTTTTCAGCTGAAAAAGCTCTTCCTTTCCATGCTGGCCGTGGCGGGCGGAAGGTTGATTCCCTCAACAGCTTCCTCTTCTTGACGACAACGGCAACATCTTCATCTTCTAACATCCCCTACTCTCAGTGGACCGACTTCAGTCGCTGGAGCACACTGGCCTCCGATAGCTGAAGGCTGAAGAGCAGATCAGTTGTAAAGAATATAGCCATCAGCAAAAAAAATCCAAGCATATCGGCAAAGAACGAAGGAAGCAGCTTATTCGAGAATTGTGGTGGTTTGCTGAGGAAACGCAAGATGAAAGACAGTCATTGGCGACCATCTTTGCCATCCGACAGAACACCAGCAAAACACAACAACCAGAAGACATTTGCAGGACTAAGCAAGCGTAACGAGAGCTCGAAGACCCAGAATCTGTTCCACAGTTTGCCATCATCCATCACGAAAATTCCTCACCAACAAAATTGCGATGTAAAAAATGATAGAAGAAATAGAGGAACACTTTCAAAAGCAAATCTTCCTAATCACGGAGATCCAAAGATGCGAAGCACCGTGATAGGTAAGGAGAGAAATTTCAAAATACTTGACAGCCACGAAATGTTCCATTGTAAAGGGAGTATGAAAACAGGCATTCTTGTGAGTCACGCCGCCAAAAACCTTGTATACTACAGCAACCATGTACCCTTATCGCAGTCAAAAACTAAGAAACGTCATGCATTTCCGTCAGCCAAAAAATCGGCGACCTTCGAGACGTCTGAAATTCAAAAGCAAAGTTACCGGTGCTACGCGGAAACCACATCGAGTGCAACAACAAAAAGCGTTATAAGGGCCAGGCCTCATGCTCCTACGCACAGGAAACGGGTGAGGTTTTTAACAGCAGAGGATGGCCCTGAGCTTTGTAATAACAACCTCAATCCCAATCTATCAGAAAACTACACGTCTGAAATGACAATAATCGGTAACAAGTCCATAAGTCCACCTAATAAACCTAAAACAAAAGCTGAGGAAAAGAAAGACGAACTGGATTCACCATCTGTTTTTGATGCTGCAAAATATATTGTGTCGAGGCGTTCCTGTCCGGGCACGTTCGTAGCAAACTGGGTGCGTTTCTCAAACGCAGTAACGGATGGTCTTGAGCAACACAGTAACAGCGCCGATCCCAAACGCAGCGGAAATAAACTTGAAGACTTGTGTGATATGACTTTAACTACTGGCTCACAAACATCAAAGGCGGCCAGCCAACTTCATCACAAGGCCAGAAGCTCTCATCAGAAAGCTAAAATTGAAAATGAACCGGATAGCAGACGGGATTTATCTCCTGTTTCTAATATTACAAACGATGTTGTATCGAGGCGCTCCTGTCCGGACTCGTTTGTAGCGAAATTAATTGCTAATTCCATGAAAGAAACTTTCTTTGACCCCACTGAAAGTCCAACACTACTGAAAAAGACGTGGAGAAGGCCAACGCGGTCGAAGAAGGCCAGCAAGGGTTCAACATTTCAAAATTTGAAAATGGGTAGCATCTGTGCACGTATTTTTCACAAATTATAGGAAAAAAAAAACAAACAAAAAACAACAACAACAAGGCGAAACAGATGGGTCTGTTCTCAATATGATCAGAAACATTTTCTCTTTTTATGATTGGGCCATTTCAATTTAGAGCCAGCGCTAAAATGGACTCTTCTAGTATTCTACGGCATTAGGGTCCTTGATGAGCTGTAAATAGATGCTTAAGTTACTGCCACCCTGTAAGCTCGAATGGAAAAGCGTCGGTCTGCTGATGACTAGTCCCTAGGCCTAACTAAACGTGGTCCGGGCGAAGTGTGAAGTGTGAAAGTGTTTCCCACTAATTGGCCTCGGATACGTTACCGGGCGAAGTGTGAAGTGTTTCCCGCCCATTGGCCTCGGATACGTTACCAAAATGAAGCCTAGCTCAAGAAACTAGCCAAGATCTGCTGAGCGAGGTTTTGCGACTTCAAACCCCCTTTTAGATAATTTTGCAAACGCTTCTTAGCTAAGTAAAGTATTGTTACCAGTAGTAAGTTGAGTATTGCAATAAGGTAAATGTAATGATTGTTCCTGAAAAGCGCCTTTAGGGAGGAGACAATAAAGTATGTATGTAATATGTATGTATGTACGTCCGAGCTTTCTGTTAGCATATGTAAAGAGGACAAGTACTGATGTCCTCTCATGCGCGACATTATACAACGTTATTACAATGCTTTCGGTCACACTTTTTAAGGTAATATCTAGGGTATTACTTAACAAAGCAATACTTTCTAGACTTCTGATCAATGGCTATCTACTTCTCAGAGGGCTCTGTGTCGTAGGGAAACTGGGGAGAGAAAAAAAGAAAGCGCGCGGGGGACAATGGGAAGGGGAGAAGTCAGAGGAAGCTGCCGCCTTTCCCTCTTCCCATCATCCACCACACGCTCGCTGTTTTCATCGATTATTGCTATTTTTATTGAAATATCCATCGGGAGCCTCTGCGCAGAAGAGAGGAACAGCAGCATGCGCAATGGGAAAGAGAAATGTGACGCCTCAAAAATCAAAATTTGTGGAAATATGGGATTGGTTGGTATAGTCAGAAAGAACGAGATGAAAAATGTCCACTCGCTAGAAATCAGCCCGTTACAGCAAATTGGTGGGAAGATATATAAGCACCTTCATGCTCTGATGAGTGATGACCCCATAAAAATCCTTTTAAAATTGGCTTTGATAGCAACGCTTTCGATCCAGGCCTATTTTAGGGTTTATAGGGAGTCATCACAGCGCGCAAACCAAGTGGTGTCCGATAGCCCGGGGCTAGTGGATTTTGCTACCGGGCTAGTGAATTCTGTTTTTAACTTGCCCGACGGGCAAGTGATGTTTTTTTGAAGAATTCGAATAACAGAAGAACTGTGAAATCAATTCTGCTGGTCAAAAAGGTTTTTGGGGCTAGTTGAAATGACATCTGGGCTAGTAAATGCTAGCTTCAGCTTGCCCGAATGGCAAGCTGTAAAAATGATTTTCTTTGCACCCTGCATCAGGACATAAAGTTGTTTATCTCTCTCCAACAATTTGCGTTCTTTAACAGGCTGATTCTTAGCAAGTGAGTATTTTTCACCTTGGTCTTTCTGAATACGCCAACCTATCCCATAATTTCACACACTTAGTTTTGATGACTTCATCACTTCCCTTCTCTGTGGCACCAGTCTCTTGCATTAGAGAGTTTAAGGTTTTTAGTGAAGGGTACAGAATAAAAAAAAATGTCAAGAGGATCATCGCAGTTAAGGACGCGACATGAGCAGCTGCAAAAAGAAAGCCTGAATCTGCTTGCCGGGATACGAGCCCTGACCGTTGCGATACCAGGGCAGCGCTCTAACCACTTGAGCTAGCAAGCCAACTGGGAGCTGGTCATTAAATTGGTTCGTAATATACCCGGTAAAGATGACGATAAAATGATGAACCGCGGAATAAGCAACTAAATTTAAATAAGATCATCGCAGACGCAACTTATGCAATTGCGAAAAAAAAGCCCTGAAAAATTCAGAATAAGTAAGTTAAAGACCATGGGTAAACAAATCAGTATCCAGACCTCGCTAATATATCTCAATATGGTAACTACTGTTTTTATGCACCTACAGGCTGAAGGAGCCTTTCTTCGTTTCTACCAATAAACATTGTTGAATCAACTGTTTGTTGTGAGCGCAGGAGAATTAAAGACCTCTACATAACCCAAAATACAAACCTAAACACATCAAGGATGTCAATTTTAAACCCAAATATATTTAGTAAAAATACTAAGGAAGTGGTTTCGCTTGAATAGCTATACAACAGCTTACGGGAAAGTTGTTTTCTCGATGCCAGCTACTAGTCACTATATGATATGGATGAAAACAACATTCAACTGCTGAAATGGAGTCAAACGAAATGCTTTCTTGTGAAAAGGACAACAAAAAAGTTTCGAACAGAGATTTATTAGGCTATATCTACATCAGACACATTACATATTGAATACATCTGATGATATATCCGAGTGTAGTGCTCCTGTGTAACAAAGAGCACTGACGAAGTTCACTAATGTTCACACGACAGGCATGTTTGTTATAATATAATCAAACAAAGAGGCTTATCTTTGTCTTTAGGCAAATGTTTTTTTTTTATAAAAATAACCTCAAGCTTTTGCTCCTTTAACAAGCGTTTGAAGAGCAAAAGTGATTAGCATTACAGAGAGAGTGTTCATAGTTTTCCTGATACATATTCACAGCCCGACATGTGACCTCAAGGGTCACCTGCAAACAGTGTTCTCTTGCTGAAGCTGTCGCACTAGCAGCAACAGATTCAGATTCAAATTCAGATTTGCTGTTCATGAACTGACTTGTGACTTCCCACCACTGATCACCAAATGATATATATTTTGGTTTGCAAAGAATAATGTTTTAAGAAACACCCCCCTGTGTATTATTACTTGCATCTTTTAAGTTAAACGACCATAAAGGGCGTGTTAAATAAAGAGATCGACGTCTCATTAGTCACTTCTGGCACCATCGTCATAAATACGCCGCTTTTAGCATTTAATAACTGGTAGAAAGTTTACCATTAATATTCAAGAAAAACGAAGAGTCATGCTATTCTTAGTAACAATGTAAAACAGCACCTAGACCAAAATAAACACTAAATTGCAGTACGGGACAACCTTATCGTCATGACCCCTTTGAAACAACGTTTTAGCAACAGTGAACATCTTCATAAATTTACCCATTACCTACCGGTTAATAACTAACCGAAGTTTTCTTTTTTCTAAAACTGATGAAAACAAAGAGGGCAAGCTTAGTTTAGTACCTCTTGAAATGGACAGGGGATGAATTTGAAAAAAAGTGTATACTGAGTATAAAAGAGCACCTATGCCAAAATGAAAACTAACTTGCACCTCGGGAAAGCACTATTCTCAAAATTTCTTTCAAACAATTTCCACAGATTGCAATTTTCCTGACTGGAGGTGATTCGTTTGAGAAACTAGATATTTCACATCGCATCGAAATGGAACTTGTGAGCATCTCGCTGTTTTTCTTTTTGATCTTCTCTCTGCAACGTAACGTAAAACGCACATTTCAGGCTAAGTAAACGACCAAGAATTGATATAATTTGTAAATGAGAAGAGTTTATATCGCTTGGAAGAGGCTTTAAGTGGCCAGTTATTGAAACAACAGAAAAGCGAAGCCTGTAGCTTGCAGCTCGAGAAAATACGCTCGAATATCTTTCGCCTGTAGCTTCCGAAGAAGCTTTTGATTCTGACTATAAGTGGGACAAAACTATGACCACCTCTCAAAGTAACTTCTTACAGGTGTCGACTGTCCTTTTTCAAACTAAGAAACAAGGCAATGATGGCTTAAGAGTCGTGTCTGGTAAATGTTTTGCCCAAATTCATCTCTATTTGCTCTCCATTCCCTTTGAAAATTCGCACTGTACAAAGGCAGTCATTTCTTGGTTGAGATAACTGAAAGGTTGAGCAAAATGCTCATACTTTATTGCTCTTATAGCTTCACGACAATGAACTGCGAAACTGCGGATAAAAATATCCAATTACTGCTAAAATTTGGCCAAACAAACACGAGATGTATAAGAACCACTACCCATTCTACTCAGTAGGAAGCAGCCCCAAGCGTTGCTGGAAATAGGAGACTCATAAAAGGGGTTTACTTTTTTTGTCTCTTTTGTTTTGTTCTATTTTTGTTTATTTGTTTGTTTCAACAAAGACTGCCAGTTCTTTACAGAACAATTTATGATAAACCAGACTTAAACTACATCCATATATTCAGTTAATACATGCTACTTGTTCAATGAAAGACCATCGAAAACTTGATCCACCATCAAGTTTTGTAAGCGTACTTATTAACACATACAGTGCTTCTTTCCAACTGATGTTTTAACAGAGGTTTTACTTCTTAACCCACAGAGATGCTATAACATTTTCAAATGCTGTTAAATCAGTGCCTCTTCGTTATTTCGGAAGCTCGACAGTGGGCAACACAACACATCAAACAATGGTTTAATGTTGCCACATAAGTAGTGCTGGCCTTTAAATAACCCTTCTACTCCAGTGGTCATTTATGGACGCATGAAGTGTGGATCTGACGTTAAAATCTGTGGACGAAAACCAATTGTGTGGCAATTCAAGTGAAACCCTTTCTGCAGTACTTCCACTTGGTGTTATTTACTGCGCTGTATATGCTGGTCCTAACTTTTGAGTCTGGCTGAAATCCTGTGGTGTGACCATTCAAATGAAATCTCGCCAGCAGTACTTTGGAAGATGCTATTTGTTTTTCCATGTTTCACGACATGAAGTTTTCGATTTTTGGCAACTCTTGGGAGTTGAAGGGTTAAAACAAAAGAAACAATGATCAACTCACCTTTTCTTTGAGATGCAACAGCAAAATGATAATACCAATAACAACACAGATTCCTAGAAGACTTAATCCTGTCAGAAGTACAAGTTTACTTGGTGTCACCAACAGTTTCATCGTCCAGCTGAAACCGAAATGAAACACAAAGGAACCGTATTGAACTATTTTTCGATGATAAGGTTTGAACGAATGACGAAAGTGTATTGTACTGAGATAAAGTACTTTATAGCAGAGCTCTCGCGCGCGCGAGGCGCGCGCAACGGAGCACCATGGGTTATAAAATTTGGTTATCTGTGCATCCGAGAAAAAAATTGGTAGTTAAGTGACCGTACACCCGCCCACAACTTTGTAGAAACTAAGGAGACAGTTCTGAGCCCAATTCCATCATTATTAAAAATTTCAACTAGCTCACCTTGACGGGTCATCTGGGGGATAAGGAATCACGATCACCTGTGAATTCGGTATAATCGACTCCCACGTTTGGTTTCTTTCGGGCTGAAAAAAAAAGACACACAGAGATCGAGGTTAAAAAATATTTAGAGAAAAGATGATGCTTTACATGTTCTCTAATGCATAAATACAGCTTTCGAAGGAAATATAAATAGAATAAAACGCAGTTCAACAGATCACCGTTGTTAAAACACCCACACAGTCTTGGTCTTGTACGCTGGTGGACGGCTGATTTCAAGCAAGTCTCCGATACAGTCCTCTGTGACTGGTGTAGTTATAATTGTATTTCGACCAAGCTCGTCATAGAGCCTTCAGTAGCTCAGTGGAGAGCATCCGAACTGGGACTCGGAGGCTAGTGAGTTCGATTCTGGAAATTTTTTCTGCGCTCTCTGGTGTTAGATGACTCCTTCTTCCAAATTTACGAATTATTAGTATGAGTAATCAAACGCTTAATATGACTGCGTTAAAGGAGCCAGTGACGCGTCCTTATTCGCTGTGAGACTTCAGAAATAACTTGTGAATGACAAAATTAGCATATGTCTCCAAGAACATTATATCAAACGTTACAGACAACAAAAATGAAAAATAATACGCAAAAAGCTCAATTGCAACCAGTTTCAATCTTCTTCAAGTTTGACCATCCGTTCCTCCTTTTGTACCTGCTGTGTTATTTAAACCTTCTTTTGACGTTTTGAACGGCCATTTTTATGTTTCACTCAGTTGGGTGGCAGTTTCCACTGTTTGAATTTTGACAACTTACAGAACGCAGCTTCTTTAATATCTATTGCATCGGTTTAGTGACTGCTACCAGAGCTTATGATTGACTACAGATCCGCGTTCGTCCCTTACGGAAACGTAATCGAGTCGAAGGGAGTTCAGTTCCCCGGCCGAGATGTCCCTGATAAAATCAGTAGGGGCGGCTAATCGGCAGTCGCCCATGATACCTCGAACATTTTTGGCTTTGTACCACAGGAACAAGATTAGGATGCGTTCTGACGAACGCGATCAGCGAAGACGCGGTGCAGGTGTTTGCCAATTCTTACCCTTTTTATTGATCCAGGCATACCAACCGCTAGGTCGTCTACAAAGTTAGGCGTTCTTCCTAATCCAAACACAGTGTAAGGACATTGAAGGGCAAAGTAGGCTGATTGGGATAACTGTGCGGCTGTAGATAAAATCACGGAACATATCAAACACGAAAAGAATTGATTAATATGCATGCAAACTCCTCAAGATAGCCATATCAAATGTCCTTAGGAATATGAACAAACATTGTGTAGTTCCAAAAAATAAACATACCCCCCACCCCCCACGCAGGGCACTTTTGATTTAGACCCCCACTTCCCCGGAATGGTGCTTGCCATACCCACCAACGACTGGATTTCCCGTAATTTCTCTACTCGGTTGGGTACCCCCTGGAAATAATGTTTCCCTCAAAAATGCCGTTGCACTGTACTTTTATGCAAAAGATAATTGTTTCTGCGAAAAGCGAAAACATCTTTTTATTTATGTTAATACAGCGTCAAATAATCTCAGTTTTGCCTTGTTTAGGTCTTTCTTAGTATCAAACTTTATTGATTAACGGAATTAGATAAAGATAATGCCTGTTAAGCAAAAATCAGGTTAAAAGACAACGTTTTCTTTGCCTGGAACTGATTTGTTCTTTTTGCGAGTAACAAGTACAATGCAGTTTAAAACTTGTCACTTGCTTGTCATAAATCAGTAAATTTAATTTTAACCGAACAACCTGGGAAAAAAAGTGAAACATGGGAAAAATATACTTACTTGCACTCTAGTTCAGAATGCACATTATGTACATTTTACAATTACTCGGTAACATTCGAATGCTTCTCGACGAAATCTAGAATGCTCAATTGCTTTTGTGTTTTGAGCCTTAAGTTAACAAGAATATCAGACACTTTCGTGACTGCAGAGGACAACTCTTCGCAACTCCGATAATCGGCGAACTCATCTTTTCTTGGAAGTACACTCTGTATTGTTAGTACAGTGTGATATTAAAAACTGAACATTGTGACATTCCGGATCTTCCAGGAGGGGGTTGGTCGCTTACCAGTAACAGAAAACAAATAATATGTCAAATTTCTGGCCTTAAAAGTGGTCGCAGTCGCTTAAGAAATAAGAGAAGTGGTCTCTTACGAAGGAGTTTTTGAAACAGTGTTTGAGTGAAGAACAAAATGGTTATTTACAAAGTGGTCGCTATGAGAGAGTTGACTGTAATATATTTACTTTGATTTGAAATAATAATACATTTTCCCTTTGGTGATCATTCAATTAGTTTTCTAAACGTTTTTCTTGATTATGTTTCAATGTTGTGAGGAGAAAGTTGCTGAACATTTTTCAGCGATCCTAGCGATCGGAGTGCGGATTACATGGAAAGCCTACAATGAAGCTTCCAAATGAGTATCAACTTACCACTGCCATACTTTATGTCCCCATTGGTGCTTGTGGTAGTATACTTAATGAACGGTCCAACTTGATTGACACCGTATGGCTATAACAAAACAGTCATAATAAATAGTTGTTTAAGTATTGTAAATTAGTTGTTAAGTATTGTATTTCAGTTGTATAAAGTTCTCTGACTCTCTTTTTCTTTATTTTGATTTAATAGTATCGTAATTATTATAATTAAAGCCACGTTTTATTCATGTAAATTCTTCACGTTTTTTTTTTCGCTGACCTTAGGCCATTTAAGCCCCCGGCTTCAGTTGTTCTCATTACATGTATTTTTCCGAGTGTGTGATATGTAATAAACTTAAAAGTTAAAGCTACTCTTAATTTACTCTGATAAGAAATCTGAAAATGGTAATAAATCTGACAAAAATAATGACGACGATTATAGCAACTACTACTAGAACTACTACTACTACTACGACGACGACGACGACAACTTCAAAAAACAATAGGTTTAATGATCAAAACAACAGCTCTGCACGTGCGTCACGATTCTTACTACATTTCTTTGACGTCTACTACACGACTACGACGTGAAACCTCCTAATTTGACGTTTTATGGAGGATGTGGACATACGACGACGAATTTTCCTTCCTCTTTTTGAACTTACATAAAATCCCTTAATTCAATTCAGACTACGTTCCCAGTGACAATCCCAGAAACCATTGCGGGAAATATTTCGGCTCCAGTTTCCGTCCGGTTTCTAAAGTGGCGAATTTCTTAAGGGCACCGTAAAAAATGAAGCACCTTACCAAGTTATCATTCGCGCAAGTTGTTAAAGTCCTGCCTCCAAGAACTGAAATAAAACAAAGTAGAGAAAGAAGCTCTCACGACAATCACTAAGGGTGGCTACAATATTGCTGTAACACTTAAAAAAAAAAAAAGACAGAAAAGTCATCTTACCATAGACTTTTAGGAAAGACGCATCGTAATAAAATGCATTTTCCAGTGCGTGAATCTGATACTGCGCAGTTGATGAGGATTCAGTTACCATAAGAATATCGATCTGTCCCTGCAAACGGGAAAAGGTGACAATGCAACAGTAAGACTGTAGTATAATAAACGAATGTAAAACATTTATCATGGGATAAGGAACCACCTTTGGGATGTGTCAACACGAGCCGTGAGCGACCCTCTTAATTATGTCTTTACAAAAAAAATCCATGATAATAGAGTCTCGTTTAATTGTTGTATTCCATTTGTCATCAGTCTAACGTCACTACGCAGTACCTTGAGAGTTTAATTATGTGAGTACTAGCAAGTCGTTGACCAGGTTATGTACTGCTCACTAGTCGTGGAATACAAACGATGACATTCAATCCTATATAAGAAAACGTCACACGTTACGCTTTGTGTGTCTTGTAACGTCAGTATTTCAGGTACACTCGATGTATGATTCCTATTCTATACTCCTTGCTTTTGCAAACGAGTTTATTATCATACTACGTGAATTTGTACCACGTGACCAAGATTTCCCTTAACTCGGCTGTACTGTTCATTATTTTTACCCCAAAATTAGAAGCGTCATGTTAGTTTTGTTCATAACATTTGTTTTGGACTTTTTTTTGCTGCACGTTTTCTGTTTTGGGAATTTCTCAACTTTGCCGTTTGCGGTAAACGTCGCTGTAAATCTCTCTAATAAGTTTGCAAACACGCAGCAAGTCTGGAAATTTAAATTACAACAAGAAAACAATTAAATTTCAAAATACAACAAGAAAACAACTTATAAAACTAGAGACAACAGGCCAATCTGAACCATACCCATATAACAATGATACAACAGGGGTGCTAAATGGCTAGCAAAATATCTATGTGAACAACTGATAGCCCTTAGTCATTGGGTATTTAATTTTGAGGGCGTACGGACGGTCGAATGACGCTAATGAAAGCACCGCAATACGTATACACACTAACCCTCCGCGGGTTTGCATTATTCTGCACAACAGTTTGTCAGGTGAGCGAGTCATGTTCCTGCGGCCTGGTTACCAAGAATGAACTTCACCGACTTATAATGCTCTTTTTTGAGGAGTTGCTGTACTGGTAAATAAACACGACAAAAATTCCGTGACTTCATTTTCTCGAGTCATATAGTCCATCATGGCAAATTTCTCGTACCCTGCTCAAACAATGTTCAGTTTCTCTCCCACTTCGATCACCAAAAGTCTGTCTCGGGCGATATTTAGTCTGTGTAAAGACACTTGGTGCTAATCCCAATGAGAATAGTGTCTTAACTTTTCCACCTAGTCTAGTGGTAACTATTACTTACATCCTCATACAAGTCATAAAACGTGGCTAATACAGCATCCTCTAAATTCGATAAATCCTAAAGAATAAAGACAAAAAAGAAAAGAGGGTCGTCTCTCTCTCCAAAGGCACTGACTCAATGCTTGGGGTGACAAAATACAGTGATGGTATAAAACTATCTGTCGGCCTGACGTACACACGCCATAATCTACCGAACTGATCGCTCTACCTAAAGGAAGACACCAAGACCAAAATCGGCTTAAATCGGGCAGTTAATTTTTTTGTTCTGCCATGGTTTCTTGGCAGATCGGTCCGAAATCAGACCGACAAATGATAGCGTGAAATACCGGCCTTAAGAGTACGCCTACACATTGGTAAACATTTGGGGAAATAGAGCAAGAATGAATGCAAGGCTAGCAATGCGGCAAAGGGCTGTTTAACTGAGGCCAATATTTCGGCTTTAAAAATTAGCCTTTTTTAGGACCCCCAAAAAAGACAAAAGGGCTCTTCCGCCTGGAATCGAACCCAGGCCCTACTACGCGCCGGGTCACATCGCTACCACTACACCACGTGGGAACATAAAAAATAAGGAAAAGGGGCTCTTCCGCCAGGAATCGAACCCAGGACCTCCTCTGCGCCGGGCCACATCGCTCTGGCATTGGCATCTCTACATTAGAGATCCGGCAAGAAAGAACCAGTCGGTTTTATTCAGTAAGCGTTGAGTGGACCTCTGCATTCAAAGGTTTTCATCTGGAAAAAAGGCTGCACTAGCACTGCCGTGTTACGCCTAATACCAGGGTCCTTAAGATCTGGCGACGGCAACGAGAACGATAAAAACGCAATAGGTTTAGGCTACGTTTACATAGCATCGGACGAATCCTCGACCGGTTGAAAATTCGCGCGTTAAGGTGTTCCGTTCACACAGACCCACCTTAACCGTACGAACATTTAGACGCTTAGACGTTCAAAGTTCCGTGTGAACAGAGCAAAAATAATGAACGGTTCCGTGTGAACCAAGTGTCCGGTCAAATTCTTCAAGCCGGTCGAAAATCCGTCTAGTGCCGTGTGATCGTAGTCTTAAGGTGATATTACACGGGACGATTCGCAAAGACGATTTTTTGCTCAACACGGCGTTGCAATGTTGGAGCAATGTTGTAATTGTTCGAAACAATGTTGCAATGCTGTGTTGCCCTAAAAATCGTCGTTGCGAATCGTCTCGTGTATCATCACCTTTAATAAGCAAAACAACACTCTGCGCGGGCAACATACTTTTCTGTACTGTTACTACATTGCTTTTCCGTCACTGCACGACTACGACGTGAAAATGCCTAACTTCACGTTTTATGGAGTTCGTAAACAAGCAAATACGAAATTTTCTTTCTCTTTCTGAACTTCGATATTGTTCCTAATAATTCAACTCCCGGAGAGTTCGCCTACATTTGATAATGTAAGTGAGTTAAAATAATCGTAATGGTCGTAGTACAGATTGTATGAACGCGAATTCATTTTTTAATCGACGTTTTCGCCGCCGCCGTCCTCGGATCTTAAGGTCCAGCAACCATAACAGATATATTACCTTCCAGTGCACTTCAAAGGCTCGTTTATCTTTCAGGCAGTAATCATGCTCAGCGCTTGAACATGCAACATTTTCCAGCAATACTGCAACTTTTCGGTAACTTTGGCCCCTAAAAAAGAACATTCCATAACATCACCAACTGTTTCCATGTAACCCTTGGTCACAGTGTTCCTTTTAACCAATTTAAGCTTAGGCCGGATTCTGCGATCCAAAGTTTGATCTTCCGTTCAATAGACCCTTTCACGGTTTTTCTTCTTTTGACTGGGACCAATTAGAGAAAATCCATTAAACCGACTGGAAAGTAACGCCATAGAATTAGTTAAGATGCTAATTTTGAACATGACTTATTGAAAACTAACAAACAGAGAGGTCCTCAAAGTCACCAAATTTTGTACACGCTGCTCCCCCCTCCCTCCCCCCCCCCCCCCCCTCACACACACACACACACACAAACGAAACCACGGTACAAACGTTTCTACAATTTCGCGACTTTGTAGAGGCAGTGATAAGATTTAGTTAGAATTTCCAGAAAATACTGAAATTTCATTTTCAAAATGATCGGTTTGGCCTGCCACATCTGACTTTTGGCAAGCGCCGTAAAAGTTTTACTGCAACTTACCCTGGTTCGTTAATATCCATCACCACTAGACCATCATAAAACCCATCCATGTCGTAGTCACCTTAAGAATGTATAAAGTAAAATTATTGTATAAGTTAATTAACAAACACCTACCCTCAAGCCCATTCCACGCGTCAAGATAAGCCAAAGGACGGCTGCATAAAGAGTAGCGTCCTTAGGTGACTAGACTAGATCTGGCGTTGAAATAGCCAGTGATTCGGTGCCGTTTAGAGTTTCCTTCGTGCAGCCTTTCGCGCCAAAAGGTTCGTATTTTTGCAGCCAATTTTTTCCACTCCCTGTTTTTTCTGTCTCCCTACTGATATTTTTCGGTGTGAAGGGTGCCTGAAATGACCCGAGCCGTCCCCGCAAAAATCGACCCCATTGAAGGGGAAATATAACATGCAAAGCCTTCTGGGAGTTCCGTTCGCCATTTTGTCTTTTTTCGACATAGACGGAAGGCATTTCTTGATTGGGCCTTGCCCTCACGGGCAGCTCAATAACAAAATCATTAACTGTGACGAGTAAGAAGAAAGCAAAATGTGAAAAAGAGCGGCTTGCCTTAAGAACAAGCTAGAATTCAAGTATTTTTTTAACCCTTTCCACTCACCCAGCCCCCACCTAGCGATGCATTTGTTAACTCTACTTTTAATACTGTGGAGCGGCAAGTTACCTGTCCTTATGGTCATCAGAGGGAACATGGAGGAAGTCTGGTTTGCTGGCGGGATGAACTGCCAAGTGTTAGGTCGCCTTTCATTGGACATCATTTTCCACCACTGCAAGCAAAACACTAACTCGTTCCCAGTCGTCTCGCGGAGGACGGAACGCGAGAAGCGTGACCAAAGGGAGCGCGAGGAGCGACGGGAAGGAAGAAAATTCCTCTTTCTTATCATTCCCAGCGTTCCCCTTGACCTTGTTAATATTAACAGGGACTTTAAGATCCAATGACGCCACCGCAACGAGAACGTCAAAAAAACAATAGATTTCAAAAGCAAAACAACAACTTTGCACGAGCATCACACTTTTTTCCTACATTTGTTTTCCCGTTTTAGCACGACTACGACATGAAAATGCCTAATTTCGCGTTTTATGGAGAACGTAAACAAGCAACGACGAAATGCTTTTTCTCTTTCTGAACTTGGATATGGTCCCTAGGAATTCAGAGTTCGCCTACATTTGACAAAGTAAGTGGGTAGGAATAATCGCGATAAAGCCTGAAAGAACGCAAATTCATTTTAAAAAGAGGAACCACAATATAACGAAGGGCCAAGGACCTAGCAAAATTTGTTCGCTATAACGAGGTTTTGCTATATCGAGGTTATTTTTCATATATTTTACAATTACTGGGGTAAAGAAAATCGTTCGTTATATCGAGGACTTCGTTATAAAGAGGTTCGTTAAATCGAGGTTCCAGGGACAGAGAAACCAATGGACGAGTCAGAGCAAAACATAACTGACCTCAAAATATTAATGATGACATTACATAACCCTTAAGATCGCATTTATGTGTAGCCAACATTGCACAGGACAGAAAAAACTATTGTGAAGTAACATGCACCATGGCTTCACTATTATTAGTCAAAATGCTGAGTAGAATTTAATATCCAACCGAGAAAGTAAAATGAAGACTCTTACTGCCCTGTTTAAAAGTTGCATTTTACATGTGCTGAATGTACTGTAAATGAGCGAAAACAAAAGCATTCATAAGCATTCCGTTCGGCACACGCGAAATGCGACGTTTAAACCGGGCCTTAGGCCAAATTCAATTCACCATTAACGTGTACACCGTGATTCCAATTAAGTTTGACGTGTTAATCAACCGTCGAACTTCACCATTTGCGTCTACTCAAATAGATTTTAAGTTCAGTACATGAAAAGTTCGGTGTTTCAAGTAGGCCATGAAGCCAATAGTCATTGGACAACGTTTTTGTGATCTCCTTATCAGGATCAAGAGCCTAACTACCTACCCGGCCACTGGAGTATACATATACAGAACTTTCCGAGCAATCGTCACTTGTACAGACTGGTAAAAACATATCAAGACGTCCATCTCCATCTGAAAATTGCAATTACAAAAAGAAAACGTAAAACCAAGGAGAGCTTCCCACTTTTAGAGGGAAAATGTGGTAATTCCAAGGCCAAATCAAATGGCACGGTTCACACCGGTGGACTGGAGTGTTTCCGGAAAAGAGGTTATACCTTCTGAGCAGAGGTATTACCTTTTTCAAGCTTTTATCGAAACAACCAAAATTTGACGAACCATTTGTTTAGATTACCAGTGCTAGGCTTCCTCTCGAGGGAAAGCGAAAAATTCAGAAGTATCTTGTAAATGGTACAACTTAATCCCATTCCTGTTTTCGGTTCAAAAGTAGATACCAGTACCATTTGACGAACATTTTTCGCTGAAACTTTCGTAAAAAAATAGTAAGCGCTCAAGTCTAGGGCACTTAAGTTATACCACGTGACCGAGTTTTCAATTTACCTGTGGTTTATTACAGTTCATTATATTTGCACGAAAATAAGTAGTTTTATGTCAGTTTCATCCTTAAGAATTATTTTGCACTCTTCTTAGGAACTCATTTCTTCGTTTTTTTTTTTTAAATACGTTTCACCCAGGTAAGATGAATTTGGCTGGTCATCGTGTCCGTAGACTTGCCCGAAATTATTTCTAGCCCTGGTTTCACCGGACAATTATTTGACGAGCACTAACTGGGAAAATTACTTCAAGCCCTGGGAAGAGAGTAAAACTTACCAATGTCAGCAAAAGTTGACTGCCCAAAAATCTTAATTTCTTTGTTTGTTATAGGAGGAAGGGAAATCGTTTGTCCAAAAGTAAGGATACCCGCCTGTAAATGAAACAATACAATTAAGGACCGATGAGTTTAATCATATGAAAAGTGAACAATGTATTCTAATGACCTGCAAGAAATGGAAAAAGGTTTTAATACCAATGAAATAGTGCTGCACAGGGATCACAGATATCACTGAGCATTTCAGTAAGCTTCCGTGTTGATTTAAGCGACTATTCTTCTAGTTTTCCCCTGGACATTTGATTTAACACGCTATTCCACAACCCCGCACTGAATTTACCTGAAGGAATTACCCTGTTTTAATAAATAAAGTTTCCTGACCCTCAACCTTACCATTACCCTTAAACTTGGAATCTATTCTTTATAACAAAAAAAGGCAATTGAACTAGTAAAATATACTTACCTCATTAACCCAGATTTCACCCTTATTCTGCTGATTGGAAACATAAAGATCTGCAAGAAAGATCGAGTTTACAAATTTACACAAATCAGTTCCATTCACCGAAAACCGGCCGAGAAGGCCTGAAACTATTATATGTATACCGGATATCTTTTGGTACCAACAGGTTTATAGACTTGCTAACAGGCTCATAGACTGCAAGCGACTGAAGTCCGGAAACGGGTTTTGCGCAGAAAATCGACATCACCGTTTGTATCAGTGTGAACAGAAGCCCTATCCGGTATGGTTATTGTGCCAGTGCAAAAGCCAACCGATATAGTGTCAACATAGCCTTAAACGCCTAACTTCTAAATATTTTTCGAACCACATACCCGAATGAGCACGATTTAACAGGCCAGAGCAAAACGCAAACCACCAAAAATTCCCGGGGGGGGGGGGGTAATTTACTTTACTATTAATTTTCGTTCGACCTTAGGAGAAAGCAACTCCTAATCTCCACCTACATGTACACACAAGCCAAATACACAGAGTTAAACCCCAAAATTTAATCCCGGTAGAATGAAACTCCTCATCTTAAAAATCTGTAGGGAAAGGGACCCTTATGAACATCATTAAAACTAAACAAACCTGCCGTATAATCTCCCGTCAGATCCAAGAAAGCATTTGAGTGTGGCACTCTTATTGGATTCAACTTGCCACTAGAATTACTCTGTGGTTGTACATCAAAGCTTCTATTTGACCTAAAAGTCAGTTAAAATAATAAAAAAATAAAATGATATTTGTAAAAGGGCTCCAGGAAATACAAATTGTTCTGACAAAATACAATAACATGGTTATATTGAAAGTAAGCAAGTCAAGTTCAGTGTTTTCTTACATTATTTTGTTGTTTGTTTCTGGGCTCCCTATTTTCAAGGGATCGTTACTTTCATGGAGCTTATACTTTCAGGAAGCAAAAAATGTTTTATACAAAGTGTAGCCTGCATAGCTGGCAGGGTCAGTAGGTGAGTGCTGTTGTTTTTCAGGGGCGGAGCCCCAAGAGATTGGGAGCAAATCAAAATAATATTGATTCTCTCTCGCAGCTCCACCTCCAAGAAAGTACCCACGGATAACAATCCTGCCAGCTATGCAGGCTAAAAGTAGTGCAACTGAGCTCTTCTTTGGAAATAAAACACATAAATTTGTAAAAAAAAAAAGTGATCAGGTACAGTCGAATCCCGGTAACTCAAACCCTCTATAACTCAAACCTCCTGCTAACTCGAAGCAATTTACATTTCCCTTTAGATCGTTTTCTATATAATTTTACCCTCGGTAGCTCGAACTCCCGACAACTTGAACTTTTTCCTATTTCCCTTGAAGGTTCAAATTATCGGGAGTCAACTGTACATGTAAGCTACCTTTGAAGTAGGGAGGGCACCACTTTTCTAGGCAATCTCATTATTTTTATACTACTTTGAGGAGTCAATACCTTCTGAATTTCATGTTTTTTACCCTTACATAAAAGCCGTTTTTCTGACTTACTTTTCATCTTAATACACACTGTTACTAACAAGAGTATTAAAAGACATAATACATAGCACAAAATCGTCCACAGATTTTTTGAGCAAGAGTTTTGTCATGAGAGAATCATTTCAGCAGATAAAAGGCAGACTCAAAGATCTTCATTACAAAGTTCAATTCACAGTTGAAACAGTTTTTCATAACACTGGTCATAACTAGAGCTAAACTCTTATGAGACAGAGTGGTCGCAAGGACAGAGCCGACTGTATCACTCCTAAAAGCTTGTTTCCCTTACCCTTTAGAAATCCAATAAGACCGGACATTTCCATCAACTGATTCACCAAGAAGATCAGGCAAAAGATCCCCATTAGCACTGAAAGTTAATGACATTAAAACAAAGGTTAGAAAACTTAATTTCTGTGGTGATATTCTACCATAATTATGACAAGTTAGAGCAGGCGGATAATACAGGGCAGAAAATTTAGTGATTTGTGGCAAAAAAAAAAAATATGTGCAGGAGGTTATTTTGTTCCCAATTAAAGGGTCTGTGTCATGCCTGTTAACAAAGAAATTACAAGTACTTGTAAATTAAATGACACAATTACAGCTTAGTGTCGCATAAAACAAGTACATCTCCATTATATCGAATGTTACAAATGAACAAGTTTTCAATTAATCCACAATTGCAATCCATAACAGTCTTCTTAAAGGTTTTCCATCAGTGCCTTCTTTTGTATTTGCTATGTTATTTATTACAGGTTATTTTTGCAAATGAAATGTCCCTTTTTTTTCGAGAGTCTTCACTAAAACCCCATCACTGCCATGCACACCATTTTTCTTAATGGATTGATACTGATATACAGTGAAATGCTCCTTACAACTGGACTGGTCTTGCCTGTCAATTCTGACCAATGGTAAGCACCCTTAGTCACATAAAGCTCTGAGTTACTATTTACTCCTCATACATTTGCTTACTTACTCCATGACTAAGGGTTGGTCCCTCATAGTAAAGTTGACGCTATCACCTATAAGAATACAATACCCAGCACAGAAATTAGTGTTTTCGTTGTATTATTAATGAACAACTGATTAGCAATACAGTGGAACCCTGCTCTACAAACACCCACTAAATAATTATGGACACCCATTTATCATAGACAGTTTGGTTATCATTTTCGGGCCAACAAAAAGCCCAGCACCCGGTTCCTTGAAAGATGGTTAAGTTTAAACCCACTAGGGTTAAGCCAAATTTTAAGAAAGGTTTTCTTGTCTAAGTATATATCACTTGAGCTCAGAAAATATGGTCGAGTCTTTACTATGAGATTCAGTGATGATAACATACTGTGGAATGTTACTCTAAGCAATGCAAAGGAAGGTAAAAAAACAATGGAACAAAATTTTTAATCCTGGATAAGCGCTAATCAGTCTTTCAGGAACCAAGGCCAGTTTTTTTTCTCTAAATTAACCTGCTTAAAATGGACATTGGTTAATAGGGACAACGGACACTTTTCTGTGACTTAAGTCACAAAAACTCTCATACTATCAACCTCACTTAACAGACACTGTTTCTCTGTGCAGTGTCTATTTTCCTTGTCACAATCATGTGCTAATTGAATACATTGTACCCTTTTCAAATGATGACACATTTTTATGGTTGATATGATTTTATTGCCTAAAAACGGTAGCAATAGAGTGTGGCATGTTGTTCCCCCATGCTTGGCCTCGTCAGGAGCTGGCCAGTTCTACAGCAGCCCTTCAATAGAGTTTTCTGCTCCTACTACACAAAGTTTCATTTATTTTCCTTGTCTTTTTGCTGCAGTCAATGTTCCAGTCAATAGGAACAATAACTGCTGCAAAAAACAAGGAATCCTTCCACTTTCGACTTTGTTTGTTTTAGTCTAAAAATCCATAAAACGTGTCTGCAAAGGTTTCAGAAACATTTCAAAAAGTACTGATAAGGCTTCTTATAGCACTTTCAGTAAAAGTCATTTGCATGTATGATTTGTCACTCTTATGTAATACAGTCATGCAACAATAACCCAACAAGTCAAAAGACCAAATCTCATCATGCAATTCAACAAACCTAACTTCTGTAGGTTTCCCCAATAAACAAAGACTGTGGCTGTCTCCTGGGAGCCGGCATTTTGTGACTGAGTTGTAATTAAAACATCAAGGCATCCATCGCCATCAAAATCTGTAGGGCTGACATTTACAATCTGCTCACTAAAAAGTAATAAAAAGAAACAATAACATTATGTAGGTTTGGCAGAAGTTTGGACAAATGACAATTGTCTGATCAGGGCTTCGGGTTTCTCTTTGCAAAATGGTATAATTTTTGGACTGTATTGATCTCACATTGCATCCAATCACAGAACCTTTGCAGCAGTCTCATAATATTATTAATAAAAACTACATAATTATTTTGTTCCTTACACATAAGTACTTAAAATGAGAGTTCCTCTTCAAAAAACAATGAGCAATTTGATACCTCAGCAAAACTTCTGCATTTCCTTTCTTGAACTTTTGATCAGAATTATCCCAGAACAAAATTTCAAGCTGTTTACCTGAAAGAGATGGAAAGAAAAAAAACATTTGGTGGTTGATCGTGATACAGTACCTGCAGCAATATAATATGCAAATGTTGTTAAAGTAAAATTGTGAACTACAAATCAGCCACAAAAATATAAAGTATTCAGCAATGAAAATTCAACAAAGCTATTTTTCTAGGGCTGACAATCCTTTGTGAGGAAAAGGAAAAGAAAACGCTTAAGGGAAGTTTGTCTCCTCATGCATGGAAATAAGGCCCTAAAGCCTGCTTTTTCAATACCAACACAACAACAGTTTTGTTTCGGTGAAAATGTGTAGTACAATCTGAACCATTTCTTTTTAATTTTTAGTGGATAACTTGGCCACCAGAGGAGCAAATTCTCAGTTAAATTTCCAACCACACTATCAGGTACTCAGTAAAAGCCTGTAGTTAAATGAAGGAATTGGCCACTGAAAAATTGTTGAGGTGCTTTATAGTCTTTATAATAATATTAAAAGGTACAAGTTGTTTGTTTTCTACTAACAGCTTGAAAAGGAGTAGCACATTTTTTCAAGGGGAAGGCAGGGCTCCAAAAACAGCCCGTCAAGTAACTTTTAAAGTTTCCTCTTCAATGGGGAAGGGTCTAGGCAAATCATTCATGAAAAGAATCATTAACTAAGACAAGTAAGAAGTGGCCCCAGGCAAGCAAAATGTAAAAGCTGCTTGCTCAAAGGACAAGATGGAATTCAAGGTTGTTAGCCATTTTTTTTTGGTCCCACAACAAAGATTATTAATGGAACATTTTGGCAGCTTTCCAATCAAAAAAATAATAACAAAATAATGTCAGGTATGCAGGGATGTAGTTACGTTTATCATAAATGTTTTGGTTTGGTGGTCTTAAAGATGACAACCCCCAACAAGGGTTACGATAGTTTAAGTTTTGTACCCTAAGACGCACCAATATACAAATTAAATTAGCTCCACCAAGAGCACACCCATTATCTTTCAGAAGGTTGTAACCTTGAGTGGTCCATGATAAAGTACCACATTTGAAAAAATTGCGCATATGAAAATATTTCTATTTGTATATGCGCAATATAAGTTTTATATTTGTTATTATTTACTACACACCAATTGCCTAAACTTCAGAAGTTGTAATTTGATGTCATTAACAAAAGTCAGCCTTGTTCTTGACTTGTAAATAGTGATTTGAGCAATCAAAAAAGGTCAAACAGCTCAACTAGCTTTAAACAGAATTTGCTGCCAATATTTCCAGGGGCAAATGAATACTTTCAATCTCACTCAAGCGTGTAGGATTCTGTGGCATTGTGTGGTTCCAGAAAATATTAATAATAATAATAATAATTTAATAATAATAATAATAATGCAAATATTTATACAGGATAACCTATCAGTTCTAATGAAAAGAACTGTTATCAAAAGGGTCCTGTAATTATCTCATAAATAGATAAAAAAATAAAGAAGAAAATTGAAAAAGGAAAATGAATAAAATAACACTAAGAAATCTAAGATTCAAAAATCAAAATCTGTAAAAATTATTGACTTATAAGACTGAAAAGAGTTGTGAATTATGGAATACTATTGAAAAAACTCTTTTAAATTACTCTTAAAAAGAAACCTCGAATTTAAATTTCTTAAATGCCGAGGTAAAGTATTGTAAACTAGAGCCCCTTGAAAGGCAAAATATCTCAGTCCACATTCTAATTTGGCCTTGGGAAGTCTTAGTGAGCACCCATCGTTTCTAGTGTTAATGTTGTGTTCAATTTTTGTAAAATATCCTTTAAAAGGGGTACCATATTCATACCCCATTGGAAATCCCAAGGGGGTGGGGGGGGGGGGGGGGTCAGAGGCCCAGGAAATTCCAAAGGGGACGGGGGTTGGATGATAAAACTCGCTTTCCAAGGGGAGAATTTCGAACTCAGTACGAGAAATTGCTACATACTGATCTGGTATATCATTTTTGAAGACTTTTTTTTTTTTCATCTAAACCAGGTCTTCTTTCTTCCAGCCCATATTAGGCTGACAAAAAGTGCACAATATTGAGCGCCATTACTTGTTAGCACTCTCCATAGTCTCATTGTTCCTTTACAAAAAGCACTGGTGACTAGATACTTTTCTTCGATCTCTGCGTAATACTCTGCATCGCATCAGTCGATCGAACTGTACAACAGTGAAAGTTTCACTTCAAGAAACAGAAGGTATACAATGTAAAGATTTCAGAATCTAGAGTTTAATAATCTTCTTTCCGTCTTCCCTTAATTTTGTGGCTGAAAGTTTGACGTGTTGGAGAGAATATTCACGCTGAAATGGTGTTAATTTCATCAACATCACGGCCATGGAGACGGCTACAATATTTTGTAGTTTAGGTTGCTTTTTAGGTAGTTTACTATGTTCTTATTCAAGACCGCTCAATAAAATTAAATGATAACCATTGTGTAACTGCAAATGGGCATTGTTGTTTACTTTGATAATCTTTTTTCATGAAAATAAACTTTTCCAGATGGGTTGGAGAGTCTTTGTCTTACTTTGTGGAAATTCTGGAGGGGTGTGGGGGGAGGGGGGGGGGGGTATCAGTTCCTTACATTTATGGAAAATCCAGGGAGGTGGAGTGAAATCCCCTAAGTGGTGGGGTATGGATATTTTCTGGAACCACACATTGTAATGAGCTGTCTCCCTGTCATGTGAGTGACCCTGGTATCTATAACGTATTCCTGGCTTTGTGATGTTTTCCCCCTTTTTTGTGGCTTTTTTTCCCTTTTTTTCCTACTGCTGACCTATAATTATACATCTCTGAGACGGAATTATGCTGGATAAGCCATTCTAGATCAAAAGACCCAAAGTACCAGCCCAGTGAGTTGGAATAGTTTGAGTACTGTAAATCCTCTATTAAGCCCCGCCGCCCCACCCTCTCAAATAAGCCTCCTCTCTCTACTAAGCCCCTCCTTTCCAGAGGAAGAAAGGTAATAAACCCACCCTCTCTTTTAAGCCCCCCCTCCCCTCCCCCTTATTATTCTTCACTGATAAATGATACTGTCACTGTATCAATCAATCCAGGGCTGGAAATTAATTTTTCAGATAACTAGATTTTACTAACAAAGATTTTACTAACCAACTTATAAAGTTTATTATCCAAGAATCTTTTCTTGAAATAAAAATATTTTAACTAATATAAAGTAGTGCTAATAAATGGGGCAAACTAATGTATGGATGGATTGGTTTAAGTTACATCGAAAAAACATCAAAATTTATGGTGCCACAAAAGTCAAAACTTCAAGAAAGACAAATTAACCTAGCTGTCAACAAACTTTAATTTCATGCCTTCACCCACAGCAAGAAAGCCAAAACTTTGTCAAATGAAAGAATGCTAATCAGAAAATCATGATATCTTTCATTATTCAACGTATTTTTTTTCTTGACGAAATATTTTATCATTTTGGCAAAAGTCGCGGACCAACGGCATCGCAGACTTTCACGGACCAAGGACCACATACTGTATAAAAGATTTAACGCTCATTTACAATAAATTGTTCTTTTAATTACGTTACGTGAGGGTGGGAAATTCACCATAAACATTGCAAAACTTTGTTTAGCCCCATCAAACTGCAGCCAGGTGAGCACCTTTTTCGATTCTTGGTGGAAAGTTTTTTCTTTCTTCTTATGGATAACTGAAACAATCATCTTTGCTAAATTACTAATTAATGTTTATTCAATTTAACGTCGTCTTCGAATACAAGTCGCCCTTGAATAAACACCGCACCTAATTAAAAGAATGCAGCGTCTATTTAACGATAATGAGAAAAAAATTGGTACAACTTGACAATCTACACCATCCAGACAATTATGAACCTTTAAAGTACATAACATTATTTAAAAATCAAAGAAAGACTATCGTCAACTCGTGGGTACGTTGTTTACAAAATAATCAAATAGTTATAAACTCTGGTTTTCCCACAGTAAATTGTGGGAAATGATAGAAATTCAGATTATAAATATACTATCCTTGTTCTGGAAACATAATACTTTTCTTGCTGTTTATTGCACTTTATCAACACTTGTTTAGGTATATATTAAAAAAGAAACAGCAAAATAAATAAGCAAACAAAACAAAACAAAAAAGAAAAAAAAGGGAGAGGGAAGTAGAAAGTCTGTAGCAGGATACGAGCTCGGTTCCTCCGGGTTAACGGGACTTCACATTAACAACTACGCCATCGAGGAAGGTTACATCATCCATCGAAAAGTCTCAAATTTAATGCCTTCTCCATGCATGACTTGCACCGGTAAACGATCGAGCCATATTTAACCGATTGAAAAAACGACTCGAAGTAATCGGATGAAATACAGGCTAATTGAAACCGGGTTTTTGACAGTCAAAAACAATGTAAATGCATTTCATGGCAATGAAAGAATATAATTTATACGATACAAAGTAGATACAACTCCTCTGCGAAGTAGGATGCAAAACATAAGCCTATGTTTTGTTATCCCGATTTCCGCTGTTATTTTAAATCACATCCATTTTCTCCTGTGATCTTGGGCAGTCCTTGAGAAGAAGAAGAAGAAGAAGTGCCTTTATTTACCATACATTCATTCATACACATAACCTATTATTATGACAAGGCAGGAGATCAAGCAAGCGTCGAAGTTGAAGAAGTCGAAGAGCAAATGCTCATTCTCTCGTCAAGTTAAACGCCTGGACGAGTCAAAGGCTCTTGAATCGTACTAACCTGAAAGATTCCTGCGTGTCTTAAATTTGGTAAGACCTCTATCCTCTAACCGTGCTGTAGCGCACGATGCACGCTCTCAGCAAGGAATTTGATCCTACCGAACTTTGGCGAGCACGTGCTTCGTTGGAAACGATAGATCTTTGCGCTCTCGAGTTCGGACCCGATTAATTACGAAGTGCGTCTACTACGAGTGAGCGAGTGGCTCATTTGCATATCCATGTCCCTGCAATAACTCGTGGTACGCTCGCGCGTACCCACGAGTTAAAAATGATTTACAGAAACTGTTGTCAGTGATTTAAGAAAAGTGATTTCAAAACAAACGCTGCCCTCGGATAAATGCCACCCTTACATAAACGCTGCATCGGAAACGCTGAAAATTAATAAACACCGGGGCGTTTAATAAATAAATAAATACAGTAAATAAGCCCCCTATCTCTAAGAAGCCCCCCACCCCGTCCCAAATGTGTTTGAAATAAATAAACCCCCAGGAGGGCTTAATAGTGGATTTACGGTATGTACAGTGTAGTCTGCCAAAGTGTACAGTACAACATTTGGCTATACAGCTTGATATAAGCACATGCATGCATTAGTATTACATGTATGCAGTTTAAATGCAAGTTTAATTATTTGCATACAGGTACACCCACATTGTGTTTTACATTAGTTTGTTTGCTCGTTTTTCATCTCATAAGCATCATAATAAATCAGAGTACCCAAAATCAAAAGAATTTAAAATCAAAACAAGTTTAAAAATAACTGCAAAACAGCTATGCATATTACCTCCATTGGTCACTACAAAGAGATCTGTCTCCTTGTCGCCGTTGAAATCACCAAAGGCCGCCACGTACCCTTTTACCACTGAAATCCCAACACTTTCAGTTACATCACTAAACGCTGAAGATACTGGACTCCAAAAGAAAACAAAAAAGGCAAAACAGAACGGAATTTGCATCGCATCGTATTTATGGTGTGTTGAACAGTTCAACTTCTTCCACTAAAAGCGCCCGCGCGAAAACAGTAAGCGGTTTGCACGAAAAAATTACTTGGTCGTATATAGTACACGAAATGTCTTGTAACTAAGATACATTGCGGGCGATGATATGTAAATTCCATAACTAATTCATAAAAATTTATATTTTGATTTGTGAGGAAAACGGAGGCCGGCAGGCTTCTTTTCAGAACTCTACTTGGTCGTGTTTTTCGTCCGTAAACCATCTTCTGATTTCTTATGGAAGAAAGTAGTCTGAGATATTTTGACCAACTTATAGTGACCAAAACAGGGCACGCTTCTTTGTGTCTTTAACGGGATCGGAAGTAAGGTTACAACCCACCTTTCATCGTAACATTATCATTGATTATTCTTACACCATTGTTTACGTTTCTTTTGTTAACTTTGTTTCTATGTCGCGTTTTTGTTCTCCAGGTATTAAATTCTAATATGGAAGAAGACGAAATAGGGGAAGAAGAACCGATATACGACGTGATCAACGACTCGAACGAAAAAAAATTGAAGACGACCGTAACAGGTGCAGCTGCGAGAAGAGGAACTTTTAATCGCGCTCGAGCCTGGTCGACAGAATCTACGGGAGACAGAAGCAAACTCCTCATCAGACTTCGAGAAAAATTTAATCTCAAGCCTTCTGAAGAGTTACCGCGCAATGAATCGTTGTCTCCTACGACGAGCGCAGGTTTTGCTAACTCGAAAACAGTGGCGGACAAAAGACGGGCACTACGAGCTGTGAACCCCAAAACGAGGAGATCACCTTCGTGGTATGAAGCAAGTGTCAGCGAGGTGGAATCGAAGCGTTCTCGTTCGAAATCTTTGTCTTCTGGGTTTTTTAGAAGACTTAGGGACAGTAAAAGAGAGGATATTTTACCAAATAGTGACAGGTGTAAACAAGAAAGCAGCTGTTGGTTTCCAGAGGAACTTGGAGATCCCCACGGGGGATTACAAAACGGCGCATTACTACCCGGTCAAGAGACAAGTGATCCGCACCCCATGCCCACCCGTCAACGGCCCACAGGAAGCGAAAAACTAAAGAAGCGTGCTCAGTCTATAAGTTTTCCTCTTGATCGAGACTCGCTCAGTGGGAAAGAAGTAACTTTTCAGGAAAAGACAGCTCAACAGTGCCGTAATGAGCTGCCGTCACTCTCAGAAGACTTGGAGAGACTGTCACATCTCAGCTGGTATTGGGGTCCTCTGAGCCGATATGAGGCCGAGAAAATACTTGAAGGGAAGTCTAATGGCACCTTCCTTGTTCGTGATAGCTTTCACGAGTTCCACTTGTTCAGTGTAACCTTCAGATCTAAAGGAAGGACCTTACACACAAGAATTGCATATGATAAGGGGTGGTTTGGCTTTATGGGCCCAGGTGGTGTGGAGACAAAAACAAATTCTGTTGTTGATCTTATGGAAAAAACCATGAAAATCTCCCAAAGGAGAAACTTGACCCATACAACAGGAGGACTTATTGGTCCCTCTTATCCAATTCGGTTCTTGTTTCCCTTTTCAAGATTTGAGGAGGTTCCATCTCTTCAGCACCTGTGCAGGTTTGTGATTCGGCAGAATTCCAGGTGTGACAAACTGCACGAGCTGCCAATTCCTGCAAAGCTCATACGGTATTTACGGGTAGAGAACCATTATCTCCCAGAGGGGGAGACAGAGAACTAAATTTGTCCAATGAGTTCTCCAGGGAAGGGGGAGGGTTCTACCTATAGTTGTATGATGGCCAATACAGGGAGGCTCCACCCAAAAGGGGTTAGGGATTTCACTTGTTGAAGTATCTGAAAGGCAGGGGCGGATCTAGGGGGAGGGTGCAGGGGGTGTGCACCCCCCCCCCCTCAGATGACCTGCAGTTTTCTAATACAACTGGTATTCTGCAAAAAAAAAACTATGTGGTTTATTGGTGTTGAAGTAGAGCAAGAGATGAGTGCACCCCCTCCTAAAAAAAATCCTGGATCCGCCCCTGTGAAAGGGAAGAGAAATCTTTCATTTCCGTCGGTAAAAAGGCCCAAAAGGGCTAACAGATACATTTCAAGACTGTCATATAGTAGAGAAAACGTTCTAGTTTATTATTTCATCTATGGTCGACTCCTGATAATTAGAACCCTTAAGGGAAACAAAAAAGTTCAAGTTATTGAAATTTCGAGTTATCAAGGGTAAAATTATATAGAAAGTGTTCTGAAGGGAAATGAAAATTGCTTTGAGTTAGCAGGAGGTTTGAGTTACTGGGAGTCAACTGTAATAATAATTTAGTAATAATTATAATGATGATTATGATGGTCTTTTTTTACTTCAAAATGTTAATGAAGTACCAACTGTTATTTTAGTGTGACATCATCATTCAATCTATCGAAGTCTGCAATGGATGTGGTAACATATATATATACCCAGCCCTTCAATTAATTAGTATTAATAGTAATATTATATGTTATAGTAAAATGCAGAAATCAAGATTGATATTATTTCAATGTAGTGTTAGTCTAAGAACAATATGATATTTTATTTTATTACATAAACACCAATGAAATACCAGGATGATGATAAACATGATATCTTCACACAAGAAACGATCACAATATTGCTATGGCTACTTAATAAATCATGCCTTTTAAAACAAAAAAAAATTAAAGAGAAATGGTTTGGTATTTCATTGGTTTTTATGTAGAACATTACATGACTGCTTGGAGATAAAGAGATAATTGAGTGCAGCAAACGAGTAAAATATTTTTTCAACATGAGAAGAGAAATTTGGTATCTCAGTGTGGCCATGCAATATCCTCTATTTATTTACACAGCTACGAAAAACAGAGCTGTTATAAGTCATACATAGTTGACATTATTGAAATGCAGATTAAATAAGGAGAAACAATAATTATTATTTATTATTACGGAATTTGAAATTAAATTAATGATTAGATATGAAGGTTCTACTACGCTGGTAACATTTATAATAAAAAAAGGTGACTATTTAGCTCAATAATAGAGAGTTTAATATCTACTTAAAAGAAAAAATGTAGTATTTATTGTTACAGCTTCAATAAACTATACAATTCTGAGGAAAGTCATCATTTCAGTGCAAAACTATGTGTTATTTAAAGCCGGTATATAGAAAACAACACACACTAGGGACACCAGAAAAAAAGGGAAAATCTTTTTTCTCTCACACATACATTGCGTGATACACAGGCTTCTATTTATAATAACAGTACTATCATGGGATAACATGTTTATACCTAACATTTAAATTAAAGTTTTAAAATTAATGTAGTACACTGATTATAAGGATAATTGTGAAATATATAATAATTATATATTAATCATTTATTGTAACTTTAATAATCATTTATTGTAACTTTAATAATTAATGGTGATGTATAGAAAGAAGTTAATATTTTTAATAGTCCCATACATAACATTAAGCTTAAATGTTCTGATAGAGAAGGTTAATATTGAAATAAATTAAAAACCAGATATAAACATGTGTGTGCTTATTATCCTTTTTTGAATCCTAACTCCTTATCCTTGATATCACATTAATGTAAGAAGTGTGTCAAGTCCCCTATGAAAATGCACTGGCCAATAATTAATAAAAGTGGCATTTATAGTTTATTTTAATCTCTTTTCTGCCTCAATTAAACACTTACAATTCGACAAAAACAGGAGTTAGTGTTAGTCTGGAACTGAATCAAGAACAATTTAAGGAATAATTTTTAAAAATTGAGGAATTTTAAAACTTGATCGTGTTAAGTGGCCCAGTTGATCAAGATGGACTATGGATCAGATGCTCAAGACATCAAACCTCAGTAGAAAGAGAATGAATTCTTCTTTCTTGCATGGTGAAAAAAACAGAACTAAAGAGAGAAATACATGTAAGTAGAATCCCTTTTTTTTATGAGGCCAGCGGAGTTTTAAAAGAAACACAGCAAATTAAAAATTACCTGGATTAAAAAAAAGATTACAAAAGTCATTTTAACTTGTCCCACATACCGTACATACAACATACTTCAATGGTGCAGGGAGATAAATTAGAGCCAAAATTATAGTATTAGTTTCACCTTTATTAGCAATGACAAAAGAGAATGGAATCTTCAGTTATTAATACCAATTTAACAAATGTATGATAATACATGGGCAAGAAATTTAAACAGGAGTTACACTTTTATATGCATACTTGTATAATGTTACCGGTATTTCTAATGATAATCAGTTTTAATATACTGCCACCCTATCTGAGCTTTTGCTTTCTCTCTCTCTCTCTTTTTTTTTTTTTGCATGAAATAAAACTACCAAAATAATCCAAACCAAGAATTAGCCTGAGGACAAACAGATTCAGAAATTAGTCTTACCCCTATGTCTACAGGTTCCAACTCTTGACCAGGATTGTGAATGACTACTCACAACCTTGGCCAGACTCTTATGAATAGGACAACTATATATGCATGACATCTACAAACTAAGGTGACTGTGCCAGATGCGGTTTTTTTGACAGGTCATGTTCAAATAAATTGTTCTATTCACAAACAGTCTTATCTTTAACCATTACTTGCACTGGTAGCAACAATAATGTTTATACTGTACAATTTGGAGTCAGTCTCTATCTGTTTCTACTGTTTAGTCCACTCATATTCCGCACCTGAAATAAAGCATTAAGTACCAATATGAGTCACTGATTGGAAACTACTAAACACCTGGGCCCAGTTGTTCGAAAGGTCGATAAAGCTATCCAATTGATTTCCCTAATACATGACGCACTTATCCACTGTATAGCGATTTATCTGGCCTCAGTTGTTCAAAAGGTGGATAACACTATCCATTGCATAAATCTCTATCCACTGGATAGCGCAATTGGTTTTCCTAATCCTTATCCACTGGATAGTGATTTATCCAGTGGTTAGTGCTATCCGTCTTTTGAACAACCGGGGCCTGGTGCATGGCACTATCCAACGTTTGAACAACCGGGCCCTGTAAGACACCAACTCGCATTCTGTTCTCTGTGTGCAGTCCTATAAAAAGAAGACTGGGGATGGCCGGGCCAGACCTGTAAGTGCACAACCAGCAAAACACCCAAAACTCTGAGCCAACACCTCCCATATTTCCAAGCCTATCTAGGACCTGTGTCAGAGATTGGAAAAACCAGGAAAATTAATTTGTATAAATTAAGACAAGATTCAAAATTTGTGTACTCTTCATGAGCTTCCTTAAAATATTGAAACCCAATAGTTAACAGTTATATGTTTGTGTAACCCATGAGACTCTAGATGTTATGACAACTCCAGCTTCTGGCATGCTTAAAGCCATAATTTGTGTTTTGAAATCAAACAGAGAATCCAGCTTCACTTAAGACTCTCCCACTGAAAATGTGTACATCAAAAAATGGACAAACACAGTACATGTTTGTCGCCCATTATAGAAAAAATATGGGTTCACTGAAACTGTAGAAAGCAAGATTTGTAGGCTATGGCTGACCAGGTCCATGTGACCATGCAATTCTGGTTGTAATAATATTATTTGTAGCCTTAAAAACATCACACTTACTGTAGTAAAGGCCGCTGACAATAGCTCTGTCGCATCTGATCCAGCTTTTTCCAACTAGAAAAGACAACCAAAACCACAAAATAAACTATCATATACTAGAAAATGAGTGGTAAATACATGTAGCATGTGCACAGGCTCTCCATTTGGATATCATGAAATGAAGAACGAAACTTAACTATTATAATGCAAAATCCAGTGGCCCTTTTTTTTGGGTCTCCAAGGTGACGCTACAAAAAATTATCTGGTTCAACAAAGCACCCATTTTAGATCACTAAAAGCAAGAATTCAAATTTCTTTGCCTGTTCTTTGTTTGCTCTTTGTACATGACAAAACAACTAACCCTAACCCTAACCCTAACTATGTAATTATGATCACGAAAGTCAAGTGGATTTTCACCTGGACATACCTACCAACTGATAAGCATGACTGTATATTGCACCTGCACAACTAGATCATAGTTGCCAATAATTATGAAAGTCGAGCATTTATCCATGGAAGTACAAGATACTTACTGTTTCTTTGGCACTGATAAGCATACCAATGTCAGACATTCTTCTATCCAGAAAATTCCATGTTTCCTCAAAATCAGGAGATCTGTCACTGACCATGTACAATTCTGAAATTTAAAAGAGAATTAATTTTAAATACTCGATCTGTATGTTGATCATGGGTCAATTTTATCCTTGGTTTAAATTTTGTTTTCCTTTGCTTCAGGCTCATTATTGTTGGTTTTCACATGACATCACCAAAATTCAAACTAAGGAATTATCGGTTCTTCTGAGCTTCTACTTTAATTTCCTGAGGTATTACAGCAGCTAAACACCCTAATTTATACAACTGTTCAGTTTGAACAAGTGTTTCGTTTTGCAATTGAGGATGCTTGAATTTCCAGGCTTTTGCATGACACGGCAATTAGCTGCCGGCCAGGGAAGTTCTTATGTAGGTTAAAAACATTGCCAGTTTTTTGAGATTGTGCTATCTAAACATTCATTGTCTCAAAATATATTTTACTTTAATCTTTACGAGTTCCTCAGGCAATGAATCCACGCATTTGTGGGGAAACTCAAATACAGATTTTTCTGTTGGTTTCTGGCAGCCATATTTCTGCCCCTCACAGGGACTCCAACATGGCATCTCCAGAAAAAGCTCTAAAAATTTGGGTGAAACATTTTCCAAATATCTCGCATATGAAATATTGCACAGACCTAATTTTTGGCAAGGCTTTTTGTTTATTTATCTTCTTTTAATTCCCAGATTCTGAACTTTCTGTATTGAATGGTTTGCATTTTTATTTTTTGAGAAAACAGAGAATTCATTACCATACATGTACATCCACAAACATGTCCGCAAAATTAATCATGGGTACAACAAAAGGGCTGTCCAACAGCCCTGGGCTACTTGATTGACTTGTCACTCTATACTAGCATAATTTAATTATTTTGAGTTATATTCATAAAGCCAGCACAACTGCCGTTACAAAGTAAAATAATCTTAGTGAAAGGGGGGTTGGTAGGCCTACATGACTGCTCCAGACGTGTAACTTCAGCAACAGCTTGCCTGAAGAGTAACAACTTCTTAAATTTTCATCCCACCATGAAATAAAAATTGAACCAAGGTTAAAATTGAACCAGAGCATGTACACCTAAATAACTAAGTATAACAATTATTTCACTATCATTATGCATCTATCAATGTAAATCCCGTGGGGGGGGAGTACGGGCAAGGGGAGGGGATTTGATGCCTGGGACTATCCCCGCTGTCTGGCTTTTGATCGTGTGAAGCGACCCCGGGGTCGGGACATTTGACTTTGACCGACAGAAGCCTGGTATCAATTCAGAAGCAGTTACCAAGTCCGTCCCTCGAGGCTTCCTGAAAGTCACGTTGTTGGAGAAAGGTATGAAGTTTTCATTTGTCTTTATCGCCATAATCCGATACTTTAAACTGTCATCTAAACAGATAATGTCTATTTTATCTTCAAGTTCCCATCTGATTGTAAAACTCGATTGAAATCGAATTCCACCATGAAAGTCAGAGGATTTTTTATGGGTCACTGATCCGACCTGTTCCGGATGTTGAGCAGATGTTATAAAGCATTTTACGTTTTATTAATATTATATAGCACGGTCAATCTTCCTGGAGTGATTTTGTTGTTCAAGATAAGATATGCTAATGGAGAGAGAAAATACTTAATTACGGCGAGTAATTTAATGGAGCTTCCGTTAACCGTAAATAAAAGTAGTAACGACGTGTTTGAAATGTTCTTTTATTCGTTTTATATAGTATTATAGCATTGTTTGTTTAGATTTTTTCCCCTGGGGTAGGGGCTTTTTTGACACTTTTGATTGAACTTTCGTTTCCCACCCTGGGGAATTTGATCGAAAAATTTTAAAATCTGTCAAATCCCCACCCCTTGCCCGCACTCCCCCCCCCCCACGGGGTTTACATTGATAGGTGCATTATCACTCACAAATTACAGCTTCCCATGTAGTGTGCATAAATCAGATTCAAAAAAATGCTCCAGTTGCATTCTCAGCTGCCTTTGTACCTTTATAAGAGCTCCAAATTTACAAACACAGATTTGCCCAAGTGTACCAGTAGTTATCTTTAACCTACCTGTGGAACCGTAAAGAGCTGCTAACATTCCTCTCTTTGTGTACCAGTTTATCTGTGTATGATCAGAAGGTATTAGAGGAAACACTGTGATAAACATCACAAATTAAATTAATAATTTTCTTATAACAAAAGCTACCTTTCCTTAGAGTAAAAGTGACTCACTTGCTCTAACATCATTCAGTTTTTCAAAAAAGGATGCCCATCAAATAATCCTTATTTTGTTGATTCACAAAAATTATACTCCCTAGGAAAAACAAGACCCACTGGCACCCTACCCATCTCATTCCTGATATGTCCACACCAAATTCATGAATTCTCTGTGCATGCTTGTTGAGTTACAAACTAAGGTGATTCAAATGTTTGTTATATCTGTTATGTTACCAGAAATTATCTTTTCTAACATGTTGGCCATGGTCAAATGAATCTAATGGTATGAATAGAATATTAGAATTAAATAACATGATAGTATAATATCATCACCAGTATATTATGTCATTCAAATCATTTTCAAACGAATTTGATAGAACCAATTCAAATAAAATATCACTTTATTTTTCCCAAAAATAGAAATTCAAATTAATAGTTTTAATATTAAGGAATCAGTTTGTTTTCAGCAGTTCAATTTCAAACTTTGATCAGTATACTAGCCAATGATTATTGACTATGGACTCCTTTTAATAATCAAAATGTACAATGTACTATAAATACGTAATCTATTAATAACAATACTCAAGGCTGTGCTCAAAGAAAAATTGAGGGGAGCCCAATGTTCTAAGCATGTGAAATCCAAGGTGCCCAGTTTATGATTTCTTTTAGAAAAAAGTAAGATTTTCTAGTCACCCAGGAACAAAAGTTAGGTTCCATGGTGCACCAGGTGGGTTAGAGCACAGCCTTGACACTAATTAAGTGATTTAGTGACCCACCATCTCACAGTCAGTCACCAATAAGCTTATTCCCAACTAATTTATAAAGAGACCAATAATTTTATTAGAGAAAATTTTGGAACATACATCAGTTGATGTGTCCCCTGCATGGTACCATATTTCATCCACCATGTATGCAACATTCTTTGCAGCATCAGGAGCATTGTGTGGTAGTAACATCAAACCCATGGCCTTAAAAAAAAACATGACATTGAAATGTGATTATTTTTCAATTCTGTCACTTGTGTTTCCAAGCCAACTGCACATTTTCTACATATTAATTGATTGATTGATTGATTGATTGATTGGTTGATTATTTGATTGATTGATTGATTGATTGATTGATTGATTGATTGATTGATTGATTGATTGATTGATTGATTGATTGATTAATTGATTGATTGATTGATTGATTGACTCAAGAGACTGACTCTTATCAGGGCTCAAAATAAGTCTTGTCCAGTTGTCAGAAACAAGCAGACTTTCTTGTTGGGCAGTCAACTTTTAAAGCTTACTTGCCCAATAGGCAAGGGTCCAGGTAAATCATCCACTAACAAAATCATTACCTTTAAAGATGGCCAAGAAGTGGTCCCAGACAAGAAAAATGTGAGAGCTGCTTGCCTAAAGGACAAGCTGGAATTCACATTTTTTTTTAGCCCTGCTTATGACACACAGACTAATAAACAACTGACTGACTGAATGGCAGACTAAATGACTGACAGAATACAATGTAAATGGAAGACTGACTAACAGGCTGTCTGCTGACTGTTAGAGATATTGACTGGCTGCTGGCAGACTGAATGTCTGACAGACTGACTGACTGACTGACTGACAGGCTAACTGACTACCTACAGGTACATACTGACTGACTTGCTAGTATTAATCTACCAGCTTCCTATTTACAGTGTATTTTGTTGTTGTTATTTGGTGATAAGTTTCAGTATACCTGAGGCCACTGGCCAATATAAGGGATGAGCATCCTTAGCCGCACTTCCACAGCATCACGGATTATCACCCGGGAGCTTTTACGCCTAAAGAAAATTATATAAACTTTATTAGCCTCTACAATCAAAATAATAAACCTGTAAAAAAACTTAAACAATTAACAATAATATTTTATTGTTAACTGTTAATAATTAGTGACAATATTTTATTCAATCTGCATAATTTTTACATCATACTTAGCCTCATTCAATGAGGTCATAGTGATAAAAAATTTGGTGATTAGCCAGTGCTTCTGTGATGACTAAACAGCGATTTTTGTCAGTCATTGGAGCATCTGGAGAACCCTAGAATTTGATATAATCAGCAGCCGCTGCAATCATGACTAACAGATTCAATTTTCAAGTCATCAGTTAATAATAATAATAATAATAGTAATAATAATAATAATAATAAAATCTATATATATTGTAGCACCTAGCTATCCACTCCTGCTCAAGACACTTTACACAACATTCCAAACAATTAAGTGAAATTTTTAACATTCCAAACCATTATTAAATAAAAAATTAATAATAAACGATTGTAAATTAATAATGGTAATTGAACTGAGTGGAGTGCAATTTGATGATATGATGCGATATAGAACAAAAATGATGCGATTTAAAACAGAAATGATGCAATTTAGAACATTTATTACATCCACTTTGAAATCACTGGCTATCTGTGCAACCTGATTGGCTCTCAGCGATGTGATTTATTCCTAAATCGTATCAGTTTTTGCTCTAAATCGCATCTGTTCCAAATTGCGTCATTCATGCTCTAAATAGCATCATTTCTGTTTTAAATCCAACCATTTTTTTTCTATATCGCATCATTTATGTTTGGAACACAAAATGAGATGTAAAAGCCTTTTTGTTTCCGCTTTTTAACAAACCGGCTACTTGATCAATAAAATATTAGTAGTGACTAAGTTCTGCGATTTCAAAATGGAAGTAATAAAGTGGTAATTGAACTTCGTGTCGTGCAATTTTGGTCTGAAATCATACTTGTGATTTCAAATCGAACTCGCGCTGCACGCTCGTTCGATTTTGAAATCACGCGTATGATTTCAGACCAAATTGCACTTCACTCAGTTCAATTACCATTATAAATGACACGATTTGGAACAGATGCGATTTAGAGCAAAAAATGGTGCGATTTAGGAATAAATCACACCGCTGAGAGCCAATCAGATTGCACGGATAGCCAGTGATTTCAAAGTGGATGTAATAAAGATAAAAATTCTCATGCTACCAATGAAAAAGACAAGTCTTGAGGTGAGATTTAAAAGTACTTAAATTTTCACATGAACAGATGTTGTCTGTAAACTGTTCCACAGGTCAGGAGTAGCAACATAGAATCTATGGGGTACCCTTGATCTACAAACGGTGACAAAATTGTTGACATTCTAAAATGGGGTAACTTTGGAGAACAAAACAATCCACCCCCCTTCCCCCTCCCCTCTATTCAAAGCTGAGGTGTTTTTTGCAAACAGCAGCACATCATTGCATGGAAGAATGGGGAAGGGAAGGGTTTATATTTGTCTTCTTTCAGTTAGCAAAACGTTAGAAAGGCCCTTTAGGGCTAAGTATCTTAACCAGTTTTGTCACAAATTGTAGCTTCACTGTACGTCATGTAAGAGCCCTTCTTTTGAAAGTAGCAACATTGATAAAGGTCTACTATTACTAATTTTTAAACTTGATTGTAACATGCAACATATAATGTGCTCACTCTCCTAGATAAATCACAAATAAAATTTAATTTTTAGCTTTTCTCTGCTTTAGTTTGGAATTAAGCCCATTCTCCCCTCAAATTTAAAACTTTTTATGATCAAAGTAAGGTTTCAGTGACTTTTTTGCACATGTTTCATCACTCAAAAGAGTATCTTGTCAAAAAAGCAAATTTTGACAGTCTGTACTTCACGTAAAGCTTTGTCTAATGTCCTGAGACACAGCCATGTTAAAAGTTGTGGACTGGATCCAATTGTGTTCATGGGGTGGGGGTAGGGGGGAGAGGAGAGGGCGTGGTTGATGTTGGAAGGAACCTAATGCAAAAGAGACAGTCTCCAGAATTTAAACCTTAAAGGGTTGGCATCTCTACCATTATTTTATAAGCCAACTTTTAAACAATCTTCTTTTATAAGATAATCATGTGTTTTTGTTATAGTGCTATAATTAGCAGGTTAAACTCACACTGGACTTGTAGTACTATCCTCTTCAGACTCCTTGCCAACTCTAGATTGTGATACAAGGTAATCAGCCAGTCTAACGTTGCAGTCTTCTGTAAAATGCAGGACCAAATCACCAGCACCACGTGGGAACATCCCTTCTGCCATTGCGGAAAGTCCCACTGACTGGGCACCAGCTTCAATGGCCTCTGAACTCCAACCTAACTCAGGAACATGTTCCAGTGCAGCACTGAGTATATTTTTTCTCATTTCAGCATCTTGTTCTTCTGCACTGTAGAATGCATGATCATCACCAAAGTAATTATGTTCATGTTTTTCACCTGAAGATGCCTCCGCACCAGATTCCTGAGGACTAGGAATATAGTGTAACATGCTTAATATTAGGACGGAATCCACCAGGCAATTGAGTAATTTCAATTTTCAGAGGACAAAAACCTTGTACCAGAATAATTTAAACAATATTGCATTCTTTTCTACATTTTTCAATGGTTTTACTTATAGATATAATTAGTTATCTGTAATAAAAACACAAAAGACTATTTCTCATGGGAGCCCGAGAAAAAAATGTCAAGTTTAACAAGAATTATGAAAACACAGGTAAAATTCTGAAAATTTCACGTGTAAGATGTTCATTAAACTGACCGCACTCTGGTTTAAAGGATTGTGAAGTACACGCTGTGGACTGCGACAAACGGCTTGGCAAGCCTTGCTTTCTCTCATGATGAAACAAAATTTGCACTTTCGAAACAAAACCCCTCATTTAACAGGCGTGTAGAACAGCTAACAAAATTCCCTGTTCATTCTGCGCTTTTTTAAAAAGTAAAAAACAAACAAGCACAAATGTCTTGTAATTCTTCCACTGAAATGTATTCAAGTGTCTCCTTTAAAAATGATCTTGAATGAAACGGTCTTGCAGACACCTTCAGTAACCCTGACTTTTGCCTTTAGAAATTTTTAGTCGCTGTTGTATGCGTTTGAAAAATGTTGTGAATTGTGTGTTAAGTTTAAGCAAGAGGTTTCAAATTACACGTGACATATGCATGTTAGCACTTCGCGTCTCGAACCTTGATTCGTTCGAGCTTCTAGATGCAAGAATCGAGTCTTGAGATTTAAGTCGAGACTGTCAACTTACTTTTGAGCGGTACTGTTCTCCACTTAATGAAGGGACTATTTCACTCGGTTTTTTTTTCATTGCCCTCTCTTACTAACACCCACCGTTTACTCGAGGAACAGTACTTAATTGAGAAAAATTTATTAACAGTAAGAGTGCACCTCTATTAGCATCAAGGACATCGACTCTTAACTTGCACACTAACCCCTACCCTGGATCGGTCTTGTCTTGCTCATCTGAGAAGCACTGAGATGACTGCTGTATCCATCTGTTGGACACTCCTGTGATCACAATAGAGTTAGTTAGATCTTAGTATCTCCCAGGTTAGCTTTGAAATACACCCTGCCCAATCATTGTCCAGTGTTCAGTTTTACCACCCGACCGTCCAAAATCATGCGACAAGATCTAGAAGTTGCAAATGAGCTTATCACAGTTTAGCGATAGCATTTTAACAATGGCTTTCCTATCTGCTTTTGCAAGAAGGGAGTTAAGTTTACTGGGCTCAAGTTTTAATACTCACCAAATATTCCTCGCCGAACAAATCCGACCTGTCTTTGAAACACCGTTCGCATGAACAGGGCCGCCATATTTGTTTCAGCTCGGTCAAGACTGGGAACCAGTGTAGAACCTCTTCCCACAATCCTTTGCGCTGCAAGTAGTATATTTGCCTTTTGGAACACGTGATCAAAAGTTTATCATCATTCCTACGATCTTAGAGTTTAGTTAGTTGGTTGGGGCAAGAAGGAGACAGGGCTAAGCATAAATAGATTGTGCTCGGCAACTTTTGAGCAACTTTTAGCGTTTTGAGCAACTCTTTGTAGTACCAGCAACCTAGGGCAACTTTTGCCTTCATTGGCAACTTTTGAGCAACAAATTGATATAAAACCGATCCAAACCATAAAAGGTCGTTTCATTTCGAAGGATTTTATTAAAACTGGTTTTATCAAAACTGATTTTATTAAAATTAAGTTGTTACTTATTCAACCAAGTTCAGCATCCGCTGAGAGAGTCTTCAGTCTTCTGAATAATGCATTTAATGATCAACAAGCCGCAGGGCATGATCGCACGTGATTACAAGCTACACCTCAGACAAACACGCCAGTAGAGTTGATACAACACATATACGAAACAATGGTAGTAATTCACAAAATGAAGTTTCAATTATCATTTTTATTTCGCCCGTCCCTAGGCTGCGAACGCAGCCGTATTTCCGGTTGTCGCTACTCTCCACGGTACTCCACCCCAAAAGTTTTTCTCGGTGTGTGATTAAAGGGCAAAAACGCGTTGGCTTACGCAGGCTAGCCCATCCCGTCAATTTATGGTGTTCAGTTTATTTTCCACGATATTTTCCGGGAGACATTGATTTCGCAACTTAACGGTAAGCCAAAAGATACATATTGTTATTTATGCTCTTCTAGCTTTTATAGATAACAATACTCCTTGTACAACGAAGATGTATACCTGTTGTAATGTATACCTGTTGTATACCTGTTTAGCCTCCCTCGCAGACCTTCTTAAACTGGAAGCCGTCTTCTTGGGAAGGCAACCTCGTCCCCAGGGCCCTTTTCCATGGCCATGGAAAAGCGTCCTGTGGACGAGACTGTTGAGTAGTTGGTGAGCCCGGGGGGTCGGGGAGGGGGTTACTCGACCAATATTTGGGTAGAGGTGCATGAGCCGCTTAGGGTTTGAAACCCTGCCCCTGTTTAGGACAAAAAATTCCTAAAATACATACCCTGTTTCGAACAAAACCCTCAATTTTATTACCCTGTTGAGGACAGACTTGTTTAGGACAGAGAGGACGAAAACTAAACCCTGCCCAGCGGTACATCCTCGCATAGGTCATATAAGGGAATATAAGGGAGTACCCACCCCACATCCCCCCCCCCCCTCACCCGCGGGTTGGCGAGGCTTCAAAAATTGATCCCAAAATCTTAAATGAAGACTCGAGGGGAATAAGGCCTGGGTCAAAGGCCGTGCTTGGGAAGTATGATTGATTCGCAATATCTCTTGCTAGGATTCCTAGAACATGATGAAATTATATGTATCCTCTGCCTTAACGTTATTTATGGTCATGTGATGTGTCGGGTTTTAAATAATGGCAATGGGCGAATTTTTGTATTTGATATATACAAAAAACAATTAATAAAATTCAGTTCATGATCGTGAATGAAAATGCATGTCATTAAGAGTTTTCGATAGTTTTAGTGCATTTTTTTTTCGTGGACTTTTGCTAAGTCAGCTGGCGTTTTTTACTTTGCGAGGTTTTAAAAAGAAACATTTTCGACGAACCGGCTGCGTTTTTAGCAAAACATTTGAAGGAAAATATTTTGTTAGAAGCTACAGTCACGTGCCGGGTCTTTCATCAGACAAATGAGAAATGGGGTGGGGGGGGGGGGGTCGTGTGTCATGTACGTGTGTCAATATGTTACACCAATTATAGTCAAGATATTGATTGGTCTGGTCACAGGTTTTATTAAACACCGCACTGCCTGAAGTTGATGCAACATACAATCACGTGCCGGTTCTTTCATCAGATAAGAGATTTATCTTATCTACGTGTATCAATACGCTACGCCAATCATAGTCAAGATATTGATTGACCTCGTCACCGGTTTTAAACACCGCACCACCAGTAGATTTAATATTTGGGAAAAAAAGACCTACTCCTATTGGCTTTGAAGTCCAAACCACCAGCTGGGAAAATCGATGTTCAATGAACACGTCACTTTAACGATTCCTTAGTCAAAAACAAAAGAATCGTTTTTTTAACCTAGGCTGTAATTTGAAAGGCGCACGAAGCAGCTTTTGCAATTCGTTAATAGCAAAATGGCTTTCTTTATATGTAAAGTAGCTCTCATATTTTCAGTTCTAGCGGCAATTTCTTTGGCTTCTCATGAAGAGAAATATCGATTTGGAAGATCATATACCATAAACCCCGGAAAGGTACGTATGAAAAGTCTTCAAAGTGTTTATTACCAGAACATGAGGTCTAAAATGTAGTCTCTACTAAACTGCTTCTCAGAAAGCTCAATTGAAGGGCATTTGACTCTGAACAATAAAGAATGATCGGCTAACACTTAACCATTTACGTAAGTTTATTCGTAATTTAGATTGATTGAAACATTATTTTCTTTCAAATGCTTATTTTTGGGTCACGTGAGCAGACGGTGTTGTTCATTGAACCAAAAGGCCTCTCTACATGTATACAATTGAACCACCATGTGCGGTCGCCTCTCGTAAATGCTCCCTCCCAAGCGAACTCTAATCCAAACGCCAACAATTTTTTCTAGTTAAAACGTTAGTTGGAACGCATGGTAAACGGCCACCGGTCCTAGGCGACCGGTTAAGAGTCCTTTACATTAAAGTAAAGTTTATAAAGACAGTATGTTTTGTTAACTATGCAAAAAAGTTTCGAAATAAAATGAATGTTGATTGTATTTTAGGTTTTATTTTGTCCTTCGGCTCGAGCAGGACCCCCGGGCCCCCCCGGACCACCGGGACTTCCAGGAAGAGACGGTAGAGATGGTAGGGATTGTCCCCCGTGCAACTGTGCGGGAGGTTCACCAGCTACTCTTCCTCCTGCAGAGCCCCCCTGCGCCGGATCTCAGCCCTTTGCCCCTCAAGGGCCCCCAACTGGAGGGTAAGTTCATAATGATTCAAGCAATTCCACTCTGATGTAAAAGTGATTTTGTTCATGTCCAGCTTATTTTTCCCCGTTTGAAGTAGTGTTCTAGCGGCGTTGAAAGGCGACGTCACGGATGTTGATGCAACAACTTTGGGCGGATTTGTAAACCTTGTCCCAAGGCGCTTGGGGCCCATTTTATAAGGGAAAAGCTCGGGAACGAGGTTGTGGCTCGACTCTGAGAGTCTGATCGTGATTGGATGAAGAGAACATTCTAATTACCGTACATTTGATAACCTGGGAAAATAAAGTATTTCCCCTATTTTTCGGAGGGAAATTTTTCCGTTAAAATGAATAAGGGAATTTCATACAGGGAAATCGACAAAGGTTTATGAAATGCAGCTTGAATCTTTTCATTTGCCCTCGAACGTTTCTTAGTTCTTGACCGACTCCCATCTTCACTTCACAAATGCGCAAGCGTTGTCTAAAAATGTTCAAGTTCAAGCAAATTAAAACCGTAGACTTTCAAAAACGTCCGTCGACTTCGTCGCTCGCGGTCGGCCGATTCGCGGCCAAAAAAGGTTCGCTCCGCTCCGCTCATCAAGAGGTCGACGTGTAGCAAGTCTAGCAAAACCGGTGTTTTTCTCTAGTATCATAGTGGTCCATATATAAAATATAGTTGCATTCTATTCTTCTCCATACTGGACAAACAGCAAACCTTATATAACTGTGTCCCAGCTGAGTTTACTTCCTGATTATGGATATTCTGCTGTCATTGCAGAGAGAGCCCACACGTGCACTTAGCAGCAGCTACACGTGATCTTGCAGACGAAACGGAACAAAGTGGAAGTGGAAAAGGAGGCGCATAAATTGTCTTATAAAAATTGTGACAGGCATAAATTAACTTAGGACCACCAATCAAAAAGATTCTTTCGAATTAAGTTCTTAGTATAAAAGTGAGAAGTACAGTGAACTTTTAAGTTTGCTGTTTGTCCAGTGAGAGAAAAGGAAAACTCGACCCTTTTTAATAAATGCCATTTCTGATAAAAGGGGATAGGGTTTCCTTCACGACAGATTTGTAGAACGGCTGAGTCCTATATCTCCACTGGACAAACAAACAAACAAACAAAAATACTTTTATTTTTAGATTTTTTTATAATTTAGACATTTATATTATTTCACTGCTTCGCATCCTTCGAAAACAACATTTTAAGCAGTGAAAATAATTGTAGAAAGCTCTGAGGGGGACATTACTAGGCAAACTCGATCTAGAAACCTCTAGAACTACAATCGACTTCAGTAAATACTCAACACTGCGATCTTGTGACCATAGAAATATATGTTTTGTAGAGGAAGAAAAGTAGTGTTAGCCTAACTTTCAATTTCTCTCATAGAGGTCGCTTCTTATCCTCCTCGGTCGGGAGACCGAGGAACAGTAACATGAGACCTCGGACCCCTACACGGGAAGGGGGGGGGGTGGCTGGGGGGGAGGGCTACTTATCAGGGTTTCTTACTGGGAGGTTCCGCCTCAAGGTCCAACCCCTCACCCATTAACGTACCATTTTGGCAGAAAAAGTATCCCTTTTATATACCTTCCATTAGCCTGGGTAGCAGGCGCTTGGAAGTAGTGGGCACAAGAAAAAACGGGCGCGTGAGAAAGAGAAACAGTCACCCCTCACGTGTCTCCCTTGCGCGCGCCCGTTCTCTCTTTCGCCCACTACTTTCAAGCGCCTGCTACGCAGGCTAACCTTCCATTGAAATTTATGCCCCTTTCACATACAGTTGAACCTCTCCACAACGGCCAACTTGGGGACAGAAGAAAGTGGCCGTTGTAGAGAGGTTTAAACAAGAGTAGAGAGGTAGTAGTTGTAGAGAGGTTTAAACAAGAGTCAATGTATGGACTGTCCGCCATATTGAAAGTGGCCGTTGTGGAGAGGTAGCCGATAGTAGCCTGCGTAGCCAGTGAAGCGTTTCCTTGCGGTTTCGGTGCAAAGACTCAAAGACCGCGCAAAAAATGGCTCTCGTTCTATTTCTCGCGCGGCTAAAACCGAAAATCCCGTTCCTCGGTCTTTCTTTGCTCCGAAACCAAACGGGAACGCTTGTTACGCAGGCTAGGCCGTTAGTGGAGGCTCGACTGTATCTATAACAATCAGTCTTCCGGTCATTTTATGTGGCCTTTAACAATATTAATTAAATTGATGCAACCATAAGGTGCATCGGTTCGAAATATTCTAGCTAAGGGCCCTTTTAAATAACTAAATTACAAATTTCTTTACCCTGTCATATACTTCAGCTTAAGAAATCCTATACCATTTTATAAACCCAAAGCTTGAAAAAGGTTGTCCTTTCGGGCAGAGCCTCTCCGAGTAAGCATCACAGGGAGTTACCCACCCTCTCCCCCCCCCCGGTACCACGATGAGTATGAGCGAATATTGGTAGTGTTAATGTGCAGTATAAAATAAAGGTTCAACATAAAGTTTTGCGTCATTTTTTATTTAGAAGTAGGCTTAAACATGAAAAAAACATCATTTCAGTGATAATCTTTTGGTGAATATAATATCTCTGCAACCAAAGTTTTTACTTTGAGTGGGAATGATGACGATAAAGTCTTTCATTCGTATACAGATCTAGACAAAAAGAAGTCTTCGTGAGTAATTTTTCAGTTGAGCTAGATCGTGTATGTGTTCGCGCTCGCGAAATCAGATTGAAAATTAGATTGGTCCACACATAAATCTCTAGAATAGCTCAAGATAGAGATGAGAGGTGTCACAAAAACCTAAATTGGAGAAATTATGGGTTGGTTAGCATATCCTGAAAGACAAGATGAAAAATGTTCACTTGCTATATAGGCCTGGATCATAAAAGTTACAGATCCAAGCCAATTTTTGAAGGATTTGTATGGAGTCATCAAAGCAATAGGCTGATTTTTGGCAAGGGAACTTATTTTTGATCTTGTTCTTCCTGAATATGCCAACCAGTCCCATAATTTCAAAAATTTGAAGACGTCACACTTTCTTAATACTCTATTGAGACTGTGATTAACGAGTGTGTAAGCCGTTTGCCGCGTGCATTTGTAGTCTGAGTGAGTACACCACCGTAACATTTTAATTTTATCAACGTTACAATTTCAAACAGCTATGTTATCAGTCATTTCAATAATTATCAAATCCCAAATATCGTGATATTTCTGTACCTCACACAGACCCCCTCAAGGACTTGGTTCTGTTCACAATCCGGCAAAGTCCTGCGATGAAATTTTGTCCTCAGTTCCAGGTGCTGAGAGCGGTGTATTCTGGCTCCAGGCTGCTCGCGGACCACCTTTTCAGGTTAGTCAGCTTCCTGCTATCAGTAACCTGAGATCAGGCTCAATTTGCGTTTCGCTTTGAAAATAACATTCCGGCGGGCAAGACGAAACGAAACTTTTAGCGGTAGCCGTTAGAGAGAATGTATGAGAACCGCTAAAATTGGGCCTGATCCCAAGTTACGCTAGCAGAGGACTCTTTTCCTTTGTACTGTAAACTACCGCTTTTAATTATACAAGCTACCCCGATCGTAAGGAAAAGAGGCCTCTGCTGGCAGGAAAGGAAGAAAGTAAAGTTAGTTACCATCGCGGATTGACCTTAACTTAGCTTCGACCTTATCTCCATCCACTGAATTGCAAGACTGCTTTCAGGCCTTTTCAAATCTTAAGAGAAAAGTATTGGGAGGGAGGCCGATTGCCGTTATAGTGTTGGAAAAGAAAACCCTAGCTGGCGATCGGGGTGCCTAGCTGGCCTAGTGCCATGAGCTAACAACACGCGCACGCCATAGTAAACGGCAAGGAATGACGCAACAGGCGAGGCACATTTGCATTTTGCAGGCAACTGAAAAATAGAATAGTTTGCTTGAAGCAATAGAAAGTATTGCAGTTAATTTTTTATTTCAGGTCATTTTTAATTTTTCAGTTTGTTTCACATTCCTCAGCATACATTAAAATACCCCAAAACAATGTAAATTTAAAAATTAACTGAGATAAAAATTAACCTGAACATAGACATCAAAATAACGCTTCGGGAAAAGATATGGGATAGGATGACAAGATAAGAGTTTATTTTTCATCTGGGAGAAAATTTTTGTTCCGTCAAGTATGGTCTCATTCAGCGTTTCACCCTTTCTACCTTGTCTCCATCTGTTCCTTGCTCCAGTCAAAATTTATACGTAGAATTTCCGTTATAATAATTTGATTACCCGCTGCATTCCTGCAGACACACTGTGAAATGATCTCATGCCATGGAGAATCAGGAGGCTGGACCCTAGTCGCACGAGTTGAAGGCATGTCAGGTGACTTCTCACCCACAAGCCCTCTCTGGGCCAATGAGGATGTAGTGAGTCCTTGGGATGCCGCTGACCTCACTCGAACAACATCTATGAAAAATCCCGGATGGTTCTCAGTGTCGAATCAGGCGGTGCGCGTGTGCTATAGTGGTCCTCGAAGTAACTGTGCGACCTTTACGCACAATCGTGGACTGACACTCACTCAGTTCTTTGGAAGTCAGTTTGCAGTGGAGGTACAAGAGCATTATACTTTTGAGTCCTTGATGAAGAAGCTGGGGAAACATCTGGATCTGGGGCATTTGAAAACCGTAAGTATGTTATTTTTCATTACATCTTATTGCGGGCGACCAGAGGAGTCCGCAATACTAATCTTCAGATTGGTATTACGCATGCATGGCATGTATGTAGCCAGCATTCGCTTGGATTTCCTATCACCCGTAGTAATCGTCATCTCATCACGCATGTTTTGACTTTGTATCACATGAAACTTACGCAAAGCATAGCGTCGAGGCACCAACGATCGATCTCGTCCGCCTTTCTTCTACCTTTAATTATGAAGCTTGTCTGCTTCCTTAAACAATATGTCTTGAATCTCACAGGAATGGTGTGGCCTCAATCTTGGAAATCTCTGCAACTTAGTCGCAGACCCCAACAGGGAGCCTGGAACCCACATTTGTCGCATAGGGTGTATTGGCGATACCAGTCTCCCTCGGTCACCCAACGGATGTAACCCGGATGACTATGCCTTAGGTATTGGCGTGTCAAGCTGTAACTCTCCAGGAGGATGTCACGGTCAGGTGTCCAAAACAAGTAGCCTACACTATAGCATGTACTCACGCTATGGTGATTACCAGCAGACAGCTTTCATCTACGTCAAGTAAAATCCGTTTTTTACCGCTTACATGAGCAGAGACTCGATGCCGTTTGCTTTTTTATAAAGCATCTTAGTTAAGAGCCATATAGCCTGCGTAGCAAGCGTTTCCGTGCGGTTTAGAAGAAAAGAACGAGGAAGGAGAGTCAAAGACCGCCCTTTCATTTTTTGGCTCTTGTTTCATTTCTCGCGCGGCCAAACCCGAGAATCCTGTTCCTCGGTCTTTCTTTGCTCCGAAACCAAACGGAAACGCTTGCTACGCAGGCTAAGAGCCATAAGCCGTGAACTTTATAATAATAATAATAATAATAATAATAATAATAATAATAATAATAATACTATTATTATTATTATTATTATTATTATTATTATTATTATTATTATTTTGCTGCTGAGAAAGAAGTAATTCTTTAGAGTCCTTCTTTTCACTTCTTCCAGAAATGTTCTGCGAAGTTGTAAAGTCGTTTCGCTGCATCACGAAGTTGAAAACTGCTCCAAAGTTTGCTGGTGTTCATTTAATTTTTGATCATTAGCTTATTGAAATGGCCATTAATTATAACTCGTTAGTAAAGTCAATTTCAGCGCCATCGGAACATGATGCGGCGAAACGACTTTGTAGCGAAACGACCTGTAACGAAACGACTTTGTAGCGAAACGACCGGTAACGAAACGACTTTGTAGCGAAACGACCGGTAAGGTTAACACTACACTGGATAGCCTTTGCGCCAGCACAAAAACCACACCAGATATAGGCCGCTTCTGATCACACAGGGCACCCAACGAGAGTATAGTTCAAAACCACTTAAACATAGCATTGTTAAACGTATTTTAGTATTTGAACGGTAGATATGCCCTAAAAATTTTTCATCTGTTCGGATTTTCTAGCTGAAAGTCTAGTGATCCGAAAATTATCATAGGGATCGAAACTTACCTTTTCGAAAATTTCAGCCAGAAAAAAGGCTCTCGAAAATCTGCGAACATTATGAGTGACGTTTTTACGGTAAAAATCTGTTTAAAAATGGGCAATTATACCTTTTTTTAGATGTTCGAATATTCTAGGAGAGGCAGGCAAGCAAGAAATTTTACAACAAATGTCCTGAAAACTCTAGATCTCGAATCGTCTTCCGAACAGATATTTTCCTAAAATTGACGTTGGGTGCCCTAATAAGGACGGTTGTGGCGGCGCGATTTCTGTAACAATGCGAGGCTGTGCCGCGCGGATCTCTAAAGTGGAAAGTCACATATCCGATAGGCATTCACACTATACCAAATAGCTTTTCGTGCCCACGAAAAACTATCCGGTATAACGTGAACATAGCTTTAATAAATTAGCAATTAATGAATGAGGCTGAGTAGGATATGAAGAATTAACTGAGCAGATCGAGGAGGGTGTTATCCACCTCGGCTTTCGGCCTCTGTGGATAACACCCTCCAAGATCTGGTTAATTCTTCATATCCTACGAAAGCCGAATTCATTAATTGCTTTATTATTCATTCAAAATAATTTCTAGTTTAAAAACATAGTTAAAACATGCTTACCTGCATCAATGTTAAGTTTATCTTCGATAGTGTACTTTTAGGTTTGTCCAACTCCGCTAATATTCTCCAAATAGTAGATGTCACCCTCCGAGTTGTCTTCTTGCTGTTTTTGCTATGTTTTTAGCCCTTATATTGCCTAGTTACAGCTGTAGTTCTAACTCTTGAAACGAGTGAAGTGTCCGCCATTTTAGTTTTCACAACGAAAACAACTCAACCTCGTCCCCAGGTCTTCTCCGTTAACGGTGCATTAACCATTAGAAGGCTGCATTTTTGACGTCATTTCCTCGTTAAACACAAACTTCTTCCAAATTTGGTCATCGGTAACTGGTTATGGTGAATTATGCATGTGCTTTTAGCCAATCAGAATTGGAGAAATATTTTGAATGAATAATAATATTCCTTACAGCATTTTTGTTGAGATTCTTTGGAGACAAGATGTACCTGATTCTATTCATTGAGCAACTCTAGCCGCAAAAAAGGAAAAAATCGATCAATCAGTCAATAATACTGTTCATGAAGATAACAATCAGATGATGATGTTGAGGAAGATGACAAAAAAAATTAATAGGGTTTTTTGTGCAACTTGTGTATGTTATAAACTGCAAGGAAGGTTGCAGAAAAATTTCCTAATTTCCTTAAGCAGTTTTCTCCCACTTCAACCAATATATCATATTTATTCGAATAAGCGCCCAACCTCGAATTAGCGCTCACCTCGAATAAGCGCCCATCCTAAAGGCAGAAAAAGTCAATAAGCACCCAGCCTCGAATAAGCGCCCACTCCACCCCACTCCCTCCCACAAAAACTCCAATAAGAGGTAATAAGAGACCCTCCCAAAGACGGAGTTTTCTTCAGGGTATTGTACAGAAACCTTGCTTTGTTACATCTTTGCTTTTTGTTATTAGCATTTCCTGTTTTGTTGAAAAATATACTGTTACACTTGCTGAGAATGGTGAAAATTTAATAAGTGCCCAGCCTCGAATAAGCGCCCACCTTGAATAAGCATCCACTCTCAAGGTCCAAAAATTTAATAAGCGCCCAGGACGGTTAATCGAATAAATACGGTACATTGTCAGAATGGATGATTTTGACAACTTAAATTATCTGCCATCATTTCTTATCAAGCGTTTTATCTTTACACTTTATACTAGTTTTGATAAGTGAATAAACAACAAGGACACAATTATTTATAACATAAAAAATAATTCTATAGATAAAATCTTTTAATTCTGAAATAATGAATTAGATAAACCTTGCTATTTATAAAAATGTATTAATTGCTGTAATAGTCTATGGTTGTTTCTTAATTTAATTGGTGTCCTTCTTATAGGTTTTATATTTTGCAACAAATTATCATTCAAATATTAGTCCTTGTTGAAGCTCGCTTCGCTTGCTTTTTCTTGCTCACTCACTTCCCTCGCTGAGAACCCGCAGATGCGAGGTCAACTTGTAGCAAGTCTATGAACAGTCTAGTGAAAAGGTGTGGTAATTATCTTTTTAGAGTTTTATGAATTGGATATTTTTCATGCAATATTTTAAATTAATTAATTACCAAAAGTTTTTCCCACCACAAGAAAACCTAGTTAATGTTACCATTAGTACACTAATTAACCCTTTAAGCCCTAATAACCACATACAAATTCTCCAGATTGATTTCCATACATTTCCTTATAAAGTACAAGTTGAAAGGATTTTCTAAAAGATCAAAGCATTATCCCAGCCATAGGTAGCCTGAGAAAACAGACGACATTTTGCAATGCCACTGGTGGTTTCCCTGTGAGATAACGTCTGAGAAACGAGCGTAGAAATTCCACACTGATGACGTGTTACTACCCAGATCTGGGTAGTGCTTCTGATTGGCCATGCTGCAAGGAAAATCTGCTTCAAGCAATCAGAAGTGCTATCCAGATCTGGGTAGTGACGCTTGTTCAGTATGGAATTCCGCACTCATTGCTCAAATGTTATTTCGTGGGAAAACCACTGGTGGCATCACGAAATCTCATCTGTTTTCTCAGGGTAGGCCATAGGTGATCATTTAATTAATTCAAAATACGCTGGCTTGACCGTAACATCTTAATCAACACTGCGTATTACTAACATCAAGAACAACATCCACTCCTCGGATGAGGAGAATCAAGACTCACAGTAGAAGTTGAAGAAAGTTTATTCTGGCCTTGTCCAACCAGCATCTGTGCAACACTGTCGAACATATCTTGAATTCCTTCCCCTGTCTTGGCTGATGTAAGAACACTTAGGTGGCACTCATTTGCAGTTCTAAATAATTCAATGGTTTCTTTGGATATCTCGCATTCCAGGTCTTTTTTGTTTCCAACAAGAATTTTCATGGCTTCAGGAGAATACTCGTTGAGATCACGAAGCCAGTGTGCTAAATAGTGTAATGATGAAGGGTCATCCATGCTGTAAACAAATATAGCAGCATGTGACCCACGGTAGTAGTTATTTGTAATTGTGCGAAATCTTTCCACTCCTGCTGTGTCCCAGACACCAAGCTACAAAAAGAAAAAAAACGTTATAGCCTAGCCAGGTAAAACATGATAATTGATTATTTGAAAAAAAAATATGTTAGTCCTTCCCCTACCTAGTGTCAAGTTCAAATCTGCATTCCTGCATGCCTAATGAGCAGTGAACGTTTCCCTACAACTTATCAGTATTTGGTCAGATTAAAGAATTTTTAACTGGATAAAAGTCATAAAACCATTATGAAGACATTTGTACCAAAATTCAGGAAACCGAGCTGGCAGAAATCTCATTACTACGTGTATGAACTCACTGCTACTCATGCATGCAAGAATGCAGAGATGAGGCTGAGATCTACAACTACTACAGCTGAGAGATTATTTTTTCAGATAATCAATAGGCCATTTTACAGTTGTGGGCTTAGTGTCCCAGCCTTTGTGTGAATGTGAAGCTGAGTTTGACCTTGTTTTGATACAAACCTCCTTCCTTTTCCAATGTAAAACGTGCTTAAAAAATACAAGTTAGCATAACAAAAACATGATTTACATAAAAATAAATATAAAGCAGGAAGGGTTATATCAAAGCAAGGTCAATTCCAGCCTCATTTCCACCTGTAACTGTAAAATGGGCTATTCATTCATAGAATCTTGGTGGGTATGCTTAACTTGGCTTGACCTTAAAAGCCTGAAATGCAGGGATGCAATGCTAAGAACCACAACAGAACCACATCTGGATGTACAGTGTATGATTCACATTCACCTCTCTCCCCCTCCCCCACTAATTTAATTGCCTATCTCAAGCTCATAGACATTGCGACATGATATTATCACTCCCAGGGTCAAATTACGGGTACACTACATTATATAGCTCTACTTTTAGAATATTATTGATCAGAACCTTTTATGGTGGGATCATTCATAATAATAAGCCTTTTCAGCAAACTGTCTGATGGTTTCTATATGTGTTACTGATCATGTGTGAGGACCAAAAAGGCTGAATAATGGCCAAGTGCTTTTTTTGGACCAATTTGAAGTTGTGTTCCTTATGAAAAATAAAAAAGGAAAAGATTGAGACCAATATTCAGCCTTCTTAGGAGGACAAATTTGTTCAAGAAACTATTATATGCCCTCTTCGGTAGTCAGTCAGGATACTGGATTCACTTGAACATCATCCAGTTATAATTTCCTGTATAAACTGGTTCTATTATAGTGAAATTCGTTGTATCGTGCTGCCCGTATTGTAATCTTCGAAGGTATTTTCGTTTTTTCTGTTCCTTCAATTATTTGAGTAAAGGTGGGTTTAATGCAAATCACAATGTAACGTGCTTGCACAGCTTGGCTGAGAATGACTCCAGACTGCTCAAGAATAGCAAAGGAAATCGCAATGGTAAGCGGATTTTTTGTTGAAGGAAGGAGGCAGATGTTGCTTTATTCTTGGAAGTGACAAGAATAAGAAAGATCAGAAAAATCTGCAAAGCAAACTTAAATAGCAGAGTATTGCCTGAAACAGGATGATCACAAAGCAATGAAACTTGAAACATGACACAAACAAAACAAATGGAAAATCCGCCAATCACGAATCACAAACCAGGACCTTTTGAACTCGTGGAAGTAAACATGTGTTTCCTAAGAGGTCTTGTAAGATGACTGAAGGAACCGAAAAAACCAAAATTCCTTTGAATTTTCCAAAATGCACAGCGCAATACAATGAATTTTGCTGTAACTTGTGCTTAAGGCAGTATTCACACTTGGTGCCCTAGCACGGTGTCCGAGTATGGTACTTGCTGGGCGCCAATATGAACACACCTCTTTTTCAAGTACCCATGCTAGAATTCAGGCACGGTGCAGGTGACCTGTACAAAAAGGCTCAAGAGTGGGCACCGCGTTCCTGTGAGCAAACTGTTTTTGTTAGTTCTGGGATTGTCCACTGCTTTGTACTCGCTGCTAAGTTCATGATTCAAAATAGTGTCTGACAGGGCAAAATAAAGTAAGTGTGCACACAGTTACATGTTGGATACTCAAGGTGTGAACACAACACCATTTTATACTGATACTGTACCCAGGCACTAGTTCCCAGTGGACAACCAATAAGTGGATCAAACCCTATATACCTTACGATAGAAAATTAACTCTCCACAGAATTAAGGTATTAGAAATTAACGCGCCTTAAATTAACACGAATTTAGTAAAAAATGATTTTCGAATAAAGGAAATTAATGCAAAAGAGAGGGTACTGGGGGGTAACATTTCAAAAGTAAGGAAATTAATGCAATGATTACAAAGAAACAAAACCTGTTGAGACAACAGGAACAAAGTTAATCGTATCATCCAAAATGGAAACTTTGTTCGTGGTTCTTAACTTAAACGTTAAGCGAACAAATCTGGCCACTTCAAGTTCTTCACAGTTTAACTGCTGCTGGCGGATCTCCACCCTGACATAATACTCCTCTTTCTTAGGTGTCAAGAACATCAGAAATGTATTGAGAATTTGGGGTAAAAGCATGGAAATTAAGGTTGTGGAAATTAATGCTACACTCAACTAACGCTGCGGAAATTAACATTTACAGATCTTGATGTGACTAAAATTAACGCAAATTTTTGAAATTCGCATTAATTTCATGAAGAGTTAATTTCCTATAATAAGGTATACACTTCAGGCATTGGTTTCTTGATCAGACTCTACAATAGAGAGAGATAAAAGATTCTTTCTCTCTTGTAATGTAGCACTGGGAATAGAGAGTAATGCTAGAAGGGTGTAATCATTCATGCCAGATGGACCCTCTTCAGCAATATGTTAAGTAATTGCTTTAGTCTTTGTCTTTTTCATTATATTTCAATCATCATTACTTGACATTGTTGGATCTAATAGACGGCTTACGCTGTGGGGTGTGGGATAGGATTGAAAAAAAAAATGTTAATTTAACGTCCTAATTCATGAAATATGGGAAACTACGTAATATGCTCCGTCGACTCACGACCCCATAGGGTAATTGCTCGCTAGCAATTAGCTATGTTCGCTTTTGTTGATGGTTTATTTTTTATATCATCCAGCGTCGAAAATAAAATATTGTACAAAAAAGGAATATATTTACATAACTAAGACATCACATGTTCCTGATGCAACTATAAAAAGATAAGCTTATAAGCTTATTTTAATAATTATTGAATTGCAGTTCAAACGGAAACTTCACTTACAGTAACCTGTTGATCGCCAACCTTGATGTACATAGAAAAGCTGTCAATTCCCATAGTGTTTTTCCTGTGTTGGAGAAACGAGTTTTCTTTTGCACGGTAAAATATCGAGGTCTTTCCTACCCCAGCTTCTCCAAGTAAAATGACTTTGAAGAGCGGACCTTTTTCTACGCTGAGCGCCGCCATGTTGTTTTTCCAAGCCGGAAGCCGGAAGCTGCCTTTCTCTCAGCGAAATGTTATGGGAGAGGTAGGAAGACTTTTTATTCCTGTTTTTGATGGTCATAAACGAAAAACATATACACAAGAAAAAAACAAAATTCGTCGTGAAAAACATTTGCTCCATAGAATTCCTAACCAGAAACAAAACAAAAAAGCAGTTCACTCATTCTCTTTTAGAAAAAGTTGAAAAAAGATTCATCACACTACCCCCTCCCTGACGGTATGGACTCGGTCAGTTAGAGCTTCCCCGGGTCGGCAGTTCTGCGAAAAGAGAGCTGCGCGCATTCTACAGCATTCCAACGAGTTGTTCGGGTTACTACGATTCAAAGGAAATGTGGGGATCGGAAGAGAAGCTTCCGCTCTATAAGATTGTTTTAGCTGGAGATGTTGGTGTAGGAAAGACTTCTATATTTCAGAGATATGACACAAACAAGTTTTTCGACCACAAGGACTTTACATTGGGCCTGGACAAGCTAAACAAAAATGTCGAAGTCGATGGACAGAAATGCAAGGTGTGTTTTATAATAAGCAGCATTTTTTATAAGCTTGATAATCAGTTAAATTTAAAAGCCAATAACGCTCTTCTCACAGCTCATTACCTGGAAAGTAGAACTGAATACAAATTGTGATTTTGAAATTTGGATCGAACACATAGTCATTGTCATTTTCAGTTAAGCTTACTTTAATCTCCATCAAGTGCTATAAAATGTTAAGACTGTTAGCCTGTCAGCAGATATATTCTTAATTCTGTGAAAATCACTGACTTCGCAGGTTAGTTGATAAGTTTATGCCATAATCTTTCTTGACGACTTCGGATTGTTGGGAATCATTTGAAAATTGAAATCCGTAAAATGGAAGTAGATCTACGAAACCTCAAAATCCACAAAACGTCTTACATGTGAGCTCTCTGTGGCTTTACGTGATTTCCCTATACTTGCAGCTGCAAATATACGGTCAGTGGGTCTATTTCCCTACATTGAAACCAAAAATAGTAAGGATTGTACAGTCATGCTAGGTTCCTGGTTTATAAACCCGAGCAAACATGCAATGGAACAGTCAAAGCTTTCCTAAAACACCATAAGTGGTTGCTCATATGCGATCATGCGATGCCCCTTACTGGTCGTTTCGATACAAAGTCCGTGGTTTTGCATTTTGTATTGCTGGTTTGCATGTGACATCACGGCGGCCATGTTGGTGGTCATGCAAGAACAAATGCATTTCTCTCCTCTGGGAACTAAACTCTATTTTCATGTAAATTCTTCCAGAAAAAATTCTATTGTTTTGACCCCGGCCCAACATGGCCGCTTTGTAACGTGGTCGGAAACCAAGAATAGTTGGCTTATGGAGCAAAGAATATTTATGCCATGTGTATTTCTTGTTCATGTCCCATAACAATACTTTAATTGATTGAAATTGTTTTGTAGTTTCACTGCTTAATAAGTTTGTATCAAAATGACTTTGCATTGGAATGACCAGTTTCTGATGCACCTATTGAGGGGTGGTTACTTATGAATGTTTTTTAGCAGAAGGCTTGCTGTCCTGTTTATTACCTGCAATACATTAATACAGGGCTTAAAATAACGGCCGGTCAACGGACAATGTCCGGCCTGATCGTGGACTTGACCGGTCAAACTCTCATCTTGCCGGTCTTTTGTGGATGGGAACCTTTTAAAATATTTTCCATATAGTTGCTGCTTAATGCGTTTTGAAACTGAGTTGTGGAGTAATGCAACGATGCTGCAGGTCGTGCTGTACTTTCTGCTTTGCTGTGATTAGTTATGTGACCTTCTTTGGGAAAACATACACGTTATTTGTTAGAAAACTAAAGGATAGCTAACAGTTTTTGTCAATCTAACATTTTCACATCTACTAACCCTTGTAAGAGGATTGTGAAAATCACCTTCGACCTGCAAGGCAAAATTCTTCCAAATTTGGTCATCAGTAGCTGGATATGGTGAATTATGCGTGTGCTTTTAGCCAATCAGAAGTGGGGAAATATTTTGAATGAATAATAACATGCATTAATTAGCATTTTTGCCTGAACTCAAAACTTGGCCAAAAAGGGGATGCTATATACATAAGCGGTTGACTGAATTTTCGCTATAACAAGAACTTAAAAATACGGAAAAGACCAGCTGGTGATTTTCAAAAATGGTTGCAGTAGATGCTTCAAAGCTGTCACAGTTCAAATTGGAGTTTATAGTGCTGAGTGCTGGTTGTAACTAGAGCTGGTTACTAACAGGGAGAGGGGTGAATAGCCAAATGAATTGGCAGATTTTGCAAATGTTTTGTCCAGATTTTGGATTCAAAGTGAGATTTAAACAGATTTTTTGGATCCTGCAATTTCAGCAGATTGCGGATTCATCCATTTATTGGGCCCGGAATTTGGACTTTGTGTGTAATAAAGCTATTTTTGCAAGGATTCAATGTGAAACTTTAATGGCAGATTTGGTTAATGAATCATGACGGATCGGTGGATTTGCATACCCCTATTCACCCGCCTCTATAAGAGTAGTTGTGAGGAGAGCTTTAGTCTAAGGAAAACAGCGGACGACATGTTGCGACACCACCAATGGTTTCCTTGCAAGGAAATGTAAGATGTCTGAATCCCGTGGGAGGGGTATTCCCCATAATGGCTCATACTGGTTGATCGGAGGCTCCACCAGAAGGGGGCACTTTTTTCAGTTTTCTGTCAAAAGTGGTTTACAAAAGGGTAAGGAGTTGGACCTCGGGGCAGAACCTCCCATATAAAAATTTCTGGCAAATCTGCAAATTCAATATTAGCTGCCCCTCTGATAAGAAACTTTACACCCATAGAGTCAAGATTGGCTCACTCCCTTTAGTTGCAAATCCCAGAGGAGTTTGATCCCTGTTTCTGCATATCAGGCTTGGTTATAAGCCTGGTTCTTGTATGCTACAGACCTACACCACACACTTAGGATATAAGCGTGAAAGGAAGGCCTAAGGGCCACTGGATTTCCCGCAAACGTGAGAAGAAGTAAATAGGGTGTCAAAAACAAGAACAATAAAATTAATGTGATTTTAAGGTTAAAAGTTAACCCAGAAAGATATTCCTGGAGCAGTTGTAGTATGAACGTGCTTTGGAAAGTGGACAGTGGAGAAACTAACCTCTGGCAACGATCCTTTGGAAATACATGAAACGTCAAGTCTTTCCTATTATCAGAGTGATTATTACAAATCACAGCAGCACAGCGTTGTGAGAACTATTTTTGTCAAAGTTGTAGGATGTGCTTCTGCCACTTTTAACTGCGACGTGGTCCTTAGGCCTTGTTTCATACTTGTCTCGTAAGTGTGTATACCTGCGACACAGCTACAAGTTGACAATGCTTCCAGTACTGTTCTGGCAAGTGCTAATATACACTTGTACGCCCCAGCAACTAGAGGTACCAGAATGCCTATGAGGTTGAACCTGAGTGCCTTAAATTTTTCAGGCCAGCTGTGATGCAGGTTAGCAGGGTATTCATTAGGCATTGGAGATCGGAGAATTCTACCTTTACTACGCTGAATTGTCCGGCTAACATTCGGTAGCCTATGACTATTTTTATTCAGACGTGGAGCCTCTTTCAAAATATTCTCCTGTGTTGTTACATCTTTGTCCTGTTACTAGAAATCTTAAAATATTATGAAAACCCTGGGTTGGGGCTGAAATATTAGCTATGCTTCAATTTTGGAAGTTCATAGTATTATTAATTATTTAATGTAATAATATTTATTGGTAGAGTACATGCTGACAGTTAATGGTGTCACCCCTCTCCCCATGTAACTTCCTTTTATTTTTTTCTTTTCATAGATTAATGTCTGGGATACAGCTGGCATGGAGCGGACCAGATCTCTTACATCAAATTACTACAGAAACTCTCATGCTGTTATCTTTGTGTATGCTGTTGACGATATGTACTCACTGACTGTGTTGCGGAACTGGATAGAAGATGTAAATAAGGATGCAACCAAAGCCCTAAAATTCCTTGTTGGTAACAAAATAGATCTTGTTGATGAAGGTGCGATGGTTGATGATGACTTAGCAGAGAACTTTCGCAATAACAATGGCTTACATTCACTCTACCAAATTTCAGCCAAGACAGGGGAAGGAGTTTTTGAAATGTTTGAAAACATTGCCAAGCTACTGGTTCGCAATACAAAGGCAACGATTCAGGATAGAAGTGCTTTTGCTGTCATTCAAGCTGAAAGTGAAAAAGCCGCTAAAGCGAAACAAAGCAGTGGTTGTTGTAGTTGATGTGCCAAAGAATACAGTATTTAATTATTTAACTCATACACTGTTAATCCCAGGTTAATTGCCTGCCATACACCTAAGTCATTGTGCCTGATCTGCTTCAACCTGCAATCCCAAGGTGTACTTAATTCCTAGCGCGAAAATCAATGAGAAGGAGATTTTGAAGATGTCGAAGTTTCAGTGTAAAGAGATCCCCAGGTGTTTGGGTTTGCTAAAGATTAAAGACACAATTATGTCCTTGCAGAGGGGCACAGTTGAACTTGAAGAGGTGTAGGAGATTATTATTTTTATTTAACCAAACAAAGAATCCATCCAACAAACACCAATTTAACACAATTTGCCAGAAATAGAGTTGAAAGCTATCATTGTTACTGTTAAAAACAAATAGACCACAAGTTTCCATTATTTTATCACTCTTATTGGCCCTCGATCATGATGTTGTTTCAAACTCAGGTGCAACCATGAGCTACAGGCAGTGGTTTTGTTGTCATGGTAAATTTAAATCGTTAGTTTAGTTGAGTTTAGTCTTTTGTTTTTAGGAGTAAAATAATTGAAGCAGAACAAATTTGCTGCAAAGTTTGAACATTTTGATGGTTTATATGACTGTAGATAATGGACTTGTGGGCCATTTGTTTAAAAATAACATTGAAATGTCCTTAATCTGGAAAATAATGAATTTGAGATATCATGTCATTTCCATGGTAGATCAAAGCTCTTGACCAGTGAGGGTTCCAGAAATCACCCTTAGCTTTTACTGTAAAAAGGGATCGCTCTTATTTATTTCTAGAGTAAACTGGACAATCATTAGTCAAGACTTCATTTGCATCTATTTTCTTTTTTCACACTTTTACAGTTATTTTTATGGTTTGATCTATGATAATATATAGGTAAAATATGTTAACAGCATCCCAGAGAGCAAATTTTACCCCAACTGAACAGATAAATGGTTGTATAAACTAGAGAATATTTTCAGGTACAACAAATAATTTAATTTTTGAGTAAATTTTGGGAGGCAGCGATGTAGTTGAGACCTCAAGCCAGTGATGTTATGGTTAAGTTCTAAATAGTTTTTAATAATAGCCAGTTATAAGCACCCAAGCTACAAACTTATGTAGGCCCAGAAAGAGCTCATATCTAGTCATTACTGTTAATCAAATGGTAAAACTGTTATTGAAATTACAGTGCTTTATCCTTTGTCCTTATAGGCATAATCAAAGACATTGGACTCAGAGTAACATAAAAATTACTTTTTCTGATAGTTCTTTCTACATTTTTAATGATTTAGGAAGCATCCCTTTGGAGATAAAGGGTGGGGTGGGTGGGGGTGTGTACTTCCTAGTAATATGTTCATGGAGATGTACTGCTGGTTGGAATCGCATTTTAATGACTGGGTCAATTACTAGAATGGGTGTGCACATTTTTGGGATGTTGGGGGTTAGAATATTCTAGTAATTAGGGATTTTACAGCATAAGAATAGGAAGATTCTTATTAGATTAAGTTTAAGAACTAATGAGTCAATTTGCTTTTAAAGGCTTTTTAAGGTGGATGCATAAACAGAAAGTGACTAAGTTGGGATTGCAAAAATTACATTTGCCCAACAGTGACTAAGATTGGGGCCGTAGTATAGACTATAATGGGGTAGGGATTGTGAGAGGCCAGCGGCACATACCCAGCAAAAACTAACCCAATTAACCCCCAGGCCCCAGGCATACAGATCAGGATCAGATCAGATCATAAGACACCTAAGGAGCCAATGAATCCACTCTAGACAAGGATTCATCATGATGCTGGATCACTGAAACCTGTCATTTCAATACAAGGTCATTTTGATTTCAAAGTTGTTTCAATACAAGTTGTTATGATATGAACTGAAGCAGTGGAATTGCACAAAAATTTGGTTCACTTCAAGGATAGTTTGCGCTTGAACAAGAAAAACATTTTGGGTGAATATTCCTTGTTCTTTAAGCCAAGGATGTGAAAGGTTTTAGTGAATATTAATATTTTCATATTGTGAATCAACTTGTACTGAAATGTCTTGTATCAAAACAACCGGTAACCTGGATAGTTGATCATAATTATGCAGGGTTGTCCACTAGATCATTCCAAAGGAAGGTACTCTTCATTGACCATTACAAAGTGACAATAGTAGAATTTATTGTTGGTGTTCATGTAAATAGTGGCTTTTATAAGAGTTTTTCTTGTAACTATACATTTTACCTTGCCTGGTGTTACTGAAATAATTATGCATACTATTTTGCCAGTAAATTTAACAGTGGCTAAAAATAATTATGCCATTTTATTAAATGACTGTTAGATACCAATTTTTAATTTCCTAATGTACTTGTGAAGCTATTAATTTCCTCTACATATGCCTGCATGTCTTCAGTTTATTGTGACATTATGTTGATGTATAATACAATGATATTATTTTATAAAAATACTGATTTAAAATACTATTGATAATTATAATTAATATTATACTTGATATGTACATTAATTTTTCAAAACACTTGGGAATTTCAATATGAAAGAACTTTGCCCAATTCCTGGTACCAAGTAAAAATGTAAGGCTACCTGAGGTTGTACGTAAGAGTTGTAATAATATTGTTATTGACTTCTGCAGGTGATGATTACCCTGGGTGCCAGGGACTTTTCGAGTGTGGTTTCTGGTTTCTTTCAAGTCTTTATAGTGACCCACCTGCAGCCCAAGATGTGTTGGCCGTAGGCCAACACCGAAAATTCCCGCCACACATGAGAAAAACCTCTGGTACCCAGCGTAGGTGATGAACCTAAAATGCCTTTACTTTCTATTAATAATAACAATGATTATATTTGCTGTGGTAACAGCCCTTTCTTTTGTGCCTGTTTTGGGGCATTTTCTTCAGTGTTAGATGCCTCAAAAGGATTCACCAAAAATTGACGTTAAATAGATTAATAAAGAATCATTTTCATATCAATGGCTTTGCACTTAGCCTCACTTTGAAACGGAGTCTTGGTGCAACTCAGAAGTGCCCAGGCTATTCCAGTCTCCCCTCTATAGGTCAAGTACAGATTTTTTTCCTGTTCGTGCAGTGTGATTAAAGGTTGGCATTCACCTTGATCCTGTTTGTTTATGAAGAGCAGCATTTTCTTCGTCTTCGACATCGTTGATGAGTGTCTTCAAAATGCAATTGAACAACAGCAGCATCTGGATTGTAACTAGCACTCTTGTCATTGCAATTACCAAGGCATGAACGACTAGTTGGTTTCATGGGTGTTGCTCTCTTATTTAAATGGCTCGCTAGTTTATGAAGCATGTCCTGTATACCTTCACCTGTTAAGGCTGAAGTTCTAAACTGCAACACAAATGCGCTCTTTGGAATAGATGACCTCAATTCATCCTCTGTGAAAGTTGGTTCTAAGTCTATCTTGTTTGTGATCAAAATGAAGCAGGCACCTTGCGCATGGATTTTGGCAAACTTTAGGATTTCAATCGCCTGGCTGAGAGATTCTTCGTCATTTACACTGTACACAATCAACACAGCCTGGCTGAGTAAATAGTGAGAGCGAGTTAATGTGGCATGTTGTTCAAGTCCAGCAGTGTCCCACAAGTTTAGCTGCAAATTTAAGTGGAAAAATGTCACGTCTTGACAAAATATGCCACACCCGTGCCCCTTAGTTCGGGGACAAAAATATTCATGACAATAATTCCTGGCTGTTCTCTTAGGAACGTTGTCTGGAGTCCAAGAGCTCTGCGCCTAACAATTAAGAGGCCCTGCCAGGGTAAATTCTAACAAGCGACATGGCCCAAAAAGTAGCAAGAACGTTTAAAATAAAATCGCGACAAGAGACAACCTCCCCCGACCAAATTGCAACAGTGATGGAAAAGCTGACAATAAGCGACAAGCATATTTTATAAACACCGACACAAGATGTTTTAAAATTCAGTGGGGCGACATGGACCCCCCCCCCCCCCCCGGCAGGGCTTCAATTATGTAAGTTTGCTGTAAACCCTGGTAGCCCAAGGTAAAAGTAAAAAAGTTTCCAGAACCTGATAGTAAACTCTCCAAATCAGGCATAGCATCAAATAAGAAGCAATGTGCCAGGAGCTAGCACCTGATCGGCAATAATCTTACTGATGCTTTGCTTGCAACTATAAACATTAATTATTCCTCTTATTCCATCTCGTTCTCACTAGGGAGATTAAGCAACTAATATACGATGATGACAGCAATGAAAATTTTGCTAAAAAAATAAATTTGCATCTAGCTTTTGTCTATTTGCAACTGCTCAATAGGCCACTTGCACTAAGAGGTCATGTGACCAATGCTTCCTTTAATCAATGAGTTGGAATCTTGCTGATGCCAAAAATTGTTAGAGCACACAAAAATTATCTTACACCCGAAATTTGAGAGGAAACGCATTTAAGGGAGATATTTTGTGGCACTTTGATTCTTCAGCAAAGTAGTATGATTTGTATTGGCCGCCATGTTGGAGGGCATGCTCTTGCCCTCCAACATGGCGGCCAAAACTACTTCTTGCTTATATCTTGTTCAACGTTTCATAGTTACGCTCAAATGTGCTGTAAACGTTATGACATCATCTTTTCAACATTTTCCTTGAAGTTTAAGTGCAAAATTTGTGTTCAGAGAGAGTTAATTCAAAATTTTAAAAATCACATTTTGGTCACGTGACCATTTACGAACTTATTCATCTTAAGAAGATGGTGCGGGTTTGAAAAACCAAATCACCATTATTTTGTTTAAGATATGACCCACTAATCGTTTTTCGAAGGCAAAATCATATAACTTTCATTTTCATAAAAACGGTGTCACATGCCTCTTAGTGCAAATGGCCTATTTGTCAAATAAGGCCAACTTTTCCTGGAGTTCAAATTCTTCAGGACTTTATCCATGTTCAAAAGGGAAGGGAAAATTTGCCATCATATGTCCACGTCCTCCATAAAATGTCACATTAGGAGGTTTCATGTTCCAGTCATACAGTGGACGTCAAAGAAAATGTGTGATGAACAAGCAGAACTGTTGTTTTGCTCACAAAAATAATTAATTTTTATTGTATTTTGATGTTGTTGTTAGTGTCATCGCTGTGGTTGCTTATTTTTTGAGCTTGCTATTGTCAAATGTTGGCAAGATTTTCTGGAGTTGAATTCTACAGGACTGTATCTACTTGAAAGTTCACAAAAAGAAAAAGAAATTGTCTGTTGTCTTGTGTTAACATCCTCCATAAAAAGTGAATTTAGGGAGTTTCATGCAGTAGGCGCACGACGTCGATAATAATGAAAATTATGTACAAAAAATGCATGTGCAAATTTTTTGCTTATCTAAAACTATTGCTTTTTAATTTTGCTGTTCTTGGTGCAGCTGTTCCCGTTGTCGCTGATTAAACTCCCCGCTAATAAAGCATTTAAAACAACTCTGCAGCATTGCAACCCTGTGTTGCATTACTGCTAGAAAGTTTTAGCACTTTCTGGAAAGGGTTATTTTTAAATAATAATAATTTATGTTAAAGAATACCTTTATTTTTGTTTCCTTTTCTAGTTCAACTGACACATTACACTCCACAGGATCAAGGGTATTTCTTGCACAACCTTTCTGAGGGCTGTCCAAGTCAGACCCACACATACGTCTAAAAATTGATGTCTTTCCGACCCCAGTCTTTCCACATAACACAACCTTGTAGGTGTTGACCATGTTAGGGCTCTGACAGCTAAGGGGAACTTACATGTAGTACGGTAGTTTAACAAATTATAGAAATGTGGCAAATACAAAACATTCTCCTCTCAGACAGCATTTTTTGGACAGAGTATTATCAAGTCTGGTATCTTCATATATTTTCTGCAAGAAAAATAACAGGATACACTATTGCTCATTGATTGAAATCTTGAAGTCAGATCATGACTTGAAAATCAGGGCTGGACATCACTAAGATTCCAAATTGCCGGGTACATGCAATTAGTGGACCTGTAGTGAATTGAAGAGCTGGGAAATTCTTTTGATTCTATTATCCTCTTGTTTCCCATGAAATTAAAGTAGCTAGGGGTGATGCCCATGTAATAATAGCTGGGGGAAATTCCTCGCCCACGGCCCTTAGTGACAGCCCTGCAATGCGGAAAATGTTCAATCTTGTTGGTAAATGAATAAATTAAAAATTAATAACTTGTGTGTTGTCTTTTTAAAGGTCACATCATATTAAAGAAGAAAGAGAATTTGATCACCCAAAAGCATAAAAGAATATTTATTTTTGAACTCTAGGTGAGAATCAAGCTCATGGCTCTCCAAGTTCTAGTTTGCATGCTCTAACCACTGAGCTACCTAATTAACTGGAACTCTATGGCGAGTGAGCATCAAATGAAAAGTTCATGTCTCTTAATATAATATTCACAAAGCCATTGGAAAATTTTTGCAAGATTTTCCATTAAATGTCACCAGATTTGCCATCTTTCTGAAAACTTGACACTTTATAAGAAGCGTCTCTTGCATCTTATTGTAATTTTTGCCAGTGTGTTGCTCTGGTGAATTTTTTGCCAGATTTGTATTTTCATCTTTGCATGCACTTCCAGACTGGAGGTAATGAATGGTAAAATCCAATACTAGCATATTTGCCAAGATGCCAAGACCTTGCTTACAAACTTGCGACTTTGTGGAACAAGTTCAAAATACAGAGACATGAATTACTACTGTGGACACCCTGATAATACCAGCAACAGCTAATTCCCTGGCAAAAATCACAGGAGTTTTATGTTTCATTGCTAACACAGACTACCCTAAACCAGTGGTTTCTCCAAGCTGCAAAAATGCAGCATGAGATTTTCGGGAGTTTATCAATTTTTGTATCTAATATCAGGGTCCGAAATTAACTTTTTAATACGAGCGCCAGCTGGCGATCAAGTATAAATTTTTGGTCGCCAGAGGGCAAATTGTGGTCGCCAAAAATTCCCCCTCCCTTTTTTCAAATAAAAGTTTAAACACGAATAAAAAATGCATGGTATGGACGTTTTTGTGCTTAAAAATTGCAATACTTGCGCTCCCGATACCAGAAAGAAACCGTACGTGTACGAGTGATGTCTCATTTTTTCCACAAATTACTTTTTGGAGATATACATGTAAAGCCATCTGATCTAGAACGTAGGAACAGAAAGCTGTCTGCCCATGACTGTACCGGATCATATCAAAACTATTTTCTTCCGATAACTACCACAAAACAATCCACAAAACAACCACGAAACATAGCCGCCATGTTGCTCGTACCAGGCCACATTTTTTTTGTGCCACATTACTCGTAATGGCGGCTTGGAAACGTTCAACTCGTATTGATCGTAGCTGTTGTGGAGGTATTATTACAGGAAGATTCGTTTCCTTTTTAATTAAAAAATATGAGCAGGACAAAAAGGAAGACACCTGTTGGCAAATAGCTTTTCGAGGTTTCAATTCTTAATCAGTTTCTCCGAACGTTTAAGTCCACAATAACAACCAGCTTTACAAGTCGCTAGCTGGCGACCAGCTATGAAATTCTGGTCGCCAGGACTAAATTTTTAGTCGCATTGGCGACCAGGAAGGCGCAATTTCGGACCCTGAATATGGGGATTTTTTGCAAGTTGCTCCAAGTTCAAGGGATTATTTTGGGTTTTAAATAATTATTTTAGGTTTTAATTATTTTGGGTTTTGACCCTTCACGTGACTTGGGGGGCTTATCTAAATTTCATGCTATGCCTATTTTCACGGTCCAGGCCGTGAAAGTAAGAAACATTTTTGGAATGTGAGTGAAATTATTTTCTCTTTCATGCGTGAAAAAAGCATGGCTACCATGAAAATTTCACGCAGTGAAAAAGTTTATAATCGCCATGAAAATATTTCATGCCGTGAAAAATTTACTGTCTCCGGAGAAAATCTGCTCATACAGAGAAAACATTTTACTTTTCCATTTTATTAATATAAATCACTCTATTTTGTACCTACAATGCAAATTTCAGAGATTTAGTGCTGGTGTGTATAAGTCATTCAAGATCCAATTACCAGCGTTGAAAGCTACATGTTATACATTGTTATCTAATTGCTACCTTTTTTCTTCTGAACACTCAAATACATGCTTTTTTTTCGTATAATTGTAAAACAGTTTTTCTGTCAAAATGAAATGTAACATTGTTTTCAAAGGTGTATTGTTTAGATGTCATGAAAGCCTTTATTTGCTCAGATGAATGTAACATGTACTTTTTGATTGTTGATTTTCGGCAAAGCAAATGATCACTGAAGTTCACTGTAGATAATCAACAACTGCATGATTCCATCTTTGTATTCTCTAAATTTACAACCAAAATATGATTTAAAATTTAAAAGAATTTGTAAGCTTTTATCTCTTCCATGAAGTTATGCAAATGCTAGACTCCATGGCGACAAGATGAAATATGTAACTTATGTTTTAATATTGCGTGATATCTTTTGGATTTATTTCATATTTACCGCTTCTGTTCAGATCGTTGTAAAGGTGAAATTTTGAGTATAACATATAGCAATGAGACAAGGAACTTGAAATGGAGCATAATAAAACAAGACTAAGTAGAGTTTGCACATGTGATGGGGCTACAAAACTGCAGATAAGATCAGTCACTTCACTGCAATGTGCATCGACACAGACGACAATTATCCCGGTTTTAGGAATGGCAGTAAAAGTTAGTCTTTCCGCAAAGAATTTTGTTAGGTTTCTTGAGTGAAAACCTTGCCATATTTGGTAAACAACTAAGCGTCTCTGACATCGACATTAGGAAAATTTGCAAATTGTGGAGAACAAAAAAGAGCCAAAAGTCACCGACTGTTGCAGTTGCAGATAACGCAAACAAATTGACATGAAACACAAGCAGTTCCAGTTGTGTATATCTAATAAAATACTTGCCATGAATACATAAAAATATCGATGAGAAATTACCAATTTTGTGACTTGTGTGATTTTAATTTGTGGCTTTACAGGCCAAAACGCAGAATAGTCTGAATACGTTTTTTTATTTTTTTCATGAGCTATTTAAAACAGCTTGAATATTCTGAGAGAAATATAATTTTTTGTGTGGATTAACTTCCCCAAATTTCGCTTGATGTGACCAGGTATTCTTGTTTTTTTCCAGTTTGAAAAGCGGCAGAAGGGGAGAGAAAAAACAAAACAAAACAAAAACAGGTTAGATTTCATTCACCCTCTATATGTTTCACGGCGTGAACATGTGTTCACTCTCAATCTCATGGCGTGAAAGTTTACACCGGTTAAAAAATCATGGCGTGGAAGTCTTGACTGATCTTTTGCAACATGATTAGCTTCACACCAAGAGAGAAAAATTCTTGCATAGAGTGAACGGGCGTGGAATTTGAAATTCACGCCGTGAAAACTCTAATTCACGCACCGTGACCATGATAAAAATTCACGGTTTTTAGTGAAATCCATAAGCCCCCTTTTCACATGAAGGGTCACAATAGGGCCATTTATACGAGGCAAAATAAGACGCGTCTTAAATAAGATGCAAACTGTACCATTTATACGAGCATGTCTTATCTAATAAGACGCGTCTTAGCTAAGCCGCGTCTTATTTTAGACGAAATGTGCCGGACGCGTCTTATGTAAGACGCGTCTTATTTTTCCTCGTATAAATGGCCCTAATGATTACCCCATTGGAAACCCCATAGTACCCCTCCTCCGACCCATCCCGGGCCAGTAACACACCCTTTCATAAATTAATCAGCATAAAGACAAAAAACAATGAAAAACAAAGAAAAAGCAAACAAACAACCAAGTTTGGTTGGGAGTGTTCTACGTGTTCTTTTTTTTTGTTGGTTTGTTTGATCCACTCTGAATGCCGTCAATTAAGCTAATTAGCTCATTTAAGTATTAATAAGCTCATAATTAAAGCTAATTGACTTGCGTAGTTACTAAAACATAGGAGAGTAAGATTTTAGGGGGAAGTGGATGTTTTGTTCGATTCTCGTATTTCATGTTCCTGACATGTTGTCGTCTCGCCTTATTTCAGACATTTATACCTTGTTTTAGATGGTTTTGGATTGTTTGCGAGTGGTTGTAGATGTTTTTGAGGTGGTTGTAGATGGTTGTAGGTGGTTGTTGAATTTTTTGAGGTGGTTGTAGGTGTGGTTTTAGGTGGTTGTAGATGGTTTTAGGTGGTTTTAGGTGGTTTTAGGTCGTTCCATGTTTTAGTAACTACGAATTGACTTGATAAAGCATTGCTTAAACTACGCAAGGCAATAAGTAAGTACACAATATTGGTTTAGATGCTAAATTTCTGTCAAACAAAACACTGTATTAACAGCAGAGAGAAATGCGTACCGTGAGCAGATGCACGACACCCAAGCACTAGCTGTATGTATTCAATTACCCTCGTGATCTCTGCAATAAGTATTTCACAGTCCACACGGTAGTCCACCAAACAACAAATCGCTCTTGAAAATAAGGTATCACATCGCAGTGGGCAGAAGAAAAAAGCTAAATTTTGCTAAAGCTTTCTCGGTTCAACTTGAGCTACAGCTTTGTGGCCTCGCACCCTCTCAAGGACTGGGACTAATGCGGTTTGGCGTATTTTGCGCTCTGCAATATGGCGGATGGAGGGGGTCATGAGACTTTCATGGCCATCGTTTCTTCACTGATGTGTTGGTGATTTTCAGTTAGAAAGATTAGCAGTATGGCTGAGGGAGGGAACAGGACATTGCCTGTGTACAAAGTTGCCTTGAGCGGGAGAAGTGATGTCGGTAAAACCTCTATTTTTCGTCGAATTCGGGGCGATGGCTTTCTTGACGATACTACGAAGTTCCGACATCTACCTGACGCCACGATCAAAGTTAAGGTTCGAGACAAAACCGTCAAGGTGAGAAATTGGAGGAAAATACTGCATAACTCATCACTACGTCAGAAAACATTTATTATGATTGATTTAAAAGAACTACAGTATTATGATATTTGAAACATTATATCAATTAGTTCGAGATAATAGTAAGACTTAAGAAGTTATAAGCTTACAAATAGTCTGCAAATATTGAAACGACCTTTAGCTCACGTCTTTTCGTGCGGACTGTATTGCAATGTTTGATGTTTTATGCCAAGCCTCGAACAGGAAAAGGATTTGTACGAAAAAACTGGATTACAAAGGGGTATGCTTTTGGCCCAAAATTAAGGGGGGGGGGGAGGTGACCCCAGGGAACCCCCGTCGTTCGCACAACAACGTTTACAAATCCCCCCTACCCAAAACCAAGATTGTTTAACAAAAAGCTACTAACGCCCTTCCCCTGGGGGCAAAGAAGTGTGCTCTGCCAAGTCAAAAGGTGCAATATTTCAAAAGAGTTCTATGGAAGGAATCGTCGTTTTCTTCCAAAAAATATAGTCGCTATGTAAACGGAGGATGTAAACGAAGGAGCTAATAATCTAAATAGGCATATTTTTAAGTGAAATATTGAAAAAGGAATGATGTTAACCGCTTCTAGAAGAATTGACAAATGCCCCAACAGAGGTTTGCTGCAGAGGTTTTCTGACAAATTCCCCACCGCCAGGACCAATAAAATGGCGAATACCTGACAAATGCCTGGCAGGGGGATGTTCGTGGGTCATTGCTCCTATATTCACTGTTTTGTTGGAGCATTTTAGAGCCTTTGGAATTAGCCCATTAAATGTAGGCTTTCTGGAATGAACGATTTTATTGAACATGTGAACAAACCTCTTTCCAAGACTTAAGATAATTTGTTTTTTTTTTCAGTAGGATATTTACTTTGAATAAACGGTTTGATGAATAGGACAATTTTTGAATAGTCATTTGTCGGATTTGATGCCTTTTGAAGCATTAGTCGGGGGGGGGGGAGCATGGCCAGTTTTGGAATTGACTGGTACATAATTGACCATATGTAAGGTAAAATTAGTTTACAGTAATAAAAGCCTGTTGCTTTTGAGTAGGAGCTAACTCTTTGGTACTCTTTTGATTGTGAGATGAGGTCTGTGAGTCAGGTGAAAACCCTGCACCCCTGCACCCTTACACCCATGCAGAGAGTGCAGGGCAATAGTGGGTCCCAGTCATAGTTTTACTGTTTTAAAGAAGACATTGTTTTCCCTAAAATTGTTATGCCATTGCCCTAGGGCAGAGATTTGCATTGTTACTGGTTGTTTCAATGCAAAGTCGTTCCGCTACATGTCATTTTGCTGCATAATGAATTCAATTCACTGCAAAGTTGTTTTGCTGCAATTCCTCTGCAATAATGTGAAATGACAGGTTTTAAAATTCAAACTAGCGACATGTTTACGTGCATGTACATACCTCCCCTAGCTAAGAGGGCCCCGTTACTGTCAAGCCAGGTCAAGCGTACCCCCCAAGATTTCATTAATGAATTATTCAAAAATTGAATCTGTTAGTCAGTGGTTGTAGATTTCAGCTTCATCTCTGCATTCCCAGTGCATGTGTAATGAGCAGTGAATTCACAAGCGAGATAGTTGTGAAATTTTTGTTGTCTTGAATTTGATGTAAATGTCTTCAAAGCAATAGACCTTGTTACTGATACAGCAGCCATATTGAATTAATTCGATTTAAGGAGTATTATAGGATGCCCAGGCCAGGGGCATGAACACATTTTGTTTGTATTTTCAAGGACATTTTTTCTTGAAGTTTTCTTAGAATAAGATTGTAATGGGAAAAAAGATCTTTGTGCCATGTTTGGATGTAATAATGATTGCCTTTTTCCCAAGAAATATACAGTGAAAGACCATATGTCTAATACTAAACTAGAAAAAGGCGATCATTATTACATCCAAACACGGCATAAGGATCTTTTTTCCCATTAAAATCTTATTCTAAGAAAACTTTAACAAAAAATGTCCCGAAAAGCCCTTGAAAATACAAACGGAATGTGCTCATGCCCCCTGGGCATCCTATAATACTCCTTAAATCGAATTAATTCAATATGGCCGCCATATCGGTAAAAAGGTCTATTATTTTATCCATTCAAAGATTCATCAATCTGACTGAACACAGAGAAGTTATTCTAAAAAAGTCACTGCTCATCACAAATGCGGGAATGCAGATTTGAATCTGATACTGGTTGCAGCAATGACTAATGGATTCAAATTTCAAATGATCACATCACTGATATAATTTAGGGGGTTATGCTTGACCTGACTCGATTGTAATTAAGGTGAATTGTATGATGTGATTGTGTGAATTTTGCCTTGTCTAGATACATTTTTTTGACACAGCTGGGATGGAAAGATATGGGCGTTTGACTCGCCAACACTACCATGGAAGCCACGTTGTCCTCTTGGTTTACGACTGTGATGACAGTGACTCACTTAAAGAGCTGAAGGAATTCTACAAAGACGCAAGAGATAATACGAATGGAGCTGCCATGGTGTTGGTTCGAAATAAAATAGACAAAGATTTTCAGAGTGTGGACATTGCAGAAACTACAAACTTGATATGCAATCGTAGTACAAGAGACATTTGCAAGTTTAAGTTCAAAGCAGAAACATCGGCAAAGGACAACACTGGCATTGAGAAACTTGTGAATGACATAGCTGAATACTTGATTAAAAACGTTGAACCCAGCAATAAAAGAAATGATTTCCAAGATAGGATAAGATTGGAGGAGCAGATACAACAGAACCATCCTAACGAGACAAGTTCAAGCGGTTGCCATTGTTAGAAAACTACACAGTCAATTCTCTTTTAATGGGCACCTCTATAAGACGGACCATTCACTAGAACAAAAACACTTTACTCCTTTTAACTTTTTATAAGAGGGATATCTCCCTAAGATTGACACATACATGTAGTGCCAGTCCCAAAGGTGTCCTTATTAGAGGGAGTTGCCCATATCATTATGATATTATTTCTACAGTGGATGGGCTCATGGACAAACACCCCCAGGACACAAAAAGGTGTCTGTTACTGGAACTGGCCACTTATGGGAATGTAAAAATACAGAGTATGTATAGGGGTTAAGAAAAACAGGGTTTTGTGAAGGCGGCCATTAGTAGAGCTGTCTGCTTACAAGATTGTCCATTGGGAGAGCTTTCACTGTATGTCATGAAGTGCTGCAAAAATTTATGACTGGTCTAGAGGAAACAGTTCATATATGTTTCCAGAGAATGTCTGAGATTCTAAGAAAGTAGCCAGTTTCCTGAGAGGCCGGTTGTTGAGTGATGTGTTTTGTGGCCCAAATTGAAGAAAAACATCTACACCGTCAAGACTTGACAAAAAGTAAATTCAGTGGGCAGTCAAGATTCATGGGTAACAGCATAGGTACTGTTACCCTCTAACGTCGTACATTTTGCAATGTAATGTCTGCTCAGACACTTTTGGCAGGAAACAGCTTTTTGTTAGATGTCATGTGACCTTTAAGTAACCAATAAGAGTGAATACTGATGGGAATAAATATTCCTGTTGTAGTTTTATAACAAATATGTGATTATGATGTCATAGACTCCAAGTTGACCCTTGCAAAAATAATATTGTTATCATTATTATAATCATGTTAAGAATTTAATGGTGGATATTGATTGAAAAGGAAAGTTTTGTGGTCAGTGACTGTATATACCATATCCAACAACAATAGTATAATCTTTGGGGAAAAAAAAGACTTTCAGAAAGACCAAATTGGGAATATAGTTACATCTTATAAAATACACTTACCGTGGTATAAAACATATTAAGTGATATCACTTTCTCCTTATTTATTATTGCTTTTATATTAGTGTAGCTGTTACTTGTCAAAACCAAATTCAGGTTAACATTTTTTAACCTATGTTGATTCTCAATTTCCAATCAACCTAGGTTAACAAATTTTAACTTGAATTTAATTTTGACCTGTAACATAGCCACTGAGCAGGCCTTCTAGCTTTTGGGCTGAACTCCTCAATTCTCCTCCTTTTCTTATCCTAATGCTTTAAGCAAAGTACCAAGTTTTCTGAGACAATTCCACTTTAGAGCATAAATAAACCTAAAAACTGCCATAAGAAGCCAAATCGGGTGAAAAAATTGGCAAAAGATGACTCTAAGGTTTTTTTATTAACCCATTCCCCTCTCAAAAACGGTGCGGATCCACGTCCCTTCTAGCACTTGTGACAACATCAGTTTTAATGGTCAAGGACAACCTCAATCAGTTCTTATGAGGCCTGTGGATCAGGATCGGTTTATTGGGTTACCTCATTTCATAAGCTGTTGGCTATGTGTCCAGTAAGCTTCTCGTTTTCATGCACTACAATACTGTAAAATTCCAAAGATGAGCCCTGGGGCTTATATTTTTCAAAGGCCCTTTTTGAGGGGCTTATATTCAGAGTGGCTTATCTACGGAGGGAAATTTGCGTTTCAATAGCCTTATAGTTGGAAGTAAATTTACCGTTTTTGCTTTGTTTTACTTTGTATTTGAGGGCAATTTCCAAGTATAAGCCCCCAAGGGGGCTTATATTATTTTGGAGGGGCGATTTAATGGAGGGTTTTTGCATTGCGAGTTTAGGGGGCTTATATTTGGAGGGGCTTATACACAGAGGGGCTTATTTTCAGAATTTTACGGTATTTCTGTCTAGTCTAGGTTTTATGGCAGCCTAGTGATGTCGCTTTTCAGCTTTGAAACATTATTACAAGGTGCTATGAACATTACAAAAAGCAACTAAAAATGAAATTTTATTACTTTGTTAGATGAAGTGCACATGAAAGTTTGATTTTATACTACATTTTTGTATTTACAATAAAAGTTATTACTTCAATCAATAAACTGTTTAAAGGAAATTCCTCACACCATACAACAGAACAGTAGTTACAAAACATTATCAGCAGGGAAGAGAATTCTTTAACTCTTCTCTGTTTTTTCTCCTGTTGACAGTTGTTGCTGCACATCTTGTTTGTCTTCCCTGTGTGCTGGGAAATTTTCCCACGGGGTTTGAAAGTCAAACCTACGAAATTCTTGAGCCATTTCAATTGGTTCACAGACAACCCGCTTGAGCTCGTCATCATACCTCACCTACAGCAACAAAATTAATGTAAGTTTTCAGTATTGAGGACAACTATTTTATTAAACTTATTTGGTTTCAAAGAACTGTCTGCCTATGCTTGCTTTACTGAGTGTTGAAACCAGTTAGCATAGCTCACCTCCTTCCCTTTTTCAGTAATAGGGAGCTTAAGCAACGACGACGGCGACAGCAACGAGTGACGTCAAAAAAGCAATAGGTTTATTACGCAAAACAACAAGTTTGCACGTGCATCACGCTTTTTTGTACATTTCTTAACCGTCCTTGCACGACTACGACGTGAAAATGCCTAATTGCAAGTTTTATGGAGGACGTAAACAAGCCATGACGAATCTTTTTCTCTCTCCAAACTTGAGTGCGGTCCTCGAGAAATCAAGTCCAGGGAAATTCGCCTACACTCGCCATTTTCAGCAAATTGGAATAAACGCGACAATGATTGAAAAAAACGGGAATTCATTTTAAAACTGACGTTTTCGTTGCCGTTGCCGTTGTCGATGCTAAAGCTCTCTAATGATGAGGATGAGTACGATGAGGATGATTATGACGACAAGATTTTTTTATACTACTTGTGCTCACGCGTGAACCAGCATCATCTTGGAAGGAAAATGCGATGGCCATTGTCATTCTACCACAAGTTTTAGTGAGAAGGTCATAGTGGCAGAAACAAGCTTTCAAATTTCTTAGAAGTTTTATCATTTGGCGATCAGGCAAAGGCTCAACATCCTTCAATAAAGATAGCAGTGCTGACTTTTTCAATGGAAAAAAAGTACGATGAAGCTTTCCAGGGTGTCTGTTTTTTGGAGAATACGTCAGAAAAAGTTAAGGTTAACTTCTATCCATAGCAATTACCTCAACATAACCAGTTAGTGGAAAATCTTTCCTAAACGGGTGGCCTTCAAACCCATAATCTGTCAAGATTCGTCGCAAATCTGGATGGTCAGCGAAAAATACACCAAACATGTCCCAGATCTACACGAGAGAAAAGACACACAATACAATAGTGAGATCTTAGACTACTATAGTGAACTCTTAGACAGTAATCTTAGGCTGTCCTCATCTTTTAGGACTTGTTTAGTTGAAAACCATTGAAATCAAAACAACAAGTGATCATCTCACGGAGGGCCCATAGGACACAAAAATCTGCAACCTAGGAACTGCTTTTACATTTTTTATTCGTTTGAGCTCAAACTTTGCAGGATGGTAGAACAAAAAATCCTATGTTTTTAGTTTTTTCGATTTTAACGGTTTTTGGCCAGAAAATGATGTCACAAGATTGACAGCAAAATTAAAATTTCAAGATATGGCAAAACAAATAAAATTTTAATAATTTTAAAAAAGCACGACGTGATAGAATAGAATGTAAAAAAATGTTTTCAAAAACTCGGCTGCAGTTTGTGGATCTACCAGCCTCGATCACAGGCACCTCCCCCCCCCCCAACAGTCATCTCTGTTGATGAGTTAAAATGCTTTCTGATGCTAATCGATTTGCTGCTTGCTTTAAATATGCAAATATGTATTAGCTAGCTTTTCTGTGCTTGACCTGCCAACCATGTGGTGTCACATTTAATGCATATTAAACTGAGCATCAGGGTTTGCAAATTTTATTGATGAGTGGAGTCAGTGTGACTTCTGCTTCACAAATTTTGGAGTCATTTTGGAATATTTGGAGTCAAGTATCAGACTTTCCAGCACGTGGTCCCGGCATGTATACACTATTGTGAGGGATACACGAAGTAGCTGTGGCGGTCCGCTGACCTGGAAAGCTCAAATCCATGATGGTGGTCATCAAGTAAACTACCCTCTTCTTGTTTTGTCGTGCAGTATAATTCTTTAATTTTGACGATTTAATTAAGGTTTACAACGTTTACAATTAATGTAAATTGTATTTGTTGCGAAAAAGGTAAGGACAAAACTGTGTTTGTTACCGAAAATTTTTGGAGTCAAAGTGACTCCCTCCATAACCTCAGTGGAGTCATCTGAACAATTTTGGTGTAAAATATGCCAAATTTGGCGTATTTGCGAACCCTGAGCATTGACCAGTTGCACTAAGCTGGACAATATATCACCGCCGTAGCCAGTATGAGGCGAACCGAGGCACTCGCCTCGGTAAAATTTTACCAAATACTGTCGATTTTTATTTTTTTATCAGACTGATAATATTAGAAGATTTCATACGGCTGATTTCGTACAACGGACCGTGTGTTCGCCTCGGTTGTAGTTTCTTCCTGGCTACGGCCCTGTATATGCAAAATTATGATAAAAAATCTCACAGGACACAAGACAGTGAAGATTCTGCTGTTGGGACACTCTATTACAGAAAAAATTATTTTTCAACACCAACAATTTGTTTAAAGTTACACAGAGCTTTTGGAAACTGTCCGGATCCCTTCATCAGTGATGAGGTTTGCTGTTACAGCAGCTTCTGGGCCAGTGGAAAAAATATTGGCCAGGAAAACCACCTGCTTTCACGCTCAATATACAGGGTCATGAACATTCATACTCGGCGACCGGGAATGAACTGTGATCAGGGCTACCACTTTCCCTAATTTATGGAACAATTTTGCAGCCTCATCAAAATGAGGCTGTGAATAACAACAAACATCATCTCTAATGAAGGGATCGGGATTGGTTCCAAAAGCTCTGCATAGCTTTCAATGAATCATTGGTGCTGAAGCATATTTTTTTCTGTCAAAGAAAAATATTCTTTATGGCAATGATACATAGTAATCTCAAATTAGTAAAATATTATGATTAGTTATCATTATATATTTTTACCTATAGTACTTGTAAATGCTTTGTTTCAGTAGGGCATTAAATGGTGGTTTTTTTTTTCTTTTTTTTGGCAGATAAGACATAAACAAATGATTTATTCAGACCAACACTATCTACCTTGCTTAGCACTAGTCAAATGCCAATTTTTAAAATTAAACATAACTAGTTCTAACAATTTATTACCTCTCTTTCATACCAGTCTGCTGCCTTAAACACTGGGAAGGCGGAATCAACTGGTGTGAGTTCATCAGTATAGGTTTTCACTCGGATCCTTGAATTGTACCTCAAAGATAGCAAATTGTACACTAGCTATAACAGAAAAATACAAAGGTTAATGCTGCAATAGAAGAACGTTTCAAGAATTTAGGAAATTAACCTCCCCTTCCACCCTCCCCAGTCAGGCTTTGCACCTTAGAGATGTCTGGCTTAAAAAGAAAACAGTTACAGCAGTTACAGACATCTAATTTTCATTTATCATTTATACAATGCCAAAATCTATAACAGTGCGATTTCTACAACCGGGGCCACCTAGACAAAGTTGACCAATCAGATTACAGGAAAATAACAATACATTCAGAGAACATTGTCAACCATAATTACCATGAAACAAGATAAACAACATGGATTGAAATCAACCAATCACAACCTACAGAGGTGACCTTTTGAACCCCTTGAAGAAAGCCTGTGTTTCCTGAGAGGTCTATTAGAGTGAATGACGGAGGCAACATTTTGATAAACGGTAGTTATATTTTTACCTTGAAGTCCCATGTTATGGCAAAGCATGGCAATTGTAGCAAAGAAATTGCTGGTACATGAAGAAATAACAGCTTGGGTGTTCTATGTTAGCTTTCAAATAGAAAAACATTGTCTGGTGAAACACTTTGCTTTCTTGAAAAACGTTTTGCTAACAATACTTAAATGTTGTGCTTTAAGTAAGTTATTAGTTTTTTACAAGCTACTGATAGTTGTCAATCATTAATATCACAAAATGAAATCAACAACATGGATCGAAATCGACCAATTACAACCTACAGACATGACCTTTTGAACCTTCCGAAGAAAACCTGTGTTTCCTGGGAGGTCTGTTTGAGTGTTGACAGAGGCGAAAAATGTAAACGTTAGTCATATTTTTGACTTGAGATCACTTGTTGTTGTAAAATGGAGCAATGGCAGTAAAGAAATTGCTGGTAGATGACAAAATAACAGCTTGTGTCAAACAAATATATGTTGTGGTTCAATTTTATCCTTGGTTTAAATTTTATTTTCTATTGTTTTTGGATATGGTAATGTATGATAATGAGTTTGAAACAATAGAAAATAAAATTTAAACCAAGGATAAAATTGAGCCACAACATATACATGTATATTTTGTTTCTCTTGGGCATTATATGTTAAGTTTGGAATAGAAAAACATTTTCTGGTGAAACATTTTTGTTTTCTTGAAAACGCTTGCTATCAATAGTTAACTTTTGTACTTAAAGTAACCTCTTGTTTTCTTACAGGCTGCTGATGGGTCCACAACCAACTTTCTCAGAATGTGTTGTTGTTTTCCTGTAATCCGATTCATCAACTTTGTCTAGGTGGCCTCACTTGCAGTGGTCACACTGTAAATTGTATGTACATCCTTCCCAATTACTTTTGTCTAGGACGGTAGTTTTCTCTGCAATTGAGAAACACTAAATCTTCATATTATCTTGCTATGTACCTCAAATCTACATGGTTTTTCAGGCTTATCAACAGCAGTCAGGTCTGCAAGAGACTTGTACTGTGCATTAGTATGGTCTCTCAGGAATGTAAGCACTGGAATAACCCCTTCAGGAGCAATCAGCAATTCCAGTTCTTTGGTTTGTGTCATTTGGACCTGCTGGATGTACTTTGGCAGCATGTTAGCTACATACTGTCCAAACTCAGACAGCTGAGTTACAGCTGCATCCTCTGAAAGAAAGAAAGCAAGAAAATCAGAGATTTCTGTAGTTGTAAATGTTTTCATGGGTGTTCATGTTATTGGTGAACTATGACTGTTTTACGAACATGTGCAGAGTAAGTTTGTATTATTCAGTGAACTGTGGGGACCAGTTTAATCAGTGAGATGGGTTTGACAAAGCCATGTTCGGAGACCAAAGATTTAATATAAATGTATACGGTAAATATAAATTCTGCCAACTCTTTTGTTCCACGTTTTAATACAACTGCCTGTGGCCTGAGATACGTGGGTCTGGTGATCTGTCCTGCAAATCAATTTATGCCTTGCAGGGCTCGAAATTAAAAAAAATCCTCAGGTCGCCTTTTGGCGACAAACTGGAGAAATATAGTCGCCAAATGCAACTTTTTACTGGCCAGTTTGTATAATGTAAATAACGCAGCTCATAGATATTTCACGCCGTCGCAGAGCCGCGAAATTCACAAAAACACGCAAAATACCGTGAAATTCGGTAGAAATCTTATCAAATACATGTCTGTACAACATATTTGAAACTTTTCTCAGCTATTGGGGCTATTTACTTGCCGTAAACTTGTAAATTTATCTTGAAACTTCGTCACTGAAACGTGCTTTGGATGTAATAATGATCGCCTTTTTCCCAAGAAATATACAGTGAAAGACCATATTTCTAATACTAAACTAGAAAAAGGCGATCATTATTACATCCAAACACAGCACAAGGATCTTTTTTCCCAATTACAATCTTATTCTAAGAAGATTTTAAGAAAAAATGTCCTGAAAAGCGCTCGAAAATACAAACGAAATGTGCGCATGCCCCCTGGGCATCCTATAATACTCCTTAAATCAAATTAATTCAATATGGCTGCCGTATCGGTAAAAAGGTCTATTACATATAATGATCTCGGCAAGATGGTGCATAGCCTGTGCGCAAGCTCTATGGGGCACGCTGGTTGTGGGGTAACAGTGGGCACCCCCGGTACCCTTGGGAGAGCTTGCTTGCAGGATAGATGGTGCCAAGATTTCGTACTTTGCATTGATACATTTTGGCAACCTCTGAAATCTGAGGTCATCGGATTTTTTGCGGAAATTCTGGAAATGTGGATACAAAAATTATGTTCATGTGACTAGGCAAAAGTTGGAAGCTATATCATATCGGTTTTCCAATGTCACACTTGATAATAAAAGTGAAGTGATGTGCAGCCGTATTATGTAATTATTAACCAATGTACACATGTTGTACTGTACTGTCAGTTTTAAACAAAGCAAACGGTGATTACCTTTGACTGCAACATCAGTCGAATATCTTCTTGATTTTTGCAAGAAAGCTGCAGGAGCCAATGAAGACTTGCAGCAACTGTGATGATCTAAAATAAGAAGTAAGCTTAAGTTAAGCTTGATTATATTGGAGTCCATAGTATATGACAACATGTCTATTTCGCTTTTAGAAGCTGACTCTTACTAGACTTCACTTCAAGTTTAAGCTAACATTAAACCACTAAAGCAAAGTAAGATTTATCGAATCGTAGAAATTATCACCTACTTCTAAGAAACACCCGTGGCCCTGTTATCGCCCCTAACTTCAGAAGAGAACGAAGCCCGGAGGTCGCCATTTTGAAATTGCTTGCAAGGCTCTCGCGCGGCTGCTCAGAGTGGCATACCGCTACCTGCGTGCAGGCGCCGAACAACTGCATCGAACCCCGCCTTTTCATCATTTATCCATGTTTTCATCGATCGGTAACCATTCTATTTTGAAACGGATTTGACTCAGATCAAAGACGCTTTACCTTGTCAGTTTTAGAAGTTTTGTCTGGCGCGTCATCTAAGGTTTTATTCAGCTAGATGCACGTTGATAAACACGTGTGTCAATGGCTGTTCTATTCTGAGAGACCGCTTGACCCCGCGCTTGACATAAACAACCCCACCCTCCAATAAAAGAGAAGACATAAAATGAGACGCGAACTGTACCATTTTTAAGACCATAAAAGTACAAACGTAAATTCAAAATAGGACGTAAACAGCTCGTATTATAGGCTTGTGTCCTGATTCGTCCCCGTCCTCTTTCGCGGGGTGTATTAAGCGCACATGAAAGCACGGGAAAAAAATTCTGCAAGTTCCACGTACTCAACGGATTTGTATAATAGGCTTACTAAAAGGGAAAATTTTCTAACCATTTAAATCCTTTTCAGGATGAGAAGTGATGGATGGACATCATTTCATCACTCCCCTGGATAAACCCTCTATTGCTTCCATCCCTGATTCTTGGTAAATCTGCAATGAAAATATTGCCAGGCTAAGCTCAGGGTAAACTCATGAACTGAATTTGGGGCTACATTCTTGCCGCAGAATAGTAAAACTTCTTTGAGGTACTAAACTCCATCGGTTTATTCTTTTTCACGCTTAGAGACAAGTTATTCAAGTGTCACATTCTGTTGGAGATGGTGCTCGGACAGTAAAAAGATAAGGAACTCGAAAAAAAGTACTACGAGTCATGATTTATTATCATGAATTATCATAATTTATTTACAACAGTGATTTATAACATTCGTTGATACATACTAAAAATATGGCGACGGTAATGTGGGTGTCTACTTTTTTCAATGAGAGATGTGTTTGGTAGTCTCTCCATATACTAAAGTGGAGAGGTTCTTAAAAATATATACCCTACACTTAATATAAAAACACTAGAGCTATAAGCTTGTTTTAGGTCTTATTATTTCAGACAAAACGCTTGCGTTTTTTATAAGACGCGTCTCATTTTTCCACGCCGGTATATATGGCCCTGATACTGCAAAATAAGTATCACGCACTTGCTATTTTGGCTTTTTCCTTAGATCTACTCGAGTTCATTCAGAGCGGACGTAGTCTGAAGACAATGGACAAAGGTAGCGAGGGATCACTAGAAACCAAGGCGGGATCACAGTATCAGTGACGAAATCTAAGCTGACAAGATAGTACTAAGTTGTTCATAATAACCTCGAGCTAAAAAAGCATTCAAAGGTAGTCAAGGAACTAACCGGTTCCCGCGTCAAAGTCGTTAATTATCGCATCTCTGGGAACCGATCATTATTTTATGCCTGGGGTGGGTCGCTTTCTTCTTTCAAATAGATATATGGCAACAGGAATGTTTTACGCCTAAACTTGGTGTTATTATCTTATGATAAAAATCGCGGATTTACTTCCCTTATTGGGTATGGCTTTTTTATAATTCAAACTAATTTATTTAGATACATACACGCCTTGGAATCAAAAGTAGCGCACATTGAATAAATCAACTTAGTTACGGAATTTTTTTTTTGTCACTTGAAAATGATTTGATGGCGACCAAGAGTTCGAGAGGATATATTTGTCCTCTCTTGTGGCCGGGCTCAAAATGTTTTGACAAATTTTTTTTCTCACTGAGGTATTTCAGTATTCTTAAATGTTTTTTCATTGTCTGAGAAAGGGGAAAAGATTTAAAAATCTTAATCTTTTAGTTTAAAAACTAACATAAACTTATCGCCAAATCAGTGTGAATTTCACTGAGATGTGAGTCTTCGAGAAGATACTTCATGTACACAAAAGAAATTCAGAAGTCTATTTTATTTTCGGTACCACTTCAATGAAATTGTCAAATGTTCTCATTGTTTTAGCCCCGTTCATGAGCATTCTCATTCTAACTTAAAATGGAGAAAAACACCAAAAACTGCCACTGACATTTTATCAACTAAGTTCAAGCCCCTTTCACTAACCCAAAATAAAACACGAAAATAATCTATTCCTTTTTTTCTTTAAATATAATAAAGAAGACAAAAAAGGTCTACAGTCTTAGTATTACAGTCTTTATATCACTAGGAGTTTGACTCTGCAAAACTATCACTCAAAGGAAGAGGAGATGACATAGCATCCTCTTAGCTTATTCTACGAACGCGGCTTTTGGAAAAGACGTGAAATGTTTACTTTGACTTGTCTCTTTCACACGTTTTTGGACAAAAATGCTACAACTGATTATTTATGTTGGTAGCCGTTTTCTTATACTACATTCACCCGGAGCGACAAGTCAGGCGATTGAACAAGTCCCGGAGTTTAGCTCGATAGTACGGATGCATGATTGCGTATAACAGCGGATTCACAGCCGAGCCAATGACACCTATACCCGAGGAACAGCCGTGTAGGTTAAAATGAAGCTCTGTGTAATTACCGAATACGCCGCCTAGCTGTACGAGAAGAAATGGCGTCCAGAACGCGGTGTACACGATAGCAACCCAAAAGCATAGCTTCGTGACGTGTCGCTCGTCGGCTGAGCCGTTGACTCCTTCGATGTTGGTACCAAGGGTGCGGAATATGTGCAGATACAGAACAGCAGTTACAGCGATAGACAGGCCATAAAGTGTCGCAGAATACCCGAGGAAGATTTTTGCGTACCGATCCAAGCTCTGATTGATGAGAAGACAGCGATAAAGTTTAGGGGTAGGATCACCGCTTCCAAATTCGCGTCGTGCCATCAAGATCATTAATCCACCAGCGAAAGTGCTCAGAAACCAAAAGAAAAACACCACCAGGCGCGTTTGCGCCAGATTGAGCCTCGGTTGCTGCGGTCGTAACATGGCATCTTTGCGATGGTACGCCAAGAGTGGAAACAAAAAGTACATCATAGAAATACTAACCATCGACAGGAATAGGCTTATCTCGCAAACAGGCGTGTAGCTGATCAACTCGGCTTTTGCGTACACCCGGTAGATGAAGAGTATTGGTGTAAATAGCAGGCACATGATGAGATCAGCGATCGCTAAGTTTGTGATTAGGAAGTGAAAAGTTCGGTGAATCGTCTGGTCTGTTGCATACGAATAGATCACCATTCCATTGCCAAGCGAACCAAGGACGAAAGTCAGGATATAGAGAGGAGACACAAACGCCGCGGTAGCGACCCACTGTTCGTAATGCTGCTGCATGGTTACTTTCGCTTTTGCTACAAGCTCTTTCTTCCGTCCACTGCGCAATGAACTACCCCTCGTCTTAACTGGTCAAGCTAGCTCCCAAAAGACGCTCGTAATACGACGGGTTCTGTAAAGAAATGAAAAACAAATGATTATGAAGACACATTTATCTCGCCGTAGAGCCATATAATTGTAATTTTCTAGCAGGCCTCTTTGTTTTAAACTCACATTTGTTATCATTTCTACCGGCAGGTGCATAAGTGAAAAGCTTATTTTATGCAAATTACTCAGTTCAATCAAGGAATACACTTAAGGCAAGAACGCCATTGTTTATCAGTGTTTACAACCATCTATGTTCCCTGCAACGCGTTTAAAGAAGGGCACAGCTTCTCAAACAGCTTCTTTTAATTTTAATCCATTTTTAAATTCACTGACGCCAAATATAGTTGAGTAGTATCTCCTTCAGTTGCGTCCGGTCCGGCTCTGAATGAAACGTAACAAGTCGTTTCGCCCGAAAGTCGATTCACCCCGAAGTTGTTTCGCCCAAACGTGAGTAGATTCGCCCCATGTTTATTTATCGTTCTTTAGCCCGAAAAAAGAAATAATCGTGATAAGGCAGTTACTGCAAATGTGGATCAACAACTTTATCCAGTGAAAACTTCACGTAAAATATACCAAAGATAGACGTAGCGATCGTTGAGATTTCGGCGGTACACGTTCAGTGATGTTGACTTCAGCCAGTTTTTATGTAGAGTCTTTTAGTATCTGGAAAGTGATTATCGAGATCGCTAAGGTCGTCCAGATCGCTGGACCGTTTATAGCAATCGCAATAATAGAATCCAAAACTTAACTAAAACAAAGAGCTCTGATAAGCCGTGATGTAGAGTGTTGTTTGTGATCGAGCGAGTTAGCTTACGTCTGGGCGAAACAACTTCGAGCGAATCGACTTTCGGGCGAAACGACCACGACTCAAAAATGTCCTTGCAGGTGATGTGGTCAGTTCGTTTAGGGCGCCTTTTTCACCTGTCGTGATAGCGATGCTTTCTTTTCCTTCCTAGAAAGGAAGCTTTAAAAAATCGTTTGTAATGCCGCCCAATCGCTGGACTTTAAGTGTTGTTTTCTTCCCGCGCTGCAAAAGCCAGTCTTCCTTGTGATGCAGATTTTATATATAGCAATCAAAGTGATTCATTGATCGCCAAGGCTTTTACGGGAACACAATTAATCTCTAGAACAAAAAAGATGACTTCTGTTACCGCAAAAGGAATTGAAAAAGGAGTGAAGCAGATAATAATAAAAAAAGATCTACGACAACAAAAAGTTGAATACTTGAGTGATTATAGCTAAGCCTAAACTGTGAACTATGGTATAAAACTGACTGAGAGTACATGAAACCAAACCAGACCGCGGTAGGATCTCCTTATTATTAAAGTCTTTTCTAATAATTTTCTCAAATCAAGGGCTGAAAAAGGCAGATGAAAATAAAATCGTGCCCGTGACTGAGATGAAAAAGTGGAGGAAGAGGATAATTTTTTAGACTACATCAGCGATTCTCCACCTCGGGCTGCATGGTCGCGACGGCAAGCTAAAACATAAGCATCTTACAACCACTCAGTCAGGAAAACATTTGTCATGCTAGTCAGGAAACATATGCATTTGCTTACCGTGTCAATTTATTATAACAGTAGCTTACCGTCATGCATTTGTAGCGAAAAAAATTGACAAGTAAATAATAAAACAGCGTGTAGATCTCAACTCAAAATCGTTCATTCGAGGCTATCTTTTGGGGGGGGGGGGGTGGGGGGGGGACTTAAAAATTTATTGCAGAGTTAGCAATTAATTTACCCGTATTATTCGCTATCTGCTGTATCTGATGTTTTGCCATCAAGAGGCGCTTGCACATCAGTCAGCTCAGGCAGGTGTGTGGTGATAAACTTGTTACTTTAATGATTTTAGCGAGTGTAATGCTGAAATATTCTTAATTTATCTGATTTTAAGGTGCTCCAAAGTTGTACCGCTGGCGGAAGCACAGCCGTAGCGGGGAGGTTTCCTTGAATGGAAATAAAACTGAGAAAAAAATACAAAATAGATACTTTGTATAGCTCTCCAAGAACTGAATATTCATCATTCATATACCAAAATCACTGTACATTAACCATGATGGTCGTGAGAAGTGTTTTCTGTTGAAATTTTAAGTGAAGACATCAGTCTCTGATGGACGCTTTTGTTTGACCAAATGAAAAGAATCGCTGATGAAAGGTGATGTTTTAGTAAGAATTAGATACGTCGGCAGCTAACCTGCGCGCCGGACAGATACACATATGGTGAGACGGGTTTTATCAATCCCATTTTCTATCATCTTTTTTTTTTTCATTTGCCGGGCCATTTTGCGAACTTGTTAAAATGGCTAATACTAGACATTTTTAAAATACGGCAAAGCTAAAAGTGCAAATTTTTTTATATTTTATCACTAGTTACGAGTTAAGATCACAATCTTAAAAACCTTGAAGCACTTTGGAAAATTCTGCTCGCTTTCGTTTGCCCCCTCCGTTTCTAGTTCAGAACCACTTAATCGACACTTAAACACAGCTTTGTTAAACGTATTTTAGTGTTTAAACGGTAGATATAGGCATATTTTTATCCCCTAAAAAATTTTCATCCGTTCGGATTTCCTAGCTGAAAGTCTATTGATCCGAAAATTATAGGGATCAAAACTTACGTCTTCGAAAATTTCAGCTAGAAAAAAGGCTCCTGAAAACTCTAGGTAACCTTTTTAGGGTAAAAATCCGTTAAAAATGGGCAATTTTACCTTTTTTTAGATGTTCGAAAATCCTAGGAGAGGCAGGCAAGCCAGAAATTTTACAACAAATGTTCCGAAAATTCTAGATCTCAAATCGTCTTCCGAACAGATATTTTCCGAAAATTGACGTTGGGTGCCCCTGAATGTTGTTGTAGCCACGTAACTTTGCAATAACATCTCAACATTGCAGAGGGAAAGAGACGTGCATAGATATTTCAAGGATTTTTGGCGAGGATTTTATCTCTTTTTATTTTTTTTTTGCACCTGCTATTTTTACAAGCCCGCAGCCTAAAACTCTTATATTTCTCGCTGATCATGAAGCTCCTCCATTGGCGTTACAAGCAAACTATTTTGAAACCGTCTGCATCTTGAAGAACGCGCACCAAAAGAAACTCGGTATGAAATAATCATCGGAAACCAAAAATATCTGTAGCTAATGAAGCTTTTCTCAAGAGTCAGCGAAGTGTTGCTCTCACAGCAATTGCCGAAGAGAATTTCTAACGTGAGCGCGAATCAACTGAAAAGTCGCATCGAATATTTTATCCAGAAATCAGTGTCGCCTGTTGTTCTTCACGTCGCCCAAATAGCTTGGAGCGGGCATTTAAACAGCTGGATAAGAACAAAGACTGACTGATGTCTGTGACGATTATCTCACCAGAATGAAAATAAATAGAGCAGCAATTTTGGTATGGCGAAGATTTTTGGCCCTGCATAGAGCCTCTGCCAAGAGTTTCACCATAAATGAACTACACTCGAACGGCAAGCAGTATAACGAGAAACGAGAAATGAGAAGATCTCCTAAGTTCTTGTACAAATTAAACTACCTTGTAGACCTTATATTTCTTATACGTATTATGAAGGTACCTATTCGCTGATGAAGAAGAAAATGGCCTTTGGTCAAAAATAAAAAGACATATGTATATAATTAATTCTCCATGCATCTGACCTGCGTAGCTGGCGGATTTCAGCGTCTGCACACGTCAGTATCAAAGCGTCTTCTCTCTTCTCTCAGCGTGCACTCCTCTCGATCTGCCGAAGTTGCTCCCGCTATCCTGCCAGCTTTGCGAGAAAATTAAACAATTTTAGAATAATTTTCTGTCAAAATTGAAAAATTCCGGCCTACGTTTTAAGCTTTCGTCCACTTCTTACCGTCCTTAGCCAAAGGCAGTATTTTAAGCTAGGAGCTTTTGCTCCGAATGGTTTCTTGTAGATATGATTACCAGTCCAGTCGATCGTTTTCTGCGCCCGCACTAACTCGAGCAGGTTACAAACCGCTTCCCTAGGCTTCTGGCCAAGCATGTTTTCAAAAAGCATTATTGCTCGGTATTAAATAAACCTAACTAGATCCATAATTTATCTTAAAAACTGAGTTTTGTCACATTCTGTGTTATTTCAATGATTATATTGCCTGAACTAGACTTAGTGGTTTTTACCGAAGCCAATTTATTGAAGAAGGCGAATAAGTTAGCTTTCGCTAACACACAGGCTGACCTCGTGGCTGCCAAAATTCCAGCCACCTGCTGAAAAGGGCATTGTTAACCTCCTAGCTACTTCAAAAATTTCATAAAGAATTCTGTAAACAAAATTCATATCATAAAAAGGTGCTGGCAGATGAGCTAGAACAAGTACTTGTTATGTACTTTTAGTATTGTAAAGGTTTAGCAAGACAAAGCCGCTTTTAGGAGACTGGCTTCTATTGAAAGAAACGAGCACTAGATCTTGACGAGATTAAAATTTTGTCGCAACTCCATACGTAAACGCCTGAAAAAGTCAGCGGATAGAAAAATTCAATAAGGTAATGCCGGCCTAAAGCGATAACTCACTTTGCCTTGCTTAATGATAAATATTCTAATCCCTTTAGGTCACCACCATTCCAATAGGCTTTGTTTGGCTGATCCTATATATCATGACCGCCGAATGAAGACCATTCAGTTTTCCTCAGATCGGAGACAGGACTTCACTTGAAACAAATTATAAAGAGCAATATGTGTTCATGGCCCCCAGAATTTGCATATACAATTGGCTGGTTTTAATACAGGGACTCGATCTCAAACAGGTTATCCGTTGGATAATCCGTCGAATGTGAAAAATGTGAAAACGATTTGCTGTTACTGATTTTTTAACGAAAAATCCGTCTGTTTATCCGTCTATTTCAAAAACGGATTTTGAAGACGGATCAGCCGTCTGAGACGGGTACTCCTCCATCTCCGGTATAAGGACGACCATTATCCTCTTAATAATAATAAAATAAAATAAAACCAAACCATGGAACAAATAAACGAAAGCCGCGGGGAAAATGTATCTCAACTCACCTCAAAGATTGGGAGAATAAATTACTGTTACTTGGTAACAGTCCTCTATTTCAACGATGCGCTCCCGGGAGCTGATTCCGCCTTTTCAGTTTTCCCAAGGAAAGAAGTCATGAACATGTCATTAACATGTCATCAATTAGTAATTGATTTTGAATGCGGGCTTAAAAAAGAATTTGTAGTTTCGAGAAAAAAGAGTAGATATCAACTATCTCTCCGCAATCAGTCCACATTATGTCATAAAACAACCTGGTAAACATTCCTAACCGAGAGAGAATACTCCTATCTTCAGGGGATGATCACTCTTGTTTATTGAACATATTAGTTACTGACTTACTACCTTTGATTCTAGAGTAAGTACTAAAGCAGACTCTACCTACCGAACGCTGGATCATATATCCAGTATCTGACTTTTTGGAATAAGAATACCAGGCAGAAGCAATGGGTATGCCTAAAATTCCTGCCTCGCGCCTGATAGTATATTGGCAATATGATTTGCCCAGTCCGAAAGTATAACATGGTATAAAGTCCATATAAGAATGGTGGTGGACTCATATAGGATGCACCTGAATCAATTACCCTCATTGTAGAAATGAGATAGTATGGCTAAGCTTAAATCCCTCTGAAAGGTATTAGCTATTATTTGGACTATTTATAGTACGATATGTGAAGGCATGTACGTGGCCGAGCGGTTAACACCTCGAACTCTGGATCTGGAGGTCCGGGGCTCAAGCCTCGCCCATCGCGTTGATTCCTTAGACAAGGAACTTTACTCCACTTTGTCTTTCTTCACCCAGGTGTGTAAATGGCTACCACAGGCGAAATACTACTGGGTTCCGGGTAACCCTGCGATGGAGTAGCATCCCGTCCAGGGGGGAGTAGCAATTCTCCTAGGCTTGCTTCGTGCTACGGAAACCGGTATATAAGCTCCGGCCAGGTGGGCCTTTGGCTCGTGTGCGCCTTTTCCTATCTTACCTTTTTATAGTACGTTATAGGAAACAATCGAATGAAATAAACATATCATCAACGAACATTTACCACACAAGTGGTCCCAAGACCGTTCTTAAAAGCAAACCATTTTAATATACACTATTTGATTTTGAGAGTTTTCTTTTCTTTTCTTTCTATTTGTTTTATTTGAAGTGTAAAAGTCTGTTTGGACTGAGCCTCAACAGACAAAAACAAAGGTATTAGATTAAACTAGAGAAGAATTCTATTGTAATTCAGATGTTGTTGTCAATAGTAACGTACAGTGCAGGCGTCTTCTTCAAGCGCACGAATGTTTTTGCTCGCGAAAGCGCCGTGTTGAAACTCCAACAAATAGGAGGAAATTGGGCGAAAGGGAGGGAGCGGGCCAGAGGGAGAGGGTTGTTATAAACAAGCAGCTTTCGCCCGCCCAAAATACGCCCGCAATGCAAGCTATCAGAAGCCATGTCAATAGCGACCAGTAGTAGTAGTAGTAGTAGTAGTAAACTTTATTTATGTGTCAAGAAAGAAAAACTAGCCGAGGGGCAGGCCCTCTACTAATAGGGGACACCTACAGTTAAAATATAATAGATACAATAATTAAGTAGATAAAATAAAAAAAAAAAAAGTCCATACCATATGTTACAAATTGTTAGCTAAAATACTAAAGCTGAGTCCTAAACAAAATTATTTCCGATGAGACATCAACTATCACACAGAAGATATCCTTTGCATCCATCATCAATAGGAGATGTCAGATCCTTATTACGCATTCGGTTTCTAAAATCACTTAATGATTTACACGTTTTATCATTTTTGTCCAGCTTACTCCATAAAATGGGACCAAAATATCGAAGGGAATGCTTACCAAATGAAACTGTGTTAAACCTGGGTAAAAGAAAGTGCATTTCGTAACTGGCGTCCTTTTTTCGAAAGGCCTGGAGGCAAATGTTAAAATCAAAGCTTGTTGAATAGCAATATTAGCAGAGTTCCTAGCTCACAAAACCGTCAATTTTACTTCGTCGACTGATAGTTTTATTGCATCATTTCGAAACTTTGATCTCCTTTTACATACACGCAATCAATTTAATAATACCTATGCAGGCCCGAAATGTTACCGGGAACTTCGAGAAATGGGCCCCTGAAATTTTCGGAATGTTAGACTGGTAGAAAGCTGAAAGCTCCCCGGTTGTTTTTTGGGTGAGGTGTGGTCGTCATCGATCTTGTTTCTTCTTCATTTAAGCCAATGTGAAATGTCATATCAAACTGAAAGGCGCGTTTTGGCGGGAAATAGTGTGGCAACCTGCGTCTTTTGAGCGGGAAATCTCATGTCTTACTGTCCAAACTGGCACAACTGGCACAACAAGCTAGGAATAAAAAGAAAGGGTAAAACTTGTTGAAAAGTACGGCAAAGAATAATGAACTTTATCACAACTTTCAAAGTGTTTGAAAGATTGGTTAGCCTGTTTCATGCCTTGAGCATGCAAGGAGAATTTTCATTTAAAAGAAGTTCTTGCACGTTGCTGCGAATGGCGACAATTTCTCGGGCAGGATTTTCTTGAAGGCTTAAGTCTATTCACCACTGAAAATTGTCAGGCTAGCATTTGGTTTTTAAAACGCAATTGATAAACTTGGTAAGCTTACTTCGGCCTTGATGTTTTTCGTTCGATAGGGGTCCATGATTCCTGAATTGAACAGGGCAGATAAAAACTAGGTCATTTTATCGCTCGGAACTTATACGGGTTACGGTATTATAATAAGAGCTTGAAATGCTGTAAAACATTAGTTGTGTTCTCGTGCGCATGTTAAACGTACGATTAGTAAATTCTTTGCAATGCTGACTCAATACTATTAGGGACCATACAGACATTGCAACCCCTTTTGAAGGACCTGAGTGGGGAAGTCTAGCTTTTTGCTGCGAAAACGCGAGTCTTTAGGGTGGTCTGCAGGCATGCTCCCCCAGATAATTTTTGCAAATTTAGGTTCTCCCAGGTGCCATTTCATTTTTGATATCATTTCAAGGTCATTGATTTTATGAGAAACTATACGAGAGGAAAGTGTAATATGCAATGCTTTTATGCCACGAGATCGCGAAAAATACCTTATATATAAGATTGTCATTTTTTCCCTTTGTTTTCACATGTCTTCAGAATTTCATGATAAATCGGGAGAGTTCAATAAAAATCGGGAAGGCAGGAGGCTACGCGACAAATCGGAGGAGGAGGGGGGGGGGGGGAGGGTTGGAATGTCTGCTATTAGATTTAATCATAGTTGATTAAGTGGAATGGTTATGAAACCCGCCAGACTCCTTTGTTATATGTTTTTGTGGACTTGAAAGTGCACAACGTTCAAAAGAATTCCTATCATTTTGATTGTATTGACCAATAAAAACGTTGCATTAATTTATTCCGTAACAATTTGCCAACAGAAAACAACGGATTGTGCACTTTCAGGGTGCTTCCAACATAAACTGCAGCACTGTTGTTTTTATCATTGATGTTTGCCGCTTTTCATAACCAGTCTCCTCTAATAACTATGATTTAATCAACGCCCTAGCTCGTTCCGAAGATGTCTCTCTCGCTACGGTAGTACTCTGTCGCAAAGGATAGCCGTTTTCCCCTGTCTTCCTATGATGCCAAAAGGAGGATGTATTCATTGTCAAATACACTAATCGATATATCAGAAAAGCTGAAAGTTAAAAGACGGTTGCGGGACACAAATTTATTCCCGGTGTGGGGCTCTCTTGGGAATTCTTTATGGGGCTTACGGTCCGGTTCTCCAAATCCTGACCCTGTTTCAGACCAAAAAATACCATTTTCCACATCGGCTGTCATGCTGTTGGCCTCTAAACTCCGTACCCGTTTTCACACCGAAATGGCACAAAAACCACTGGAAAACCCTACCCATTTGGGGCGGTACATACGTATAGGGCTTATATAAGGGAGTACCCACGGGGAAATCACTCAAAATGATACATTGACAACATATACCAAATCTTTAACAATAACTTTTTAATGTGGAACTGAAAACCTCACGATTAATTTGTTACACATTATGTAACTATAGATGACAACTGTAATTATAGTAAACAATCTTGATCTGTTATAAAAGTATTTTACATTCACAAAAACTTCACTTCGCAATGATTTCAGATTTTTAAGAAAATACTCACTCTCTGATAAAACCCACTCTATGTATCGATATATAATTTATTAACTTAACACGCGAAAACTTAATTTAAATAAACGCTATCTGCCTGTAATCCTTTTTTGCCCTGCATCTTCGCGTTTGGAGAAAAATATTTAGTGTTTATTTTATAGAGACAAGTGGAAACGCGCGTGTGTAATTCCGCTTACTGGCTGATGCAGCAATTTACGAGGACTGCCTTCACCTTAAACCAGTTTGGTTTTCCTACAAAGTGCTTTAGTAGCCCAACTCATGCACCTTGAAGTCGTGGAATATTCATTCCCAGTGAGATGAATTTCTTTGTGCCTTAGCAATCCGAGGCGTTCATCTCAAGAAAATCCTACAAGGATATTGACGTCCGTTTCCCAAGTTACGAAAATTGCATGCTCATGAAACACCAAGATAAATATTTTTCGATCTAGGAAATAACTAGCCTGTGTACAACCCCTTCCCCTGATAAAAAGGGTGAGAGGCTATTTTTTTCTGTAGGGAGGAAGGGGCGGCTGTTGACAGGCTAGGAGTAAGTAAATATAACATTCGGAAAATAAATGCGTTAACGATATAGAATCTCTTCTTTTGAACACTTCTAGCCATCATGCCAAGAATTTTTATTACTTCATCGAAATCTTCGTTCCCCATCTCTTTCGTGAAAAAACACTCGTTTGTAATTTGAACACAGCTAACTCTTCTTTTTCGAGAAGAAAGCTGAAGTGTAAGTTTGGCTCTGCAGAGAAAACTGTTTTATTCCTTGTCAGTGTTTGTTTGTCTGTTTTTGTCACTCGTTGATGAGGTTTTTATCTTATACAAAAATATATCTGTTAAAAAAAAACACACACACACGACCATCCTGCTACCAACGTGGCAGTTAGTGCCTATTCTTGACTAGAGGCTACAAGATAAACTAAGTACGCCATCATGGCGACTGCACATAAATAGTAAAAGGCCATAATAGGAGTTTTCTCGGATATGTCTCCGCATGTATGAGAGGGTGTGCCTTAGATTAAGCAAATCGGCGACTGTCGCGGGAGCCGGGAGAAGAAATAAACGCTCATGTCGACTAATGTTATATAAACAAGATGTTTGGGTAACAAGAAAATGATCTCCTTTATGGCGGAATGAAGGAGAGAGTGACCGTATAATTTAACGAAAAGTTATACGAACGTTTAGCATGCAATTTAAACACAAAATCCAATGATTTAATGAAGAATATTCTAATTTTGAGAACCAATACCTTGATCAATTCATACTAAATTGCCTTTGTACATCTTTAATTTGTCAGTCAGTTCGTATACAGTTTGACTCTCGTTCTCGAAAGAAAGACTTGCATGTGATGGCGTATGCACTGACAACACTCCAAAACAGAACGGATTTGAATATTTTGCGACTATTTTGCCTCAGGCCAGGCTTTTCGCAACTGTCCAAGAAAAGCTGGTGATCTTGGTCTGAACATACCATGCAGCGAGTGCGCCATGGGACACATCACCGTTGCACGCGCCACCTCACGAAACGTGGAAGCATCGAGAACTAGAAGGAACGACTTTCTACCACGAACTCCCACTACAGAGGAAATGATCACGCCTTTATCTTCAGCTTCAGCTCCAGGAGCGGCAACAAAGACAGGTTCAGACGGGTAACAGTTCGGCTCATGCCATTTCTTCGCTTCCTTGCCAAGGACATCCACTTTAATCAGCTGATTCAGGAAGTCACCCTGCTTGCGTGGTCCCACCCCGTACATGTACCGGTAGGGTTTGCCATTAGCAAACCGGTAGTTGATCTGTGGAAGCTCCACGCCATAATACAAAGTCTTGTGGTCGCGACCATCCGAATACTTGGGAAGCGTCTGCCAGGTTTTCTTCACTGTGGAGCCGGTGGGGATGGGGAGCCGGTAGCGGCGTAGAGCGGCGTCTGGAAACCCCTTGCTGATCTCGTGTTCAGGTTTGGTGCGGAGGTGGTGCAGATAATACTGGTTCACTATGCGCGCGTCTGGGTAACAGCACACGTCCATGATGATGTCAGTGTCTGTCTCGTAAGCGTTTACGTGATGGAAGGAGAAGAAGTTCTCCGTCTTATAAAGCGCGATCACTTTACCCGTCTTGCGCTCGATCACATAAAACCGAGAAGGTTGTTTGTTGTCCCACTGCATACACTCGTGAAACGACCTTCCCTTTATTTTCATAGTCAGCAGCGCCCAGACATTTACAATGAACGGATTCTCGATGAACACAAAGTAGTTAGGCGTCATGGCGAAACTGTGGTAGTAGCAGAGGCGGTTTTTCGGGACGAATGTCGACACAATGTTTACGTCTTGGAGCGGATGAGCAGGCTCTCCTTGGTCTCTGGGCGTGGGAGGTCTAGGTGGTACCCGTGTGATGTTGTATCGAGTTCCTTTTTTGAGGGACACAGCCACATTGTAAACGTTACCTTCTTCGTCCTCGTGTGGGTGCGGCGTCATCGAGAACATGCGCACGGGGCCTGGAAGATTAACAATAGGAACACTAAGAATAAAGGATAAGCTTCAAATAAACTAGAAAAAAAATTGTGAAAAAGAACGTTAAAAAAAATCACTTTTATTCAGGGTTCGTACAGGTCATGGAAAACCTGGAAAGTCATGAAATTTAAGAATTTCATTTTCCAGGCCTGGGAAGTCATGGAATTCAATTGTTGGTCATGGAAAGTCATGGAAAATTTGATGTAATGTTTGGTAGATTAGTTACTGCAGATATCAAAGCTAGGACAAAATAAGGTAGAGACACGTAATAAAAAAGCGCGTATGAAGTGCGTTTTGGTGGACACCAGAGGTTGTGTCCTCTGAACTGAATTACATCTGTAGGAAAAAAAACTATCACCAAAATAAGAATAGTTTTGAAAATTTCCAAAGTGGCAGCTAAAACTAAGGTCATGGGAAAAGTCATGGAGTCATGGAATTTGAAGGGATCAAAAGAGTACAAACCCTGTTTATTTCCTAGGCACTGAAATTCACCCAGACTAGCATAATTTAGTTCCATTTTTCGCTCTTTTCAATTGAGTTAACCTGCACTAAGAGGTGTGTATTGTATGAGCGGTAAACTTTTCTCTTCAAACCTTTTTCATGGACATGTTTTCCAGAATCTGAGACAATATTGGAGCATGGCGATTCATTTTTTCCTTTTGTCAGTGTAATTAAAAATTATCACGTAAAATCTTCAAATTGTGAGAGACAACGACAGACTTGTCTGATCTGAAGTGCCAAGTTCAATCATCATGGAGTTTTCATAAGTACACTTATCGGCCCCTTCTTTTCTGACATCAGTCATTTCCGTTTAATTTCTGTCTATATATTGCGTGAGTTCATGGTAACAATGATAAGTAAGAGGTACATTTAAACCTCTATTAAACGGACGGACACCTTCGGGACCTTCCCAAGTATCCTGCAAAAATTGCGCAATGTTTGTTAACGATTAACATTCAACGATTACTCTGAACTGTGATAAAGTTCCATGTTGTCCACGAAGCTGTGCTGTACTTATTTAGTGCAAGACTTTTAGGTGAACTTTTAACAGCTTTTTTTTTTTTTTTTATTAATCTACTACAGTGCGTATTTCAAGGACGTAATCCAATACTACTATTGTTGATTCAGTCCGGTGTCCGCTTGATAGAGGTTTTTAACAATAGCAATTAGCCAAATACAATTTATTTTAGTGTCCGAGTCCTCTTAATAAAGGTGTCCGCTGAATAGGGGTTCGTTATAAAGGAAAATATAAGACGTTAGTTTCGGGACCCGGCTTAGTGTCCGCTTGATAGAGGGTGTCCGCTTAATTGGGAGTCCCTTAATAGGGGTTTCAATGTACATTACTATGACGCACTTGTGTCATCTTCCATAATACGTAACATGCAAAAGCAATGGATTCCTTTATTTCGTTTTCTGAAAAGGAGCAAGCGAGTCTGTCCACTAACGTAAAATGTAGCGCGGCCCGTTTCTAAGATTTATATAAAGTGCGTATTACGACTGTGCAAAACGCTTTAAAAAAAACTTTTCATTTCTTTAATTAATATTTTAAATAAGAATAACTCGTAATTAAATGTGTAAATTTTTTAAGAAACTCGCAGTCTTACAGACTTTATAGCACGTTTTCGTACTCAACTCGGACAAAGCCACCGAGCCCGCCGAGACATTTAACCTTGTATAAAGTTCTTTTAATGAGTTTGTTGTTTTTTTTGAAATCGATGTAGCTTTAGAATTCTAAAAGAGGGAAGGAAAAAGGAAGGGAAAATGAACAAAATGTGTTATCAGTGAATAAAAACAACAAACTTTAAGTCTAATCTCTGGGTAGGATTAATTTTATCACTTAAGATGTTTGGTTTGTTTTGGCAAGTGTCTCGTGGGCTAAAAAATTTTATTAAAACACAGGATTATATAACTTGGCAAACATCCACCTTAAAAAAAAATGTTTCCTGAAGATCATTTCACACCTGTATTGTCTTTGTGAAATTTTTTAACACTCCGCTAATCAGTTATTAACATCGTAATCTACTCTTAAGTCTCTTGAAGGGAGGAAAAAAAAAGGAATTTCAACGCCACTTCACACTTTTGAGTAGACGTTCGGAAGAACATGACTATCATAAAATATTTTTAAAAATATCGTACAATAAAAGCCCTTTTTCCTGTTAAACGATCAAATAAGGTCGCCGCTCTAATCAGGCTGATTTTATCGGATCCGTTATGTTTTTTCCCCCATCTACACTATGGTGCCGGGAAGAATAGCTAATTTCTTACAATTTTCTTGCATGCGCGCTTTTTGAACTAAAAAATGTTATCTTTTAGTTTGTTTAATTTATTATTTATTTAATGACATCATGTTCGCCTGCCTTACATAAAAATCTGTTATCAGCCTTTTACAAAGTCTGTGTTTTATTTCTTTAGGATCAAAGCCAAAACGCAAATATTGTTAAACAATGTCAAAGTTGCCGTTAATATACGTTTAGAGCTGCGGATGAGAGAGACATACAATTTATGTGTAAAAGTGGCAGAAGTATAGTTATTGCTTGTGAATATGCCGCACGTGAGAGGGTAGAATGTAATCTGTTCGACCGGAATCGAAAGAAGCCTACGATCATGCCCTCCTGTAGCCGGCGGGTTAACCGGAAAGAAGATCTTTCTTATATCACAAACGAGCCGATAACATTTAACCAATTAGCACTAAGTTCAAAATGATGTTCTTTTAATGAATTTATCAGTACGCGGGCTTCCTCTCATTATATTCATTCCATTGAATAGTTTAATATTCCCTTAAAGGTCAAAATTGTTCATCTCCGCTACAATTCCCAATAAGTATGTCCAGTTTTCATTAGTCTTTCATTTATGATGAATTCATTGACCAACATACCTGAACAGGAAATCTCTCTATGATAGTTTGATCAGTAAGAGGAATGTATGTCGTATTTTATGTAAAACTCATTAAAACAGGAACCGGGGGTAGCCGGAGGGTAGAGGAAAAGTCTTCCTAAACTTTAGACACATTTGTGGCTTTCATTTTCAAGATTTTCGCGACTCAAATTTGTGAGTAATTGTGGTTCACTGAATTTCCGTCCCTTGTTCATTTGCTCATCACCGGAGGTTTAGTCAGACTATTCAGGATTTCAGGCGTCTTCAGTCATAACCTCTGTACACGGAAGACTGAATTCGTGATCACGCAGGTCACAACGAATGATTCTATATCATTTTTCTTGCTAAGTTCTTCCGGATGATCATGTTTATGAAACAAACAAAAACAAAGACAATAATCGGTTCCCACTGTTCAATCCCTACTGTTTTGTTATCAAATTCAATCGTTTCCTTTGACAAACAAAAATCACTTAAAATATTTCCCTAAATTATTAATGGCAACTGTTTAGTCTATTGTTTAAAGAAAAAACTCAATACTTTCCTGTGAAAGATAACCCACAAACAACAATTACTGAATTTCTTTGTCTTAATTGTTTTACCATGTTTCTGTCAGCCGGAGAAACAAGCAAAGACTTTCCCCTTGACCATTCGGAACGGAATTATCGAATTTCAGTTCGCAAAGAGAAATAATTACTGGATTTTTAATTTGTTGCTATTGTCGTTGAGGTTTTTTGTGGACCCATAAGGTTAGAGAAGAGCACTAAGAGAGACTGTCGAAAGCGAAACGGCACGCAGGTCCTTATATTCCCACCTGCTTCATTCGCTTCATTTTGAAATCATTAACAGGTTATTCAAGACAGTAAATTGACCATTTTAGAAGAATAAGAAGAATACATGCAAGCACGCTTGGTTAGCCGCAACCTGTCAAACGATTGTAACCTTTGGCATGACGGAAAAAACTGCTGAATAAGTACCCCATCTTGCTAAAATCATGCCATTATCTCTAACTGTATTGATCACTACAAATCTGAGCGTTTCTTCCTCAAGTACAAGAACCTTGGATGATGGTAAGTAATCTAGCTGAAAAATTGTGCCAACAACCTTGGACCTTTTTTATCGTGATTAAAACTGTGGCTAAGAGAAAATGGATTTTCCCTCTGGGTGGAAGACCGGAAGGCAGAAGTATATTCTTTCAGTGAATAAATAAGCTTTAAGAGGTTTGTAAGGCCTCGCCTTCGACCTTTAAAACCAGACGATACGCACCTAAGATGAGAAGTGTTTAAATGTAAACGCAAAATTAAAGCTGCTTCTGTACAAAATCTTCACGCAAAAAATGTGCTGTGGGTCTAGCCTGTGTTTGTTTGATGTTGTTTTGTTTCTCCGCTGAAGTTATTTAACAATTATTCCACGAGTGCGCGTTGGATATGAGTTGGTAGATGCGCCGAGTTGGCTATAATCATCTCATATCCAACAAGCGCGAGAAGAATAATTGTTTTGTTAAAAACGCCCACAAAATATCGAGAATTCTCCCCGACTTTATTTGTAAAAACAACCGATTTTCAGCTTGTTTTTAATTTTGAGCTGACGCGAACAGTTACCATATTTGGAGAGCATGGTATAATGGCTCATATACAATGATGGCTAAGCCAATAAGAGCCCTAGAATTACATTATCCAATGATTCAGTTTATAATAAAAGAGCATAGTAGTGGCATATATCTACAGAGAGGTACCTTCGATCGCAGCACTTGCTGCGTTTATGATCGCTGAATGTCAAGACCAATATGTTAATGCACGTTCGCGAAAGTGTAGCTAAAAGTTGGCGTTCACTGTAATACAACGAGAACGTCAAAAAACCTACAGTTTTCATAAGAAAAACATTAAATCCCCAGGAAATAAGGAGAAGCCTCCGCGTTTTGGTACATTTGCTTGCCTTCACTGCATGGTCACAACGCTTAATATCCTTATCAGAGGTCTCCAACGGAGGATTTAAACTAAAAAACGCCCCATTTTACTTTCTCTTTGTTAAACAAAGGTCAACCGAAAGGTGTGGCTCCCAAGAGTTCAACTTTAGTTAAATTTACTTACATTTGACACTTAAAGCGAGGATGAAAACTCGCGACGGAGATTGGAAAAGCGCGAACAGTGGGGTCTTTTTCTAGGCTTTATGTCAAAAGGTAGAAAAGCGATTTGTTTTGTAAAGACAGATAGACCGACAGACAGACAGCCTTTGGTTTCTCATAATAAAAAAATAAAGCTCTCCAGCTTTTGGGATCGTGAACAAAAATAGAAACCAGCTAACAATCTCTAAATCACAATCACTGACCCCCATCCATTAAGGTGTAATTTTTCAAGTCAGTTAGAAAACTGCGTTCTATCGAAAATGAAACGGCTGGATTTTAACTTTTCACTACAAGATCAAGAAAGACTAGAGCTTTACCGAAAGAGGTATCACTGAAAATGTCAATTTGAGTAGTTACACAGTAAGACATATTTATTTACTTTGGTACGAGCCATGCAGTATTGGCTTTCGCATCAAAAAAACTATCCAACTACTTTCAGGGAAATAATATAAAAAAGTGTTAAAGGGGGCTAGCGGCGCGATCATTTATTGGAGAGACAATGATATGTAATTCCACCCTTTCAATTTCTGATGAAAGTAGGTAATGTCCCTACCCAATTTCAAAACTGGTTCTCCAACAAAATTCCTAAGCGATCTACAATCGGATCCCAACTGTCAGATATTAAGGCGTTTATCCCATCTCGAGCGTAAATTTTCCTTGAGAGTGCAGACAGAAACTACTTTACTAATTACTCTTCTCAGTATAGCCTTAAACTGTAAAGCGAGAAGAGGCCTTTTAAGTGACATGAAAAATTGAGGGCTGTCAGCTTAGATATATGGTGAAATATTGTGTGTTGAGATTAAGCTGAGAATTGAATCGATAAATCTGCGAATGCAAAAGCAAAAAACTCTTTTTTTTTCAAGCTCTTTGAACTTAACTTTTTCAACTTAGCAAAACAGGTGAATTCTCTAGAAAATCGCTGTTGCAGTTCTTTTGTTCACTGTAGTAGCGCGAGGTTGATGTTTGTGATGTGTGAACTCAAAAGTGATGTATCTGATCTTATCTTTTAAACTAATTGAAAGCTTCTTTCTTATTAATTTTGAAAAAGCCCTATGTTTTAATCAGATTTTTCTTAATACATATACATGCAGGGTCTTTAAGGTTCTTTTATCATACAAATCTGGTGCTTCATCTCATATCTGTTTGCCACCACCCTTCTTGATTAATGAAGATCGAACAAAAGTTACCCAGGACGTGAATAAAATCATGCTACTTAACAAATTTCCGGAATTAAAAAATGACAATGATAAATTGTACTCAAGAGGTTAAAAAAACCTTTACTCCCTTGATAACACTTGCCATTTTCAGTTTCTTTAAAACAGATATCTATCTACAAGAGATTTAAGGGCGGGATATCAGACAAGAGGAATTCCGTTCTATTATTTTTTTTCCTTATAGAATTCATTTATTCCAAGTTATCCTACTCTACTAAGGTATGGCACAAGTCAGTACCAGTTCCGAATTTAGTTACCGTAAGGCACAGTCCTATCTAAAAAAACACCGAAAGCTCTTTCTCTGAAGCTGACTAATTTACCTTTATGAATGAGGTCGCCCGCAAACCGGCTTTAAAACGCAACCGAAAACCCGTAAGCGGGTGAACGTGAAAGCTAAACGCAGCGAGAAAAAGGAAGTAATTGAAAAAGGGGTTAGGAGAAAAGATGGAGGCAGGGAAATGCGGTGCTAGAAAAATGAAAGTCAAATCTTTATAAATATAAAAACAAATGGTGAGGTCGTTACTGTTCATTAGGAGGTTGAACTTATGATAGGGTTTCTTTGTTTTTCCTAAAAATATTCAACTCCGCTAGGGGTATGAAAAAGGTTATAAGTTGTCAACGTTGCACTTTCAATTTTAATCTTTGAATGACCCTGCGGAGGGCTTCTGAAAAAAACAATTAAAAGAGAGAAATCACAGGAACAAAAATATTTTAAATACTATTTTTGACCTCCAATTGTTATACTTTTACTTTCTAACTCTGACAGGGGACCATGAACTCTTCGAATTCTTGGGTTCATTAATCATAAACTGGATTGCTCAGTAAGTTATGAAATAACTGGAAGGTATTTCTCAGTCAGTCTTACCAGGGAAGTCGTTCCTTATATTGTACTCCGAGAGCGCCTGCAGACTGCTAGGATCGAAGCTGATAAGGAACGGAGAGTCGCTGCTGGCATAGGTCTGGCCATTCATTGAGACAACGCTGACGGAGCAGTTATCTGTACGTTCTGGAGGCACGAAATAAGAAAAGAACCGTGCGAAAATGTTCTTGCACGGGTCCGGTGGCACTGGCGTTCCAAACTCCGCGTATGCGATGCCTCTTCGAGCCTCGGCTTGGATGAACGCTTCGCTTCTAAGGTATCTACTGCAGTACGTCACTTTTCCGTTTTCCACTTTGAAATTCTGTATCATCCCCAAGCCATCAAACCAATGCTTGTACGCCTGGGGACCGACCTCATACATCGCCGGGCCATTTCGTAGCAAGGATCCATTGAGCCAGGCGGGAATAACGCCTTCTACCACTGCTTCGACCGGCTTGACTTGTTCTTTAACTGTTTGGTAAAGCTCTTCCATTGTACGATTCCTCTCGCAATGTGCCAGCGACGGATCTGAGGATTTTTCCGACCAACACGCTGTTTATATGCGATGCTGTTGACCTGTGAAATACAAAACACATGATTAATGAATACATCTGTTAACACTTGTTTAAGTGTAATACGTTTAGGGTCAGCGGGCATGAAGCCAAAGGACATACTCCAGGCACCACGTTTGACGCAATTACTGTGTGTAACAGCAAGAACAGGTGACCGATATGTACGAAAAAGTAAAAACGTTACAAAGCCTGTTATCTCCTGGAATGAAAAATGCATATTTCGCACGGTTTCCTTATCACTTGAGAACGAGAAGCACGCAATAATGTTATGCTTAAATGATTCCGGTCATTTGTGCTTAGTCATTCAAAACTAGTAATAAGCTCAGAGGGAGGTAATGGGCTAGGTAAAACTGTATATTTTAGATGAACCCTCTTCGTATTTTACGACGCATTTTGGTAGCTCTATTCTATATTAGAAGCTTGTTGCTGCTAAATTAATTATTTTCCCAGTGACTAATCATACCCTTGACAGTAACACGCCTTCACAATGCCAAGCTTGTAAAGTAGAAATCGTTGTTTATTAACCGGCCTTATGCTACATAGGTACTTCTCAAAACTCTTATACCTTGCTAGAAGCCTGTTGGTGATGTTACACGAGACGATTCGCAACGATGATTTTTAGCACAACACAGTGTTGCAACATTGTTTCGAATTGTTACAACTCTGTTCCAACATCGCAACGCTGTGTTGCACTAAACTCGTCTTTGAGAATCGTCCCGTGTAACATCACCTTATAACCACCCCCGATCCTTCCAGAGCGATGGCGTTCAAGAAATTCTACTTGAAAAGTAACAGCGAATCGCCCTCAGTTCCAAACGAATTAGCTTTGATGGCCACTACGCCTGCCATGCATAGGAACAAGAGATTGCTCATTCGCTCAACCGAGGCTCGTGGCCTTCATTAAGAACCTTTATTCAAACAGGTGTAAATTCATCCCCAGAAAATTCTATGATCTTATTACAAGTCATCACAACAATATAAGACAAAGTATCGCTTCAGCGTGTAATTTTGTTTGTTTCCTGTTGATTCTTTTTTCTTTGCAGTCTGGAAGAACACCCGTGTCATTGCTATGCTTTTGGTTACCGGCTTTGTTAATCAATTACAGCAGCGAGTCAAGTATTGCTGTACGATGTTGCCTGTTGTCGTCAGACATGTAATGAATGAAGTGAGAACGTTTATCCGAGCAATTATAGAAATCATCATTGAATTGTTTCTGCTAATGGTGTGGCCGTGGAACTTCTCAACATTCTTGGCGGGCGTTTATCACGCGATTCCGGACTCTGCCTTTTCATATCGAAGTGATTAAGGTTTCTACCTTACCCCACTGAAATGAAGGGTTTAAAATCAGTTCCAAAATTGGATTATCCTCTCGCCATCTATAATCTAAAGTATTTTTCAAAGAAAAACAGGTCAAGAACCTTATGATGTCGCACGTGCGAGTAGCTAAGCCACGTGGTCCTCATGCATGTACCGCCGGCCAAAATTGCATGATTCGTGCGCAAATATAAGAGAAGCAAATGCTAGCAGTATACTACATGTATTTGGTATCAGTCAGTTGGTTTAGGCTCTTAGCCAAGGGCAGAGGCCATTAGCTGCGGTTGGTTGAGATTACATTTGCACCAGTTGGAAACGTTGTAAACAAGGATGGATACTAAAAAGAAATAAGACGAAATACGGCCTCAGCTTTGTTTCCTCCTCGTCCGCGGTACATTTAAAACCCTTTAACGAGTACTAATCACAACAGAAAATTGAACAGTTACTTTTTTCTTTTCTTTTTTCGTACTTTTTTTTTATTTTGGGTGGGGTGTATAATTGGTGAGCAGGTATAAAGAGCAAGTTGGAAAACACATCTATCAGTATCAATTTCTTAATGAGCTGAATAGCAAGTTATTAGATTAAAACCAGAAATTAAATACGGGAAATCCTTTTTTATGTGTTTTTCCCCAAATGTTAACAAAATTAACAGCAATTGATCACGGACTATTGGAAAATGACTTTCACTAACGTGCCGTAAACATGTCCTATTTTTTCCAGACAATCTAAGGGAACAAACGGCAAATTGTTGTTGCCGGAAATATCTATAAGTCGAACCTGTCCATTAGTCTACCTAATTATTACCTCAGGCCCTTTTTTCTTCATTTTTTTAATGACCATGAGCACTTTAATAATTCAGCAGGTTTTACTTTCTATTGAACCAGTTAGAAAAAACATCTGTCAATTTGACAACTGACAGCTCAATACAAAGCTTGATTAAAAGATGAAATAAATACAGAACAGTCTTTTATGGAGCAGAGCATGACTGGTAGACGATGAGTGAAAAACTGTATCAACTGATGTCCACTTTGCCCTAAGAGATCTCTTTGTATCTGCTTAAACTGCACTGCTCCTTCGCTTAATGCGTCGGTGATAAACACAGTGCGTCGGAACCTCTTAAACTATTTCGATTCTTTGCTGTTGGTTGTTAAGCAGGACTTAAGCTTTTTTAGCATCGATACAGTTGGGAAATTCTTTTGTCTGTTTGTTAATCAGCAAAACAAAGTTTGCACATTTGAACCTGAAATTAAATACAGGACTGTCTCTAAGTCATTTATGCTCTGGCTTAACTGGTAATTATATTGCTGAAAGGCAAGTGGTCAATAACGACAGAAAAACTGTGAAAAGCGACGCCTATTTTACATGCTTTGGGAGGTCTTTTGTATCTTTAAAGATCACTTTTAGAAGGTTTTGATAAAGCTTATCAATTAGCTGACAAGCCTCGGTATCTCTCATATCATTAAACTGATTACTTTCGGTCTTGTCATCTTTTTCTTTGGAGGAGGGAAAAGGTGAACTTTGAACTTGTCTGGCACTGAAAATCCGTCGTAAATTTTAATACTTTTGGTTTCTTAGTGATTGAGGATAGCAGACTTAAAAATTAGAACAGTACCAATTTAAGCACTGAAGCGCACGTACCAACTCCGCGGTAGGCCCAGTATAGTACCTTAGGCGTGTGGTTGTGCGCATGCGCAAGGTGCTGGCCTTACCTAGGAGTTGATACGTGTGCTTAGTGTTTAAACTAGTAAAATTAGAACCTCAAAATAAAAACAGGATGTCGTTTTGCGGGCTAGGGTGTAGTCTTGGGGCTGTCTCACTTTTAAGTAGAGTGCAGAGCGGCCAAGAGCAAACGGAAATCTGTGTAAATGATGTCCGCTTTAAACTTATAGGCTTGTTTGTGTTACGTTTATGTACGTGGGTAAAGCTTTCGAAGCGTTTTGGCTTGAAAACATTATAGGGTTCGACATTTATTTAGAGAATTGGTATAGTTAACAAAGGAGTAGTCTGGGTCATGTAAAGGTCTGAAAGTGGGTAAAAAAGTGGCACATTTCGACCTTTTGCGGCTGAAGTACTGCGCAATAGCTTTCAACTATCACAACTGCCACACTTGAGATTTCATTCTCAAATTCAAATGAATGAGATCATCATTGTAAGTATTTGTATTTTAAAGAATACACTCAGTCAGGCTGCGGTAATGTAATGGGCCAACTCTCGCGGATAAGCCAAAAACTTCAATCTCACATTGCGTGTCTAGGCATTCTTCCCATTGGTTAAGAACCTACACTAATTTTGGAATTCAGCGCAACCTACAGATTAGTTAGTTATCGATAACTAACTAATTTGTAGGTTGCACGCGCAATGCATGATTTCCACAATTCAGATTCCTTGTGACAGTGTGTTTGTCGTTATTTTCTTCAAAACAATATATAATAAAACAATTATTAGATTCGGTTTTTGTGATATCCTAAATGATCAAGGTCTCGGTAAGTGCCATCAGCCTCGGCCTTCGGCTCGGCTGATGACACTTACCTCGACCTTCATTATTCCGGATATCACGAAAACCTCATCCAATAATTGTTTATTAGATACCTATTTCTTCACAGGAGGTTTTCAGTGTTAACGATGATAGATGAAAGCTCCTTTCTCTCACGTCCACTAAATTAGTAGAAAACAAAATTTTTTTTTAGGGGAATCACCCACCGCATCGGAGTACCCTTTTTCGTTTCTGACAACTCCATTTTTAAGGAGTTAAACAACAGTTCACAGAATAATCCACTAACCTTAAGTCTCAAAAGTATCCAAAATTAACTTTTTCCCAGTAATATCAAAACAAAATTAAGAGAAAAGGCTGGGAGAATTAATAGAATGATCACCAAGGGAAAATGCCTTGACCACTCAAAAAAATTCTCACAACTAATTTTTTTTATTTATTTCGAAAATTACGGAGATCAGTTTGGAGAGTTTGTATTTGAATATTGAGGCTTAAAGGACGATTAAACTAGTAATTGCAGTGCAAAATGTATGGCTACAGATCAAGAAAATTAATCCCAAAATATCCACTTATTTTTAGCATTTGTAAAAAAAATGGATTAAGATTTAGCCCGCAGTTTCGGCTAACATTTCTCAAAATTGGACGGAAAAGATTACATGAGGTAAAGACACGCTTGTGGGTCTGTCTATAAGGATATAGAATAGTAATCAAATGTGAAAACGTGTTTCCTTGCATATAGATTAAATAAAAATCATAATTTGCAAAGTGACTAAAAATTTTAAAAGAGGTGAAGCTGATGCTTTTGTTAAAGGTTAGTCAAAAATGTAGTTTAACATTAAAAGATATGAATGCAATTTCTGACGAGCACAAGAGATTTCTCTACTGTACATCGCTTAGTGCGAAGGAAGTATTATTTAGCACACGCCCTCTTCAATCGGCCTAAAATCGCATTTCTCTTTGCATAATAGCGCTCTAAGTCCTACGACTAAAATGTTAAAACCAACCACTAGAAACTTGAACGCAATACTGCGGCTAAAACAAAGGTTTCTCATAGGCAAGATGAGAGAATGCGCACGATCTCAAATACAATCATGCCCCACAATCGCCTTATCATCTCTCTGTCATAACATTCTCTGTGTTCTTATGGTCATGACCGAGCCATGTATATAAAAGCCAATCACAGAGTATTTAAAGGTGCACCGCAGCCAAAAAGGGCTACAACAAAGTTAAGTTCCTGTGCATGGTTTCATGTGAGGGACGAAACCACTGAGTTGAGTTTGAATGCGCAAGTTTGTACGAAACAATATTTATCTGTGTTGATCAATGTTATGCTAGCGAGGGCGCTAAAAAATCGATCAGAGCGCTGAGTTATGATGCATTGATCGAGAAAGTTGACTCTTTTGCAAAATTAATTTTAAGTCACTTTCTCATGCACGATTTTTTTTTCTAGATCACTAACGCTCGGCTCGACATGTACAACTACTGTGCTCAAACATTTTACCGGGTATGCCAGTTCCCTTTTCGGCGCCAGTGCGCCCACAGTCACTCGTGCTAATCGCATCAAGAATTTGAATGATTTCGTCAACAGTTGTAGTTGTGTTGGCTGGTGCAAGCATCAGCATCTCCGCGTTTTCATAGGAGCAAAAGGAAGTTTTCGATGTAAACGGTACGGATAAGATAACAAGAAAATGTCTTCAAGTCGAAAATTGAAACATGTGATATGTAGTTCCAATAATTCTAAGACAACACTAACAGAAGTTCTTTTGACTCCAATTTGAGAGTGTGTGTCCTTATCCAAATTAATATGTAAATTTTGTAATTTATTTACCCAAGGAGCACTTAAGAGTTCTTAATAAGAACTCATTAAAACGTGTCCGTGCGATCGAGATTGAATTGGAATTATGGAATTGTTGGTTTTTAAGGAGAGGGGGAAACCGGAGTACCCTGAGAAAACCCTCTGGGAGCAAGAGAGAGAACCAACAGACTCCCCCGGGGACGTTCTTACGGGTTCGTCACGCGTTCCTGCCCCACTAACGTCTGTTAGTGGGGCGGTAACGCGTGACGAGCCCCTAAGAACGTCTGCGTGGGAGGCTAATGGCGTCGACGCCAGGATTCGCACCGGTGCCACATTGTTGGGAGGCGAGTGCTCTCACTACGGCGTCACCCTTGCTCCCCAAACTTCAAAATGAATCAGATCTAAGTCAACGAAAACATGGTGAACTCTATTTCCATTAGAAAATCTCTTGCGCTTGGAACCTGTTACCTCTGTTCGTAATACAAGTGTCCGTAAAAAAAGCACTACCTATGGAATCTGGCTATATTCGACGGCTTACGGAAAAATGGAGCCGTCCTATCTGTAGATATCTGATAATGAGTGCTAAGTGCAACCACTCAACCATCAGGTTGGCCGCCGAACACTGTATTATTGTGGTTAATGTTCTTTTGACCTTTAAACACTAGCCTGTGAACTCGGGGGTTTTTTGAGACAAGGTTTCACGTGCAAAGATTTCAAGGTCTAAGACGATAACCGCAGATTGCGGTTTCAAGATTAATGCTTTGTTAATGGCTTCCGACGCGTGCATTACATTTCCTCGCTTTTTAATAGATAGAAAAACGATTTGGTGTAAGTTTCTGGCAGGAAATGGATGTAGATGCGTACGTGTTTTGGAGCACACGTGCGATTACGTTCTGTAGAACTCAGTACTTTCCTCAAAAAGTCATCCTGGTACGAAACTCGCGCCGGTGCGAGTTTTCTGGTGTAAACACCCCCTCAGCCGAATTCTTGTTATGCTGTAGGCATATCATTCAGTGATGATATGAGGTACGAGGAAATCTAGTGATATTTGCAACCGATAAAAAATAAAATGACAATAGAAAAGCCCTTCCTACGCTCAATTAGCATGCAGGCATAAGGACATCTGAAAATGAAACTTGTTGGAGTAAAATTGTTGAACGAAAGCCTGAAAAGAAACAGTGATATTCCGGAAAGTTTACTAAACTGCACACTTGTTTAGAACTTGTCGATTAAATACCTGGCATTAAAAATATAGACTCCTGGGTGTAAGAGTCATCTTAACAACGAATTTGGGGCAATGAGAGTGTATCGTTTCCGAAGCTATGTATGATAGCAGTTTCATTTTGCCAGTTGGTCGCCCTCAGTCGCTATGGAACTTAAAGTAAGCAGAGAAATTGCTTGTAAATGACATAAGCAGAGATTCGAAACAAACAAATATGTCTCCTGAGCGTTATTTTTGAAGTTGCAAAGAGCAGAGATCAACTTCTGTAAAACTGTGAGGCTGAACAGTTTTCAAAAACCCTAATTTCAATCCGTTTCAATCTTCTTCAGTTTTGCCCATCCGTGGCATCTGTTGTATCTGTTGTGTTATTTTAACCTTCCTTTAATGTTTTAAGCGGTTATGTTTACGTTTCTCTTAATTTAACGGGCATTTCAGTTGCAATTACCTAATTTGGTTGAATTTCGTGACACAGCTCCTTTACTGAAGTTAAACATGCAGTGTCTAAGCATGGTCAGTTAAAATAAAGTCTTCAAAACACATTTCTACGCCTAAAACCACAGCGAGCGCACACCGGCTAGTTAGTAAATAAGCGGGAAAGACGAATAAAGAAAACTGTAACCTACTTACGTTGTTATAAAACTCTGAATAGTAACTCCTTCTCAAGGAAAACAAATAGGTCAGGATAGTTTAACTTTGTCCGTCGGTCAAGCCTGAAAGCTCTCAACAGTTTAGAAACGGCGGAATGCCACGCGATGTACTACTGAAACAATACTGATTTTGGTTGAAGTATATATATCTGCAGGAGCCTGCATGGGCTCCTGATATCTGACAGATTTAACGGAAACCGGAATTGAAAAAGTGATTTTGCTGAGGTAACACTCTTCCGTTAGAATGGGGGGAAGAGGCGTGATTTGAAACAGAGAGACGTGAAACTCCCTCGCTGAAGGCGGGATTAATTTGCTTTGTTATCAAGAATTGTTTTGCTATTTTTGAAAGGGTATTCAATGATGTCTTTCGCAATTATTTGTAGAGTAAATTATGAATGAAGTCAAGAACCAACCTACGGAAGCGGGCTTAGTAAACAGCATCTCCAAATTTGTCGGCCGAGTCACGCCCAAGAAATTGCGTACAGTCTTAACCAGTGATGTCACAAAATCAGTGCGGGGCAAATGCCAAGGAAACAAAAACAACTACAAAAGCGATTGCGGAGAAGAATATAAGTTGCACGTTACGTTTTACGCTTATGTGTATGACCCCCGATTTCGACCCGATCAGAGATTCCGGTATGTAAGAGCATCCAAAGTATCTAAACACACGTAGCAGCTTATGCAGATTCTACCATTTAGCATTTCTGTTTCGAAGGTGTATTATCATACGTTGAAGTTGTTCCGTTGTTTTGATTTGTGTTGTCCATTCACCATTGAAAAACTCTTCATATATTAACAATATTGGGTTTAGTTATTCACGTAAGCAATTTCCGATTAAAAACATTTCCCCGCGCATCTTGCCCTGATCTTACCAAAGGCTTCTTCTAATCGTGGCAACTTTTTTAGGCTTCTTTACGTCACGCGCGTCACTTGTTTTTGCTCTAATCCTGGCCGGAGCTGAGTCTACGAAAAAATCCGTTATTGTATCTAAGCATTCAAATGAAATCTCAATTCCTCTTTCCTTATGGCGTATCAGCACATCGTTTTTATTGCCGGAATTTTGTCCGGGTTAAAATACCTCCGTTGCAGAGCCATCGCGTTTTCAGAGCACAACAACAGAGCAAAACTCATTTTGATGACTTGCAACTGAATTCAGTTGTTTATGCTAGTATTATACGTAAATTGGTCATAGTAAGAGTACCTTGAAACTATATTTTTGAAAAAAAGAAAACTGAAACAACAACATGCATCCACGTCAAAAAAATATATTACGTAATAAACTTTGCTTCACTAGTAAAAGCATTGAAGGTTCTACTTTTTGGACTCCAAAAGAACTACTTTGTGCCGAGTTTTCATTGAACATTGAAACCTTTGTGTTCGCCGACGATCACACTTGCTGTCACTATCACAACCATCACGAACCTTTAGCCGTGTGTTCGGCTTCATTAAGGTAAAGATTGAACCACTTTCCTGTTAGTCTTCAGAGTGATTAAAGTGAGCCCCTAATAGTCTGCCGAAACAACCATCTCTCCTTAGCCTGCGTGGCAGGCGCAATCCCCTATCCCCTACCCCTTTCGCCCTACCTCTTTCGACGCCTGCTACGCAGGCTATCTCTCCTCGCTCATCGCAAACGTCCTAAGCGTCGGAGAGACGGCGGTATTCACAGGCTAAGCCCCAGCTCAGTTTATGGAAATTAAAATTAAAAGACTCAAACAAAAAGCTTCCGTGCCTATCGAACTTATCAGGGACCTTAAAGTCCGAGGACGAGGACGGCAGCAAAAACGTCGTTGAAAAGTGAATTCGCCTTCTTTCCGGGGTTCTTTCAATCTTCATCACGATTACTCCTAGCCTCCCCCGCAGACATTCTTAGGGGTTCGTCACGCGTTCGTTCGTGGGGAAGGAACGCGTGACGAACCCCTAAGAATGTCTGCGGGGGAGGCTAGATTACTCCAAGTCTTTAGCCTTGTCAAATGTAGGTGAACCATTCTAAGGTCGAATTCATATCCAAGTTCAGAAAGGAAGGGGAAATTTCTTTGTCGCTTGTGTACTTCCTCTGTAAAACGTGAAATTAGGCATTATAACATAGCGCGCGTGCTTGCCCTATATAAGTCCTATTGTGCCGCTATGAACAAAATCTTTATTTACGCACGCCCGTGAGTAAATAAGATGACGAAAGTATTTTTTTTTTACCTGGCTGCAAAGTTGTCGTCTTTTAAGCTGCAGTGCACTTTTCCTTCTCTTCAAAATACGAAAGAAACCAGCGAAGAACTGCCCAATTTTTCTATCGGCATTGACCTTTTAGGTCCTGATCCAACAAGCAGCCAAAATAAAGCCGAATTAAAAAAAATCGCAAGTTGCGCGTTTCGCAGATTTGTCGAAGACCAGCTGCAGCAAATTTTGGCCGAAAGACATTCACTGGGAACAGAACAGACACCAACTGGTCATCAACAACATTTAAAGGCAAAATTTCCGTTTTTATTGTTGTTTTTAAATTTGTTATGCACTTTGTTATCTCCGGACAATCCGACTGAAGCAGGAAAATTTCTACCGCAATAACAACACAAATTACACAAGAAGACATAAATTTATTACTCACAAAAACAACTGCTGCCAGGTCTTCTCAAGAAGCCGTAATGACCAGCCAATGTTCGTAAATGAATATAAGTTTAAAGAAGGATGACAGTCGTCTTCGCTAAAAACATGTTTTCTGGATTTCGCCGAGCAAAACGTAAACATCTTTTCGGCAAATCCAAACCATACTCCACGACTTCTTACGAACATGTTAGTTTTAATTTTAGGTGAACTTTAAGACTCTTTTACCTTTGTCTCTGCTTTGTTTCCATTGATCGTTAACGAATAAAGAAGCAAATTTTCTTTCTCACTTTTACAGAAAGAATATTTCCATTCAAACTAGACGATTGTGGCGTGTTCGTAATGGACCCTTGTTATTGTGTCGCGCGTTACGAGAATTTTGCAGTTAATCAAAAAGCAAGCATTTTTGTGAGCTATGTTATAAAAGAATTTGCTCATGCTTTTAGCTGTGCGTATATCGAGTTATGGATGCACTTGGGAAGTTTGGAGAGCACTCAAGAAGCTAGAGTTGCACTCGGCTATCGCCTCGTGCAACTCTTACGCATCTTTCGTGCTCTCCAAACTTCCCGCGTGCATCCATAACTCGATATACGCACGCTAAGCATGAACAAATTTTTAATTTTAACGTCGTAGTCACGCGTGCAGTGACGGCAAAGAAATGTACAATAAAGCGTGATGCACCAGCAAAGTTGTTGTTTTGGTTATTAAACTAATTGCTTTTTTTGGCGTTTTCGTTGAGGTCGCTGTCGTCGGTCTCTATTTTGTGACGGACGTGGTCCATGTGGTACCATGCGAGCAGAGGTTTCTCCTCGCGACGGCGACATAGAGAAACACTTCCGCTTGCAGTGCTTGCAGGGTGTGAAATTAGCGTTTTCTTTTTCTTTAGGGCAACTTATGCTAACATTTACTTCAGTAATTTCCGAAGTGTTTCTAGTTCACCAAGATAAATCAAGTGACTCCGCAATACTGAAGAATGAATGAGGCACAATCAGGTACTGCAAGGGTGGTGGTGCTTACAAAAGGTCGTTCATAACCGAAAACTATACTTCGTATTTATGATAGTTATCTGTGGATAATTTTTCGCAGTCTTTTCGGTACCTTATGGCAAAATTGCTGTACGGTTATTTTCTAAAAAGTTTTAACTGCGAATGAATAATTGTAATAATAATAATAATAATAATAATAATAATAATAATAATAATAATAATAATAATTGTCTTAACTTCCCCGGTAACTTCCTCAGTGTTTTTTCGTCTTCTTCTCAGGACGTCCTGTTTACCTGAAGGGCCGAGGATGTTGACGACAGATATAAAAAGTTCAAAGGTCTAATGACAGGCGGCCTAAGCTAAGTATGAGAGTTTAATCATTAATACGTGTGGTCTCTTATAGCGTAATCCTTAAAATGGACGTGGACATAAAGGATTTGTATGGGAATTCAAGAAGATTCAAGAAGATGAATACTCGCTAGAATTTTCAACACCTTACCGTGATTACTTTTCTTGATTTTGCTAGCTGTGTGGTTATATTTTCTGGATCCATTGCGATTTAACAGGGGCACCCAAAGAAAATTTTCGGAAAATATCTGTTCGGAAGACGATTTGAGATCTAGAATTTTCGGAACATTTGTTGTAAAATTTCTTGCTTGCCTGCCTCTCCTAGGATTTTCGAACGTTTAAAAAATGGTATAATTGCCCATTTTTAACGGATTTTTACCCTTAAAAGGTCACCTAGAATTTTCGGGAGCCTTTTTTCTGGCTGAAATTTTCGAAAAGGTAAGTTTTGATCCCTATAATTTTCGGATCACTAGAAGTTCAGCTAGGAAATCGGAACAGATGAAAAATTTTTAGGGGATAAAAATATGCCTATATCTACCGTTTAAATGCTAAAATACGTTTAACAATGCCATGCTTAAGTGGTTTTGCACTATATTCTCGTTGGGTGCCCCTGATTTAAGCGGCACCTATAACCCAAATCTCAATGGATCCGGAAAATAACCACACAGCAAGCAAAAACAAGCAAAGTAAATGAGCTAACGTGTATTTCATTGAAAATTCTAGCAAGTATTTATCTTCTTGAATCTTTTACCTGAATTCCCGTACAAATACGTCATGTTCACGGCCGTTTTAACGATCACGCAATACGAACACCACACGAAATAAGGATTAAACTCTCATACTGCGAACACCGGCCACACGCAGTTTAAAGATAAAAAAAATCTCTCATACTGAGCTTGGGCCGCCTGTGCTTACGTTAATGACGATAGGAAATCCCCCGATGAGGGGGGGGGGGGGCGGGGGGGGGTGGTATTGCCATACATGGGCTATATAGGTATGTGCCGCCGTGAAGGGTATGGTTTTCAAGCAGTTCACTCTGGGATAGGGTCTAGAATAGGGTTTCATTTTCCAGGAAAATGATAAATCGGCTTCTAGTCTAGAGTAGGGAAACCGGAAATTGCCATTCAAAAATATAAAAAAATCAAATCGGCATGTTTAAATTTACGCAACTCAGCCTAAAAACTACTCTAGGATAGGTGGGATTTGGGGAGTCTAGTATAGGGTAGCAAAATTCAGCTAAACTAGCTCTGGTATGGGCTAAGCGTTCCATGTTCCCAGCGGCACATTCTCACCCAAAAATTCCTAAAGTTTCCCCCGGGCATCGAATCACAGTTGCTATAAACGTAGTACGGTATTAGTTCATTAGAACGTCGTTGAACGATCGTCTAGAAAAATCAAACTTTCTTTTCTTAAAATCCTCAGACATTCGGGAAATCCCGAACTCAGACAGTTGATAGGAAGAGTTATTACATACTAAAAAGAAACGTCCGGATAAAGAATTTGAACTGAGATACAAACGTACTGAGAGACTCAAGTGTTTATCTAAGAGCTACAAAAATAGAATTCTCCATTACACTGATCAGTTGGGAACTGTTTAGGTTTAAAAAACAAAAACACCTGTCGCCACGGCTCTATCCATCATCAGCTTCTTTTTATCGAAATTTTTGTCAGCGTGATTAAAAAAACTTCCTCGTAAATTTGGCCCTGCTCCATTTACACGTTTCTGAGGCTACACAGGGGTTATTTGCTTTTGGACTTTATACAGAAGGCAGAATGAAGATCTTCCTTTAGTTAAAACGGAACACTGTTACAACATCAAACTTCACTATTACTCGACGGGTTTGTTTAAATCACCAAATGGAGGGCGGAAGTGAAAGCACGAATCTAACAAGATAAAAGTTGTACTAATGAGCTTGGCCACAAGTAGAATAGCTTTTCATCACAAGTGTTATTAAGGTTTTTGGACTTCAATATACTATATATATAGCATAGGAGCACCACACCTGTGTGATTGAAAGATGAACGATGACATCACACACTATCACCTGTAGTAGTTACTGTACTGTATTGTTTTACACCCAGCCATTTAGATAACCAACACTTTAAAATTGTTTTCCCTTCAGTTACCGTTTTAGCATTAACAAAGGAGCCGAAAATGAAAAAGAAAAAAGCGGGGGTAAAATATAAACTGCCAGTGTTGCATATAAATGAAATAGGTGTCAACAAAATTCATATAAACGACCACCCAGCAACAGTGAGTTGTCTAAGCGCTACAGTTCTCGCAGTGAGTGTTCATTTTTCTCGTGGTCATTAGGTTAACACTCCCATATATCGTATCAGTTCACTAGTGGCTTAATGGTGTAAAAAGAGGTTCTTTGCGCCAGATTTAACTTTGTTTAATACGATCTCCCACGTTGAAGATATTTGGGTGTTGATTCGACCCTGACCAAGCTAAGACCCGGCCAAACTAGAGTGGAAGCTTAGAAGACCTGTCAAATGCTAGAATGAGAAATGCGTGCTGCCAATTTCCATCTCTTAAAGCAAGGAAATGGATCTTGAGTTAAACCCTTGCACAAAGTATTATCATTCTTAAGTCCTAATACTCGGATGCAGCTAATCAAGGACTATAAATCTCTCCGAATATACTTAAAAAATTCTCACTTACTACTACTATACTAGTGGTGTCTCCGATTAGTAGGCTACTTGCGACCAGCTAGGAGATTTTTAATAAGATCTCCCACGTTGAAGATATTTGGGCGTTGATTCGACTTTGACCAAGCTAAGACCCGGCCAAACTAGAGTGGAAGCTTAGAAGACCTTTCAAATGCTAGAATGAGAAATGCGTGCTGCCAATTTCCATCTCTTAAGCCGGGCAAGGAAATGGATCTTGAGTTAAACCCTTGCGCAAAGTATGATCATTCTTAAGTCCTAATACTCGGATGCAGCTAATCAAGGACTATAAATCTCTCCGAATATACTTAAAAAATTCTCACTTACTACTACTATACTAGTGGTGTCCCCGATTAGTAGGCTACTTGCGAACAGCTAGGAGATTTTTAATAAGATCTCCCACGTTGAAAATATTTGGGTGTTGATTCGACTTTGACCAAGCTAAGACTCGACCAAACTAGAGTGGAAGCTTAGAAGACCTGTCAAATGCTAGAATGAGAAATGCGTGCTGCCAATTTCCATCTCTTAAGCCGGGCAAGGAAATGGATCTCGAGTTAAACCCTTGCGCAAAGTATGATCATTCTTAAGTCCTAATACTCGGATGCAGCTAATCAAGGACTATAAATCTCTCTGAATATACTTAAAAAGTTCTCACTTACTACTACTATACTAGTGGTGTCCCCGATTAGTAGGCTACTTGCGACCAGCTAGGAGATTTGGACACGTTAATAAAGTTGTTTATTCATTCATTCTAGTAATACAGTCAAACCCGCTCTACGAACACCCGCGTAATAAGGACACTTCATTGTTATGGACAGTTTGGTTTGTCCCTGGGAAAGGAAAGCCCTTACATTTCTTCTAAATTCAACCCGTATAAATATTAATAATATAAATATTATTAATACGGACACGGTCTATGGCCACCACAGTGTTCGTATTTATGAACGGAATTTGACTGTACCAGAATTCAGTTTGTACTCTGTCTTTATACATTCAACTTTGTTTTTAGTACAGTTGCATTTCTACTTTCCGCCACCTCTTTGAAATGGTTACTTTTCCGTGTCTTCAAGGTGGTCACTGTACAAAGGTTTGGCTTTAATCCTACTCAAAGTTTGAATAACATAAGCCGACATACTTTCACCTAAGTTGTCTAAGTTTACCAATTCACAGTGTCAGACTTCTGTGTGTGTCATTCTACAAAAATGTTTAAGCTGCTTTACGATCTTAACTGTTTCTCCTTCTTCCAAATTCGCTGTAAAAGGTAAACTCCTCCTTTAGGGTCTGTAATTGGGCAGGACGTCGATTGTGAAACGCCTGACATATAGCTCGCGAATATTGAGTAAGCTACATACGTGGTTACAGAAACCCAATTGGGGGCAGGTTGACACTAAAAAACACCCAATGTATTAACTCTGCAACGATTTTCTTAGCCTGCGAAAACATCCGTTTCTCCAAGAGCGAGGAGAAACGGATGTTTTCGCAGGTTACGATTTTCTGTGGTTGCCGGGTCTCAGTTTAAAAACAATGTTGGAAAACTATACGTGCGAAAGCTTTGCTAAGAATTCCTTTCCTCAGTGGCACTGTAAACTGTTTAAAAACAATTGCCCGGCTATTAAGACTCATGAATTCCACTGAGTGCAGACGATGCCTGCCACCTTAACCGGATACGCCTATAAATGATTTTTTTATAATCACCAAAGAAACTCTCTTCTTGCGGAGGCGAAATCGTAACGCTATAGACGCAAAACTGACATTTTTCTGCTTCGGCTCGCTCGACGTCAGCCAGTCTGAGGGCTTTTTCACGTCCGGGGCTTGGGGTGGTATTTGGTGGGAAGGGTCCTGATCCCGCATCCCCCTTCTTTTTCACGAAAATCCCCATATCCCGCTATTTTTTCCATTGCACGCGCATTATTGCTGCCGCGTAAAAAGCGCACTAGAGAGATCATACAAAGAGAACATGGATCATGGAGTTGGTTGAGGATAAGGACGAAAGCTCTCTGATTTGCGTTAGTTGTGTTTCAATAATCAAAATACCTAATTTGATTGGTTCTTAGCTACCCAATTTATTGTTTTACTTTGCTATTTCAACACCTAAACTGTCTGATCACGAGCTGTCAATTGGTTAGTTAAACAGCCAAAGAAAATCAAATAGCAAATGTTACTATAGCCTGCGAATACAGCGCGCCTCTGCTTGCTCCTCGCCGCTAGGGAAGTTTCGCAGGGGAGATTCAGGTCTCGCGAGAAGCGCGAAAGGAGCGCGAGGGGGAGGGACCGAGACTGCGCGACCGCAATCCCCTTCCACTTCCCTTTTAAACGCCTGCCACGCAAGCTGGGGCTCATAATTTCAAATTGATTTGAAATGACTCGCCAGTTTACTCCCGAACTCAGACTTATGAAACCATTACATATTCTTGATGAATCTTTACCCTTCCTATCAAATGAAAGTTACCTAAGAAATTATTCTATTTCAGTTGATTCTCATAAACGGCAATGTGGCCTTTGTACAGTTTTACGGGAGAGATGGATGTCCTGTGGTAACTACAAGCTGCTACATTTCTTTTACGGATTCAAAGGTAAGGTAATATTCTAACCTTAACGAAGCAAGCGAAGTATGTCCATAAATTGCCATAGTACTGACTACTTTTAATTAAAATGAGTACTTCTGACTGCTACTAAATCATTTTTCACCGCATTGTCATTAGTCCAGAAAATTCATGAAAATTGTTTTCACCATCTCAAGGTCTAAAACCGCTTAAGTAATAAAAGCTCTGCGCAACAAGAACTAACCTTAAAAACTTGTGAAAGAGTAAGGCGAATCTCCTACAGCCTCTGAGGGAGCGTGATCCGTGTGGCGTGTTTAAGGTATCGAATGGATGACTGTGGTTCTTACCTGCGCCTGACGATCAACCAGTTCAGCTGTGAATGATGAAAACATACCAACAATATAGCTGCTTTAATACCTCATTTCGCAATTTATTATAAACCACAAATAAAGTCAAGGGAAACAAATTAATCATAAGAGCCGAACACTTCCTCGCAATTAACGTCAAATTGACGAAACAAACCGTTAGATCCATGAAGGGCTGTTGCGCACATTCTGCACAGTCAACATGCACGTTCATAACTCTTATATTGTATACATTTGGGGTAAATTGAGTTAAAGGAGGAAAAAACAAACGAAAAAACGCTGGTACAAAACATTACTAGGATTACATTACTGATAAAATACATACCAAAAATTGCAAATACTGTAACGAGTATAATAGATTTCTTGAAAGAGGGGTGGTTCCTTCTTTGACTAATATGAGAGAAATAATCAGTTCGGGGTTGCACGAATTTTTGTATATGGTTGAAAACAATCGGAGAAATACAGTGTAACTATTTTTAATTTGGGCGGCTTTTTGAAAAGCCTAGATAATTCGAATAGTAATTGGGGGTCTTTGATTAAGTAATAATGGTTTCATTTTTTTTTTGTATTCCTTTAATCGCTTAATTATCCCTTTGTCAACCCTTAATTCCTTTTTCGCAAAATTCACCAGCTGCGCTAGCTATTAATAACCCATTCTGATATCCGCTCTTCCAGAAGAGTCTGCCATTCTTGCGCGGGTCTTTTACCTTTTTAGCACTTTCAAAATTAAACAATGTTATCATATCGGTGGAAAATCAAAATAATGGCAAAATTGTGCCGGGTTTCAAAGAAATTTACGGATTATGAAAACTGACACAGAGTAATCCATTTCACCCCGCCCCTTTGAACATTGCGGATATCCCCCAATAAGCAATGTTTAAATCGAATGTTTTTTTTCTGTCGATTGACAGATGTGTAGTTTAAAATGTAACTGGGTTACCATTACACTATTAAACGAATCCAAAAGCCAATTATTTGTAATTAAATTAACAAAGTTGTCCAAAAGTGTCACTGCAGGTGGTCTCCGAGACCTCAATAGCACAGCTATAAATAATGAAAAACATATGAACACTAAATTAGGAAATAATTGATATCACAATTTTCAGATTTCCTGGTATTGATCCAGAAAAATCCAAATTGGCGTCTCATGGGGAAGTTTTAAATTTATGAGAATTTTCCCCACGTTGCCTTATTCGATTGATTTCGTGTCTTGAACATATCGATTTAACGATAACGATGTACAACAAGGAAGTGTATTAGACAACGTTCCGATTTCCTGGGCATGGGAAATAAAACAACTCTATTTCTGGCCACTGGCGCCAACGTGGCATCTATTTTTGTTCCAGTGTGGGTTTTAACGAAAAGGGTGAACTAAAAATATCTTTGATGAATAAAACAACTGCCAGCCTGCTGATTTTTTATGCCACACACTGGCTTCAACTTTCACCGTTCTTTTTTCCCACACTAAGGCATTGTTCAAAGTTTAAAAGAAAGGCATTCTCGCCGTTGCATTGTGCCGCGATTTCATGTTGTGTATTTTTTGTAAGGAGCCCATAGCTATACAGCCTTTTCGTGCACTAAGGTAATTCCCTTGTTTTACACTGCGCATCACCTGCACTGCGCATAACATTGCGCCTTCAAAGGTGGCGGTGACTTTTACCGGTCGCCTATAAAAGAGAGGTAACTTTTGTGGTCCAAATGCTTTTAAAATAGCAATTTTGGTAACTCTTTCCGGCTAAAAAGATGTCGGTCTTGAAACTCGTCCCAGTCACTTCGCGCAAAGTGGTTAATCGAAGTCTAAATTGCCCCTTTGTTGTCTTTTTCGATGAAACGAGAAGATTCACCCCCATTTTTATTCTTTTTTACTCGCTATGGCTACACGAAAAAGATATATATGGTAAGGATAAAAAATATGGATAGTAGAAGTTTTATTATTTAGATATGAAACTCGCTTTTACAGCCACAGAGAAGTATGTCATACTGTTAAAAATATCAATTTCTTATTCTCTACAATTTTTTTTTAAAAGATCGGGTATAACTCATTTTACTGAAAACTTATCGCCCAGACAAACAAACAGGTTCTACCTTTTAGTAAGGTTCAAACTTTTTGCTACGTCATAAAAATTTGTGACAGTTGTTCAAGTTTCGAGCATTTTGCGCCCAACTATTGGCCCAACTAGAAAAACCCATGAGAATTACGGGTACGCAAGGCGAAAACAAGCATGGTGACCCCCTGGAAGATGCCGATCGCAAACCTGTGGAAAATCTGTGGAGTGTGAAAAACCGGTGGAGTGTGGAAAATGCAATACGAAAACAAAAGAAAGGGAAAGAAACTAAAACGCAAATTTTAACAAAATGCAAATTAAAAAGCATGAATATGTGTAACACGTTTGTAATCTTCTTTGAAAGTTGATTTAACGAAATTTAGTTTAAAAGCAGTCATCGCATTTCATAGCTTAATCGTACAAATCAAACCGCGCAGTATTGTTGTGAATTGATCGTTGTAATAGCCATTTCCTTCATTACTTGTTCCTATAAGAGAACACGTTATGATTAAAATAGCACGGTAAATTGGGTAAGGTAGCTTGATAAAGAACCCCGGGAGGGTTACTTGGGTTAATTTTAGCTGGGTCTGAGCCGCTGGCCTCTTAGAATCCCTACCCCATTATAGTCTATTCTGTGGCCAAACATAGACCCCATCTTAGTCACTTTTGAGAAAATGTAATTTTCGCGATCCCAACTTAGTAACTTTCTGTTTATGCATCTACTTTATAAAGCCTTTTACTAGGTCATCCTGCAATGAATTGACACATTTGTTAAACTTAGTGAAGTAAAAACAATCTTCTTATTTTTAAATCCGTACCTACCTGAGTTTTCTGATCCCCCAAATCCCGAAAATGTGCGATCCCATTCTAGTAACTCTAATGAAAACGCAACCCCATTATTGTCAACCCAGCCGTGAAAATGCTACCCCATCCAGCGGCAAATCCCCATTAGCCTATTATACTAGGAAGTACCACCGGTTAAAGAACGGTAAGGGTGGAATTAACACTTTTAACAATCAGTCCCTGTTCCGATAAAAAAGCAAAGCATCAATGCATTATAATTATTTTAAAAATAACGTACTACTTAAACGAAGGGTAGGGGAGTGTCAATAGAAACGCTACGTATCAAATCTTTCGTCTATTTTGACCCTAACTAAGATTGAAAGACAGGAGAACTCCTGAGAAAGGCTTTTCCGTTAGGATGGAAGAAATAAAAAAAGTTGAATTAAAAATGTCCGATCTAATTCTCAGTAAAAATCTTCATCTCAAGTGTCTATGAGAAAAGAAGGAATGGTTGGATGGAAGGAAGGAGTTATAAAGGGTGAATTATAGCTTGCATTAAAATATATAAATTAAATTTAAATTGCTTTGAAATAACTTTTAAGGAATCTATCGCTACCCCCAAGCCTTTCAATATTCTGTTTTGTCGTTGTTTTTTTGCATTCTTAAACTCTGCATTTTCCACACTCGTGCGTTTCCATGCTACTTCGCACTCGTTCTTCATTCTCCACCAAGTTGCTTGGGCTCCTTGCGCACGGTTATTTAATTCAACATTTTTCGAGAACTTGGACCTCTGGAGTCACGCTGGAAAAGAGTGGGCTGCAAAAACGAGCCTGTACTTTATCAAGTCAACTTCTCTAGCCTGCAAAGCAGGCGTATTTTGTAGTGCGAATGATATAGAAACTATTTTCGTAGCCTAGGTAGCACTGGCGCCATCTTGGAAGTTGAAACTGACCAATGTTTCTTTGGTAAACAAAGCGCCTGCTTTGCAGACTACAACAGTGAACTTCTCCAACCCCCAAAAATAAACAATTAAAATAGCAAAGTTTGCTTAATCGCGTCTCTCTTCTACGCTCCCATTTGCCAGATGTCGCTACTTTATTTTTAATTTCCGTTAGTATTCCAGCTGTCTCTCACGAGCACATCAGTTCGAAAACTCATACCACACTGACTCAGTTTGAATACCGGTGATGTATGCGTGTCTCTCAGGCCTATAATTAGCCATATAAAGATCGCCGCCATCACACTGAAGACATATGTTGGGTCATCAAGGGCCTATCTGGACAAATCAAAACCTCCGCTGAAAGTTTTCGGATTTGTGACTAAGACTTTGCCGGCCACGCTTACTTCGTTTTGTACGATAGTTTCCATGATCATAATAAGCTATGTAAAGAGACCGGTCCCATTTCTTTTAGCCTATAATTACGGCTATCTATACCAGAAAATGTAAACGTTAATTCCCTGGCAGGTCTGTGATCGCATTGTCGCACTGTCTTTTCTGCTCGACTGCCTGATGGTACCATTACATCGCGTAATCATCGCTAATCATTTGTAACCCGGAGTAGTTGCTTTATCAGGATAAAATACTGTACATCTATTCCTAAATTCCCGTACTTGCAATTTAGTGTAACCGTGTAAAAGATATGAAAAACACAGAAACCAAAAACCACTCTTACAAAACATGTGAAACCATAATTGGTTTTACACGGCAATACATTTAGTAGCATCTTTTGATCTTACCTTAAAGGAAAATCTTGCAACGACTCTCTTGCTAGTTTCAAAGCACTCTTAAGCTCAAGCTCAATGCCAAGGGTATTATTCGGTAAAACAAGCAGCAAACAAGCATTGACTGGTATTTAATTTATGGGGATTAGCTGGCATCTACCACCTCCCAGCACCAGGTGACCTTTTAACAAGTTCCCTGGTGTTCAAATGAGTTCTGGGCCCTTCTATCGCTTGGTGAACGTTAAGGACAATTCACTGCTAAGAGTCTGCTAATCAAGGTTCTTAACAAGATTTAGGAGAGACACAACGGGCAACGTGGGCGAGAAAAAAAAAAACAAACGGCGGAAATGATAAGGAATGGTAAAAAAACAAGGGCGAGGCCCGGCGTCCAAGGGGGCTCACTTGTTTGGCGCGTTCTAAGAATAGTCCGGAAAAAAATCACACTACAACAATAACGCAGATGGGAGGTCTGTAAAAATAACAAAAATATGCTCCTAATTAGTGCGCAGATAATTGATGCCTGGTAGCAAAGAAAAACTTCTGTTTTCGTTGCTTTCATCAATCCACCCTGCTGGAGCAAAGGGGCCGTAAGGCGGTTGCCTGCGTGCAGACGTCTCCTATTTCCGCGTGCAACAAAGGAAATAGGAGACGTCTGCACGCAGGCAATAAGGCGGCGATGAGAAAGAAACTAAATGTTTTAAATTCGGTAAGTGGCGTTCATGGGAGTTGCGTATCAAACTGATTTTTTTTTTCTTTCCTATTCCGGCTTAAGCAGACTGTCTGCCTAGATTAAGTTTGTTTAGTGTGCCGCTGAGACCTCAAAGCTCTAACAGTGTATATTCAGGGACAAGTCCGTTTAATTTGCTACCTATTTAGGGACCTTTTTCCCGAACCCTTATCGGAGAGAGAATTAGAATTTGTTGTAATTGTTATGACAGGATTTTGTAACAAAATTTTGGTGCCACTGCCCACACATGTAGACTACGCACCGCCAACGTTCACGATCTGATCAAAGACATAAGACGCTAAATGTTGAAATAAACTGAACACTCACGAGCCCGAACGAAAACCATGCCTCGTTCAGCGGCACATTCCCCTTGAGGCCATGTGAGGCCAAACTTTCTAAGGGAAAAGCGTGTGGGCTGAGAGAGGCTCGCAAATGATGTGCCAAAAATCAGAGTCAATACTCTGGCCAAACAAAAAGCGCCTAAGAGAAGCCAATGCATGAGATTTGAAGCATTCAGCCCGTCATTTTAAAACAGAGAAGCTCGATAGTTTTTAGCCAATTAGAGGATTTCCTTCGTCACTCCTTAGCAAAACCCACAAGTGTAAAAACACAGGTAGCCCAAGCTCGAAATATGAGCATCGGTGAGCGTCGGCATTGTTGCGTATCATTCGAAATATAAGGATTTTGTATGGAAGAAACCTATCGCTTCTCTAACCTACGAAAATAAAAGGATTTCAGTAAAAAACAACGTACCTTACATAAAATGTGTGTTACGTCTCTCCTGTATGGTCCATGGGCCGATTTATGGCCGTTTTTTGTACTGTAATAAATCGACTATAAATCGGCCCACGGACCACAAAGGAGAGACGTGACACACATTTTATGTAAGGTACGCAAATTTTTCATTGAAATCCTTTCATTTTCGTAGGTTACAGAAACGATAGGTTTCTTCCCCATACATATCCTTATATTTCGAATGTTACGCAACAATGCCGCAACCTCGTCCCCAGGGCTTTTTCCCTTTTCCCTGCTCGTTTTGGAGCTTGGGCTAGCCTGAGTATCAGGCGTTTCAGGGGAAAAAGGGAAAGATGGAAGCGAAAAAAGGAGAGAGCTAAAGCTCAAATCTCCTCTCCCCTAGCCCCTTAGGAAGGCATGATACTCAGGTTAAGCTTGGGCTACCTGTATGATTACGGTTATTACGAGGCCCAACTGCCTTGCATTCGTGTTTTCGTAAACAGTTTATTGTAATGCGTTTTCCGCTAATTTTGGACCGATACGCACCTGTTTGCCAGCAAACCAATACTGAAGGTACAGATCGGTAAATAACTAGTACAGTGGAACCGTGCCTCACGTCCCGGTAATACGGTCACCTCTTTATTAGGGCCACTTTTTTTGGCCGGCATAACGATCATATATTTTCTTATAAAAAAAACCTAGCCTGCATAACAGGGCCTTCATGATCCAAGCGAGGAGAACGCGACATTTTGCGCGGAGCGCGAAACGAGTGCAAAACTCGTTTCGCGCTTCGCGCAAAATGCCGCGTTCGCCTCGCTTGGCTCATAAAGTGCCTGTTACGCAGGCTAAAAAACCCCTCCTTAATGCGGTCACCCGTTAATAAACCCGTACGGCCAACGGCCACATTTTTAAATCCCAAATAGTAGAATCTTTTATAATTTCACCCCGTTATTATGCCCACAGTCGTTCGAAATTTAGACTGGAAATTAAAATACCTGTCAGCTTGTCAACTTCACTGATCTGGCCAGCTGAGCCTGTTCTTGTGTTATTTTTAAAGAAAAGTTTCAAGTAGTTTTTGCAATTACTGTACGCTATATCTTCATTTCGGTTGTTTATTAAGGAGAACAGTTGCTCAAGAAGTGCGATTGCGATGCATGGTGCATTTGTCATTCCGGTCGGCTTCAGTCATGAAATTTGACCCTGCCCCGTTAATACGGCCACCCCTTTAACCAGATTCTTATATGACCCATTGGTTCCACTGTAAAAACAAACTGTGTTTATTATAACAAATCCTAATTTATAGCAGAAAGCCCGGGGCTGAAGACAGATTTCGCATTCTCCATTTTCAACATTCTCCATTTTGTACCACTATTTTGAAGAGCTTTTGAGGAAAGCAGACGAAATTAAACTCTGGTTAACTCCGTCTGCGAAACAACGCCGAAATCCTTGTTCTGGACTTCCAGCTGTGTACCCAGATTTGAGTACGCGCCACGATTGGCCAGTTAAAAAAGGCCTTTGTTTTGTTTGTCGTGATCGCCAATCAGGTTGAAGGGGAATTCGAAACGCACTTCCGGTAATTCGTTGAGTCCGTTGGGGGTCCAGAACAAGGATCTCTGCGCTGCTTCGCAGACGGTACTAATCAGAGTTTAGTTATCGTCTGCACGCAGGCTAGAGGAAAGTGAGCCCCCTTAGAAAAATGTTTTACTTCGAATACAGCGTCCTGTCGACTCTGATCCCTCAACACCCCTTGTTGTTCTTGTCAAAAGCCATTATGGCTCTTGTTCTTGTTCAAAGTTGCTTGGAGTAGCAAGGAGTTCGCTTGCGGGACTATGTTGAACCACTTTTTAAAATATCGAAATAAGAAAATTGAGCAAGAAGCAGACGCTATGTACAGCCTTGGAAAAAATAGTCTCCCTCTTTCCTCGCGTGCGGTCTCGCGTCCTCAATTCCCTTCCCCTTCCCTTTCTAACGCCTACCACGCAGACTACGGCTGCGAGGGAGACTATGACAAAATAGACGGAAAGTTTCGAAGCCCGCCTCCCCCCTCCCCAAATCAATGATGGGAAAGTGGAGCGTTTCGGCTGTTTTGAGAGCTTCACTCTTGACTTAGAAAGAAAGGGGATTAATTTTCTATTGTATTTATCATTTCCAAGACTGTAACTGTAGCAAGGTAGAGGTGGTATTTTTGTGCGCGGCAAGACGGGGCTGAGGAAAATTCCTCTCGTTTCTACTGGGCGGTGCAAGGAATGGAAAAAATTTGAAACGCGGAAGTGTTGGAAATAAATCTAAACACTTGGCAACTCCAAAATAGCAACGGCTTCCTCTTCCTCGATGCTCAAAAAGCTTATGATAACCGGGGTCATCAATGTTTATACAGGTGTACACTGTACATAACCACTGCTACATATTGAGTCGAGCATTGTTATTTTTTATAAAAGTATGCCAAGATAAAATTCTAACCGTGTTTAGTTTATAGGGATTAAGGAAGCCCTCTTAATAAAAAAAAACAAAACGGGTATTTTGACAGGAAAGGCGATTTGTGCTAATGAGATATCATTTCCTTTTGATAGTACTATCTATTTTTTAAGCCAAGAGTATCCTTATCCTTTAGTATAGGCGGAAGATCACAAATTTGGGATCAGCTAAGGACAATTAATTACAAGATTGGAAGAAAGAGAAAGACGTCACTCCCATCACAGTTGGTGTGCCTGAATGCACTTTTTCCTCTGGGTGGCAAAATTAAAGCTAAATTAAAGAAAGGTTTTCCCACATATTAGACTCTTCCTATATGGGATCGGTTATCGCCAGCAAATTGCCAATCAATTATGTAATCAGTCATTGTAACAATCAAGTTGTTGATCTTATTAAGTTGATAACCATTCAGAAGATTAGAGAATTATTGGAACAAAATAAAATTGGCAATTAGATCAGTTTTCCGTAATTTTAGTAATGTCAAAAGTTCTCCCAGGAAGTGGCCGAAGTTCTAGAATAACGGGCCCTTTAAATTAGTTGATCGAAAGTAGTAGGCAGAAATACGTATTTTGTTGTCAATGATACTTGGTCTAAATTTAAGGGTGTCACTTTGTATATCTTCCCATCACTCTTTTGTTTTTGAGTTTTATTTTTCTATCAGGTCACAGCTAATTTTAGCTTCTTGCTTTTATCTTGCACAGCGGGAAAATTTACGTAACTATACGTACGTACGTACTCAAACATAAGTTGACCTTCTGATAACCATGCCGAGAAGAACGCAGAAAGAATTATTAAATACCCCTGAGAGATCCTCTAATCCAGCTATGCACTTTGAACTTAACTATATATAACTTATTACATGTTTCTCGATTTGGCCACTGATCCGATCATTGCGTCAGTTCCGTAGTGTGAGAGCCTGCGAATCAATGCATCGACCTCTTTTTATCGAGAGAGGGAGCACTCATAGGTGGCTGTATTCGTTGGCTAGCAACGAATCGATTGGATAGGTCTTGTTGGATTTTTTTACTGATTAGGCGGAAGTGTTATAAAATCTCTAATTTAACCAGTTTTTAAGTTTTGTTGACTTTGCATTTCTCAGCATGGTTTGTTCTCTGCATAGTCAGTAAAGCAGTTTTGTTCACATGAATGAGTCAGCACGAAAAAGATTTGGCCTCACTGAGAAACTTCCTGACAGTGACTCAACTTTTTCGTCTTGCCACTGAGCTGAACACTCCCGAGCAGTTCTGCATGAACAATTAATTTCCTTCTATCCTTAAAAGGCACATTACATGTAATTTTAGCGTGTGTGCAGGTTTTGCAGTGGAATGACGTTACAATCTCGAGAGCATATCTCGAATAACTACATTAAAAATAATGATCTTAAAATCGCAACTTTCGGCGAGAAGTGAGTTTTATTTCGCGTTTTTAGGAGCTAAGGTAAGTGGATGGAACCTGCAGATTTCAGACAAGAGAACAACACAGTGAAAACATAAATAAGCCTTTTGAGATCCGTAAATGGGACATCCCATTGGCAAGTCGATCGTAATTAAACCGATCAATAGTTCGTTCCTGGTCTTAATTAAGTACTGAAAAGATATCTTAGCCGGACTCGTCCCCTCTCTGGAAGCCATTCAGGGAAAATAACAAAGCAGAGGAAATAATATTATGGAAAGCACGTCGCTAGCTTTGAAGAACAAAAAAACAATTTTGGTCCAAGACACATTAATACTAAAAGCTTACCTGAAAAAATGCTGTTGAACTGTGAGGTTTTCACTTTGTTTTTTACTTGATGGACTGAACAAATGGAAGGTGGATTTGAACGGAAAAACCAACAGAAGGAAGGACAAAAGAAAGGCACAATCCTACAAGCAGTGCTCTTTGATGCAAATAGTTGCCTAACGACGTAAGTTTACTAACATTTACTTCTGACGGTATTCGATATCCGACACCATTATAGTAAGACAGCCGATTGGCTGTAATTAAATATCAATTGTGTCGGCAAAACCAGTAATTGAAAAATTGTTTTCAAATCCTTTTTCCGGTTTCTTTATTGTAAAACAATTCTCTCGACTATTGTTTCGATTTGTTAGTTCACAAAAGCCTGGCAATTTTCCCAAAGGAAGCGTATCATTAATCCCGTCAGATTAAAAATTTGTTTGCACATTGGCTAATAAATGATATTGATTGCATGAGGCAGTTCCAGTTTTCGTTTTAGCAAAGGGGTAAGAAAACAGAAATTAATCTTTCGTTTTCTTGCGTTGTTGCATCATGAAGGCTTGTAGCACCGATTCGTCTCAGAGTGCACTATATTTTTGTGTTTTACCTACGGATGTTGTTTCGCCTGTATTTTTGTTTCAAATAAACGCCATAATTTTGAATGCAATCACTAGAACCGCAAAAATTTATTCCCAGTGAGAATAAACATTACAGCTGAAAAAGTAGTTCCGCAAAATCAAGCACCCTTGGTGTCTTTAATCGGATGATGATGTGATTTAGCGCTCTGAAGCGGAAGATTGCGCTGGGAGCTAGTGTCAGGCCGGCACCCAACGACGGCCTCCTTCTAAATACATTGAAATCACTTTTTAGGCTATCCAGAGTGCTTTTAGATCTCTAATATATAGATTTAGCCAGGGCTAAAAGCGAAGCTCCCGTTAATAAATTCCTAATTTAAATCAAACAATAAACTTGTAATCCACAGATCAGGGCACATTCATTTGACTTTTGAGGCAAAGGCTGAGTGATTTTGGAGAAAAATCAGAATTTGACCGTCCAAGAGTGAAACAAATTTTACATCAAGTTATTTGTACACCGAAAAATAGCAATCATGTTCGATCACAGTAGATTAGGCCTGGAAAACAAATAGACCTATTCGTGTATTGTATTTGCATTAGCTGTAGCATCATAATGTGGCATTCACCAGTCTCTCCAACATTGCTCCGTTAGAGAGACTATGGATAATTGGACAACCCCGAAATATAATTTTAAGAAACACATGCGCCACGATAGTCCTTGGTGGCAGCCAATTCACACGTTGCATTCCTCTGTCTAAAAGAGAGGCCAAAATAAAAATCAGGCCGGATTTTTTGTGTTCGACAAGTTTAGTTTACTAGTAAAGCTTGGCGACGAATCTGGTGGCGTGTAAACCAGACTTTTAAACATACGTTTTCTCATCACGTCTCAGGTAAACAGTACACAGACCTCGGACAGAATTTGTTCTTTTTTGCCCTATTTAAACCTATGATTCTGCAGTTTTTCACAATTTTGCAACAGGATTTTCACTCATTCAACATCCACGACGATCAGAGCACGCGCTTCGTTTGCACAACAAATTATAGCATTGAATTATAAAACGTTTTCTGTTAGAAAAATCTGCTCCTATGTGATATGTCGGGTAATAATTATGGGCTTTTAATGAAAACGATAAAAAAAATTCCCAAAATCACTTTTCGGCCAGCCGGACGGGTTCTCACTTTTGACAGGCACCAAATTTGCAGTGCGATTAATAGAGTTACCATTTACGCTTCAACATAATAGAGAAATTGTTATGTCTAGGTTTTATTTCCCTTTATTCATTAAACTGTGTATGATTTTGTTATGTGTAATCTTTAAAAGCGAGTGATATTTACGCGCGGCGTTTTGAGTATTCCTACATGCGATGTTTATGTTCGACTGGAAACAACCGGTGCAGCGATGAAAATTGCGAGAGGGACTACTAACAATCAATAAAATAAGTTTAATTCGGTAAAACATGTACAGAGACAATAATTTTCATTCAAGAGGAGAAGTATTGAGAGTAAGTGTCTCAGAAAGTCATGAGTCAGGCAAGCATAAGCTTATTTATGTTTTAAGCCGGCTTCCCGGTGTTCGCTCTTTTCAAGATGAACTCGAGGCAAGAAAATCGCTCAGAGCTTTCTGTTTACAGCCAAAAACATAACTAAATAATCTTCAGAACCTTTTCTTTGAATTTGCGGCTCAAAAAATGTCTAAAGGCTTTTTAAACCTGATACTATTGTAGGTTAGATCATTGCTCGTGTTTCAACTTAAGCCGCATAAACCATACGTTCGACTTCAGGAAACCGAAAAAAAAAACATCAAAAACAATAATGGCTCAAGCTTACCAGTCGAGATGCTGCCTCTGAAGGTCATCAAGTGTTCCAGAATCGCTTGACACTTTTCAACCTTCTTACGCCTCAAGCAAGTAAAGCAAGGGCAAGTGAGTAAGCTCATTTTTGAAAACGATGCCATCCGAAATCGGATTTCCAATGACTTTGACAAGCGGTGCATTTGTCAACAAAAAGCGCAATAAACAAACCAGCCACGAATTACAGAACAATCTTGATAGCAGCTGTATTTCATTTTGTACACCAAGTAGAAAAAGACAGTTTATAACATCACAAGATGACACAAAACTCTCTCAGCTCCAGCTATCAGTAAGCAAGTTTCCAGACGCTGCAAAAATTTTCCGCATAAACTCACCTGTCAAATTTTGACCAATCAGAACATAAAAATTGGACGTAGAGCGTGATCAACGCGTGACAGTGAGAAAAGTCAAAAGCGATTGCCTTCCCTGCATGTAAATGTAAAAGCCGGTTGAATTTTCGTGTCCGAGATCAGTTCGAAATCAACATTTTAAAAGAGCGGCTCATGAAACACGACTTATTTCATATGCATTTTAAAAAAATTGAACTTGAGCCTGCGATCATTTGAAAAGTAGCACTTTGTCAGCGAATACCTTTAAAATATTACTCGAACTCAGAGGGTCGATACCTGAGCCCGCGATAAGGTCAGGCGATACTGGTCAGCAGAAACACTGTTTTGACAGCTGTCAATTAATCAAAACACGGATGTACAATATCAGATTGCAGGCTCCCAAACTAGCTAGAAAGTGTGAGATTAAACATTGGTATGCCTGTGGTGCGGACGGACGGAAGGTCGGGTGGTCGGTGTACGGTCACGAGATTGCCGAATTTTCTAGGATGGAGAGATTTTCTATAAAGCTATGAGGCTTCGAATTGAGCCCGTGATCAAATAAAATATTAGCGCAAAACTTTAAACACTACGTGACCTCAATAGATAGAAAAATGAGCCCGCGATCCACTCAGGTGATGATGGTCAGCGTATACTCTAGTTTGACAGCTGTCAATTAACCTTCATTAGAATGGCGAATATTCGAATTAACAGACTACAAGTGTGAGTAGGACATTTCCGTCCGGCATGTAGTGGAAAATGCCAGATCGTGTACCAGAGAGAACCTGAGCCCTCGTTATTAGTTTTCTGATAGCGGTCTGCACATGTCCCATTTTGACAGCTGTCAATTGACCTTAATTTGCCTTGCCAATGTAACTTTAAACGACTGTCAGCCAACTGACAGCCTTGCCTGCCGTAGTTTCGTTTTCATGTTGAATTGGTAAGTGTGACATATTACATCAGCTTATATATAGGGGCAAAACGACTGGTCTTTTATCTGAGCCCGCGAGACGGTCATGTGATAATTGTCAGCGGATGTCTGATTTTGACAGCTGTCAATCTAATCGTACTCATACGGATGGCTTACATAACTAAGAGGCTAGTCAAGTTGTGCAAGATCTATTGTGACATTTGATATCGGCTTACATGAAGTGTGTGTACGGACGGGCGTACGCTACGTCATAACCAAATTTTCTGGGATGGATAGTTTACCAAATTTTCTTACCCATGGTGCTCCGCTGCGCGCGCGCTTCGCGCGCGCGGGAGCTCCGCTAAAAATGCATTCTAAGCGGTCTGTTCGGTCATCCTAGGGGAACTTGAGTCTTTTCGAAATTGCAAGGGCTTGAGTATTTATTTTCCAGAACACAGTTAGAGGCACTTGACGTAGTACGAAAGTGAGACATTTTCTGATTCCTGTCTCCATCGCCTTTTTCAATCCGACAATTTTAGGTTTCCTTTTTTAGACGAAACATAGCCTAACTTGGGGATTGAAATGAGAAAATTAAACTTCAGAAAATCGTAGGAACGTATTAGATAAGCTTCGAAAATTGTACATGAATGGAACGGTCATCCAGAAATTTTTAGCCGTCCTCAAGTAACAGAAAATTCTAGGCAGTATTTACTTTTCCAAATAGATATTTTACAGAAAACAGTCGCTGGGTGCCCCTGAAGTGTTACAGTGTTAGGTAACCTCCATCAGTGTTCCCAAGTCTTGGTAATCTATACCTTGGCTCGGGGGGACCTCCGCCCTAAGGTCCAGCCCCTTATCCTTTTATATACGAGTTTTGATAGAAAAATTATCCCTTTCGGCTTTAATTGAAGAATGGTACCCCTTTGACGTACCTAGTTAATTAGAATAAATCTTTAAAACAGGAAGTCTTTTTGTCAATTTTCATGTAAGGTTTAGTAAGTTTTCCTTAAGGTGCGTCTTTTCGAAACATTTTAATTAACGCCGACCCGCAGCTTTCCTAAAATTTCATATACTTCAACTCGTGAATTATGGCCCTACCCTTTGATATACCTGAAGCTTGAAAAAGGTAACCCCTCCGAGTGAAGCCTCCTGGAGGCCATTATAAGGAGTGCCCCCCCCCGCCAAAACCTTAAAAATACCTTCAGGAGTCCGTTCTTAAATGTGTGATAAGGCTGGTTTTTCACTAGCGACGGAGTCGTGTGAGCACTTCTGTCCTAGTGAAGATCAAAAAATCGGACACGTTGGTTAGAGTCAGAAGCTCGACGGAATCGGAGAAGGAACAATCAGAAGGTTTCCATTTTCTTCCGACTCCGCTTTTCAGGGAGACTCCGTCACTTACGATCTGATGAAAATTAGATTTTCGAAGTCGGAAACAGACGCGGAAGAATACCGGTTATTATATTCGTTCGCGATCGGACGCTTCCTTATCAGTCATCAGTCGCGAGACGCGACTCGGACTCGCTTTCTTGGCTTCGCCACTCAAAGTCGCCATTTTCCATTTTTGATTTCATCATTCACCAAGCAGGAGCCGCTACGGTGACCCAGAAGGGTCACACATGCAAATTAAAAATGTTGCTGCAAACTAAAAATTTCACCTGAAAATTAGAAATGTTGCTGCAAATTAAAAATAGGACATGCAAATTAAAAATTGTACATGCAAACTAAAAATATTACAAACATGAAACATGAATGGGCCGACGGCTGTAAGACCAGGTCGCACGGCTCGGACCAGGTCCTCATCACTCATACTGCGTGCGCAGGACTTTTGATTTTTAATTTGCATCGATATGTTTTCTATTTTCAATTTGCAGCACAATTTTTAGTTTGCATGTACTATATTTAATTTGCAGGTAATACTTTTAGTTTGCATGTACAATTTGTAATTTGCAAGTACTATTTTCAATTTGCAGCAAGATTTTTAATTTGCATGTGTGACCCTTCTGGGCCACCGTAGATTACCGATTAGTAATGGCTCCTAGTCCAAGATTGTCTTTTTCAGTAACGAGACACATTGAGAATTAAGCAATGCTGATCCTTTTCGTAACCTCTTGCACCCTTCTTGCACCCAGGGTAGGCAACCTGTGGTACAGGACCAAGCCTCCCTCGGCCAAAAGTATGGCTGTTCGGCTCTTGGCATTTGCGAAACCACGTTCCAAATCACTGATTCCTCGTTCTCTCGTCGCTTCATTTCGACAAATTACCAAAGAGAGTAGTAGTACAATGAATACTGCCGACCTTAGCGATGCTTACAACGACATTCTACAGTATGTGGAGCCGAATTTATTCAAAAATTACGGAGGGAACGTCAAGTTTGGTGGCATGATTTCTACAGTGAAGTGCCACGAAGACAATGTTCTTGTGAAACAAGCTTTAAGTGAGCAAGGAAACAAACGGGTGAGAGAAATGGGTGGCTCAGTTACAAATGAGTGCCATTCAATTTATTTCTGTAGTTCTAACGGGGTCATGTAGGGCAGTGCTGTCAACTCTCTCGGATAATCTGAGAGACTTCCCGGTCTCCAGATTAGGGTATGAAATCTCCCGGATAATCGGTTGCTATTTCTTGTAGACTCGACTTTCCGACCATAAAATTTCAAATATTTTGCGTTGTTTGAGCTACTGTTAAAATGGAACGTTTCCTCATAGTAAATTCTGGTATGCCACTGTAATAATAATTTAAGTAATAATAAGGCTAAATATGAACTGTTTTTATATGTGCTATACAGAGTGTTTTCACTCACGTGGCCAGCATGACGTGGCCACCGTGACGTCATGTAAAAACACTCTCTCCGTCAATCGGAATGAACAAGCATTTTTGGAACAAGTGACGTCATCTGTCGTGCGATATGATGACATCTATCATTCCGTCCCTATCAATTCTCAATATTTGATGATGGGGGGGGGGGGGGGGGGGGGGGAGGGTTGACAGGCCTGTGTAGGGATATCATCATACATGGTTTGTGTATTATAATTATTTATTTCCTGTTTCCTGACCATCTGATGCTCTTATAATTTTCACAACGACGTTTACAAATCCCCTACACCCAAGAACAAGAGATTTCTTTGCAAAGAGCTACCATTGCCCCTCTCCTTGGGGCAACAGTTAAAAAGTTCAATGGTCTTTGTCTATGGATTTGTGATTTTAAGGTTTCATAAAAAATAAGCAAGGAAAATGCACCTGTATACTGCACGTGATATTAAAAGTTCCGTTAACTTTACTAAGTCATGGTATTGGAAAGGAAAAAAGATTCTTCATGTACTATTACCTTTTTGATGGCTAGGGTTATTCCATGTCCCGTGGGTATTTCCCTGGAGATCCTACAACAAAAATGCAAAAGCGATCCAATCTCCCTGTCCCAGACTAAAAATTTACAACAAATGTTAACAATTCCAGCTTATGTCCCCGGGATCAACCCCCTGGGGTGACCACTGAAAAGTGCTTAACCCTTTAAACCCTAACATCAAAATTCAAATTCTCATTTGTTATCCCTATACGTTTTCAATAGAAATAGTGGAGAGAATTTGTTGAAGTATCAATTACATTCATCTTGTGTGATCGCGTCCTTAATTCTCATGACCACTCTGTTTTATAAAGCATTGATATTACATGGAGAAATTTGACGCTGATCACTCTTAGGGCTTAAAGGGTTAATAAACTTTCAGAGGTCTCCAAACGTTTTACTGAGTACAGTATTTGCCTTATTTAACCCTTTAAACTCCCAAGATCAAAATTTGAATTCTTATTTGTTGGCCCTATTCATTTCCTCCAGAAGTAGTGTGGAGAAGTTGATAAAATATCAAGTAAATTCATCTTGTCTGATCATGTCCATAATTGTCATGAACACCCTGTTTTTTCAAAGCATTGAAATAATTTCAAGGAGAAACTTGATGCTGATCACTCTTAGGGCTTAAAGGGTTAAAGGCTAGGATTCAGGGTTTTAAAACAAAATGGGGGCAAGATTCAAGGTTAATAATAATAGTTATAATAATTTATTCTTAAATTATCCTCTAGCTCTCCCCTTGTGAAGCTTTTCAGGGAAAATGAAGCAAACAATTTAAATGCAACATAACATTGTTAAGTGTGGCCAAGGAGTTGAACTCTGACTACTAAGAACAAGGGGCCTCCAAATTATAAGTCCAGGGCCCTAACTGCTCGGCCACACCACCTCCTATCAAGTATGCACCAGATCAGGATTATGGAATGGAGCAAAAATGTGGGTTGGAATGATGGGATTGAAGTACCAGCATTATTTGGGACCCTCTATGTACATCTATTAAAGCTGACTAGAGCCCTCTAACCTTGAAAGTGGCTTATTTTTGCCCAAGAAGGGAGGAAATTTTGCAAATAGATTAGGGCTGCCTTCTAAATGAAGCTAATTCCATAGTACACAGGGCATTTTTGTGTGTCAAGCTCACTTTGGTCTCTGCCCTGTAGCAATGGTATAGAGCTGACCTATTTAATGTCCACAACAACAACAACAACAATTTATTGTACCCAAAGCAAGATATTAAAGCTATTTGTTATATAAACACAAATGAAATATGAGGTGAGCTGTCATGCGAAAGGTTGATATCTTCACATGTGAAAATAACATGTTATCTTCCCATGTGAAAATATCACCGTTGCTATGGCTACATGATAAATCGCACCTTTTACACCAAAACACTATTAAAGTGAAATGGTTTGGTATTTCATTGGTGTTTATATAATAAATAGAACATTACAAGGCCGCTTGGAGATACAAAATTTATCTTCTTGTGCAAACGAGTGAAATATTCTTTCAACACAAGAAGATAAATTTTGTATCTCCAAGCGGCCATGTAATATCCTCTATTTTACAAGATTTTAGATTAATTAATTAAATAAAAGGGGTACTGACTTCCTGAAATAACAAAAAAGTTAAAAAGACCTAGAAGCCAGGTTCATTTAGATAATAAGTTTATGGCAGAGGTACAACATGGCAACATATATGATGACGGGCACTAGGTAAGGCGAGTGGTTCATCACCGGTTTCAAACACCAAGAAACAGATGAAAGCATGAGGCCTGTAGCCAAGTGCTTTCTTCTGTTTCAAAGTGTTTGGATTCCGGAATGAAGCATGAAGCCTGAGTTTTTGACATGTCTTCTCAAATGAAACAATAAGAAATTATGCAGAGACATTTATCTGGTATTGCATTGTTTCCATGAGTTGTGTTAATCAATAAAACATCTCACTGAAATGCAAGTGTTTGATCTCAGATGAAAAACATGTTTCATCTCAGATCAAATACTGTTGATGTTTTTTATCCGGTGTTTCATTACATATCAAGATTCATCCACCTGACCCAAATGGCCGTCTTTTATTGGCTTTTGACTGCATGAATGACAAATGAGTTTGAGAAGTGTAGTTCTCATTTCTTGTGTTTCATTTTCTTTTCAGGTCCTTGTTGTAGATGCAGGAGGTTCATTAAGATGTGGCATGTTAGGTGACAATCTTGCTGCAATGGCTGTCAAGAACAACTGGGCGGGAGTGTTGATGTATGGCTGTATACGGGACTCCGAAGAAATTGGACAAATGAAGTTGGGTGTTAGAGCCTTGGGAACGATGCCTTTGAAGTCCATAAAGAAAGGCCAAGGGGAAAGAGACATTACAGTACGCTTTGCAGGAGTGAACTTTACACCCGGACACTATGTTTACTCAGATCTTGATGGTATTATTGTATCGCCTAAAGAACTTACCCTTCCTCCTCCAAAGTTGTGATTTCTATTGAAGGACAATGATTTTTCTAGGAATAATTAACTAAGCTAAAAATGATTTAACCGTTTGACTCTCGCTTCAGTGAGATAATTTGTCCCTGACTCTGAATTTTTAAGCTGCGGAAAAAATTGTGAGGTGTTGCCATTCAAATAGATGCCCCTCATCTTCTTAAGTAATCATCTCTTGTCTGAAAGAAGACACCCCCTCCCTACACTGTGAAGTTTGTATCAGCCTCCTTTAATAAATGACCCCTGTCTTATAGATGCTAGCTTGTCAGGAGGAAAGGGAGGGGGGGGGGGGGTCTATACACAGGCTAATAGGTGCTCACCCCAAGACAATAACTCTGAAATACTAGGAAATAGCAAAATCAGTCAAGTTATTCAGTTTCGTGCTTATTAACTAGGGTTTGTGTTTTGCATCTTGAAACCTGAATGAGGATTCTGTCATTGAAGTTGAGATTTGAAAGAACAACAAGAATCTCTAGATGGCTTAGACGTATGTTGTATCAGTGGTTGCATTTATAAACTCTCCTTATATTTTTTCGGAAAGCGTTTTAGTTTTGTTGAGCTTGTTATAATTATGAGAACAAATGCCTCTCTGTTTTAAATGCCTCCTCCTCTTGAAATCCTAGTGTAATAAGATACCTAGGGCATTCATTTGATCACGGTCTTTAAATATTTAGGCACTATTCGCCACAACCGGGGGGGTAGGGGGGACTCCCATATGAAAGGGGCGGGGGTGCTTGTCGTCTCGCTTGGTGTTGTAAATTTTGGATTTTGGTCTCACTCAAGGTGTTCTGGGCAAAATGCCATTATATTTAGCTGTAAAGGCCTCTTTTAGGGTTCCATGCGAATTTTCAGTTCGTTTTATTCACTCCATTCATGTAATCAAAGTTTAAAATGGTCTCTTTCAGGGGTCAAAAAAGGTTGGGCCACGCCCAGATTGGTCTCCTTTAGGGGTTAAATTCAAAATTTCCTGACGAACATCCTCGCCCCTTTCATATCAGTTCACTCGGCTCCGCCGCCAAAAAGACTACAGCACTCGCTTGCTAATCCCGCTAGCTACGCAGGCTATCAAGCTAGAAAAAAAAAAAGGAAAGATGCTTTCTTAAATAGCATGATTCTTCCTTGGTAGCCATCTTCTTCCTGAAATAAAAGCCAAACAGGCACATTCCTTGTGAAAGTGCCACGATTGGTCCTCTCATCATAGTCGGGCGACGACTGAAAGGAGATGTATAAAAGATTGTACTGCAATCAAGTGCAACCTTCTTGTTTTGCTAATCTAATCCTATTGCGTTTTACTGTTGTCTTTTCCATCGCGGTCGTAGTTGTTGTAAAAGTACCAGCCTGAGTGGCCTTTTTCTATATGGCGTTTCTGGCTAACAAACTACCGCATTGTGCTTTGAACTTGTTATCTAAAAGAGGTGAAAGCCGGAGAAGGCAATTGTGAGGTTTTACAGGCATGTCTTATTTTACCTTTTATTCCTTTACTTTGGTTTTTCATTAATTAATGACATATTTCTGGTACCTAAGTTCGTACTAGCGTACAGGTAGCTACGCCCGTGCTTAACAAAGCCAGCAAGGGACCAGGGGTCCATGGACCCCCTCTTTGGACCGGGTCCATGGACCACTTTCATGGACCGGGTCCATGGACCCCCTGTCATGGACCAGGTCCATGGACAGTTTTTTTATTTTTATAAGAAGGTTTTGCACCAGGTCCATGGACACTCAAAAACAGAAATAGTGCCAAAAAAAGATTTGACGAGACACTGTCGACCAATGCGCACGATTAATCACAAATATTTAGTTGTGTTTACATGACGTACACTCTGCTTACACATGTGCAGTCACAAGACTGTTACATTAAGTTAATTCAAAAGTTACCACCAGTACAAAGACTCGCATCACCCTAAGAAAAACAAGCTGGAGTTAAGAATTCATTGCTTTTAGAGCAATCATGACTGAGTCACATCGAAATTCTCAATAGTTGATGTAGCTTCAGTTTAAGCTACAATCCATGCCACTTCTTCTTCTTCCAGATCTGGATCTGCAAATCACTATCCGTGAGAATTTATAATCGTCCCGCCAAAAATGCTGAGGAGCTGGGCCCAGTGTGACAAAACATTGCAGGAAAAAGTGACATCCATGGACAAAAAGAAAGTGGCTTAGAATTATTCAGATCCAGGATGCACTTTGGAGAAATTAAACAACCTAAAACCCTTTTAATCAGCCGCAATGAACAGCTTTACATTTTAAAAGAGGTAGAAAATCAGTATGTGTGTCACGACCTCTTAGTACGAAATAAGCGGCAAAAATTCACATTTGCTCAGTCAAAAGGTTTTCCTCCGAAGCATAATCTACCCATCAGAGAAAACAATTCGATAGCTGGAACAAGCGGTATTTTGGCATGAGGTACCAACCCCCCCCCCCCTTTTTTTACACTATGTAAGCACAATTAAACATTACTGATCAATCAAGCATTGTTTGTTGTTGTTGTTTTTTTTAACCTTATTTTTGCACTACTTCTGTTTTTGTTTATTTCTCATTATTGAAAAAAACTGTCCATGGACCCGGTCCATGACGGGGGTCCATGGACCCGGTCCATGAAAGTGGTCCATGGACCCGGTCCAAAGTGGGGGTGCATTGACCCCTGGTCCATGTTTTTCCTCACCCCTCATGAGCTGCAATGATGTCTTTAAGGTTCATCCCAGGACAGCAGAGATTTGTCCCTACTTCTGGGAGGATCTGTCCCCACGTCGTAGCCTTGCCATATGTATAAAGGGAATCCAAGACAGTCTTGGATCCTGAGCTGTGTATTCTGGATTCCAGAGCCCAGGATTCCGGAAACTTCAAGGAAAACTTTCCCAAATTTCGGACTGGAATCCGGACTCCCCTTATAAAGGATAAGTAGGCTGGGATGCCTCTTGAAAATTACCCCAGCATCACTAAAAGGAAGTTAAGCCTTACAAATGTGTCATAAGCCAAATTAATCCTGACACGTTTTAGCAGAAAATTTTGCTCATAAAGGTACACGAGTTTTCTTGAACGCCGGATATGTCAGATACAATATAAAAACAATGGAAAGGGGCTACTCTTTCTTTTTTATACGATTTCTTGTACGATGTTATGTCCGATTTCTTGTCCAATTTTTTTGTTCGATTTCTTGTCCGTTTTTTGTCCAATTTCTAGTCTGATTTCTTGTCCGATTCCATGGCCGATTTCTTGTTCGAATTTGCGATTTCATGTCGGATTTCTTGTCCGTTTTTTGTCCGATTTTCTGTCCGATTTCAAGTCAGTTTTTTTGGCCCGATTTTATGTCCGATTTCTTGTGCAATGTCTTGTCGAATTCCTGTCCGACTTGATGTCCGATTTCTTGTCCGATTTCAAATCCGACTTCATGTCTGATTTGATGTCAGTAGTGGATAAGGCACCTGTTACGCCGTTTTTTTGCGGATTTAATTCACTTTTTGTGCGTTAAATTAACGCAGATGACGTCATGCATCTCATTAAGATAGGATGATGTCATACTTTAAATTAATGCCGATGACGTCATGCATGTCAATAAGATAGGATGATGTCATAGTTTATTTTCAGCTGGCTGACGTCATGCATGTCATATAGATAGGATGATGTCATAATTTATTTGTAGCTGGCAAGGAGCAAGTGACAGTAGAATTTCCTAGAGTTGACGTCATCAAAAAATGTTGAGATCATAATCTATAAACAGAAAAGTGATTTTTTATATAATCAGCTATTTGCGATAGTTTTCTCATTGGATATTGTAGAAACTGTTATGTGTTCAAAATAAAAGCGGGCAAATTTTCAACATGTTATCTTTGCAGATTATACTAAATGAAAAATCTTTAATCATTAAATTTTTTTCACTAAAAATCGGTTATAAACAAAACTAAGACACGGAGGTTAACTAAAAAATCTTTACTTCAAAAGAAGGGAAAAGGAGGTTACTAGGCGAATGCTAAATCGTACTAATTTTTCAGGCAAAACATGAAAACGTGGTCGAAGCTCAGCGAAACGAAAAACTGCCTATCAAGCAAAAATGTCAATCTTTGTTTACTTGACTCTGTAGAAAGTATTGCACAGGGTATGAAAATTCTATAGAAAACAACAGGTGGTTCTAAAGTAAACCCTAACTCTTTTGGTTCTTAAATAAACCCCATTCTTCTTCCTAATGAGTGGAAAGTCTATTTATAAAAATAGGAATAAGAGGTTCGGATCGCCTAGCAACACATGTCTTCTTGTTTAGCGCTAAAAATCGGATATATAACAAAACACACACACACACACATACACAAAGTGGAGCTGAAAACTCTCTATTTCAATTTTGACTCACCATTACGAAAGCGTTTTCTCCGTTCCATCTCGAGGAAACGACTAACTATTGAAGTCTCAGCGCTTGAGGAGCTTATGGTCGCCGTTAGTCAGTTAATTATGCGGGTTAACAAGCCCAATCTTGAATATAAATTAGTTCTTCTCTACAGCTAGACCCAAGTAAGTACCTTGTCTTATTATTGTAAAGACACAAAGAATTAATAACTTAACAAGAATCAATTAAAACACGCGACAAATAAATTGACAAGACACGAGATACAGTTTAAAAACTTTATTGAAAACCATTGACAAAAAAGTCGAATACACAGCGATTTGAAAGACATGGAAATTAATCGTCTTCTTCGCCCATGGAGTACTTGTAAGGTCTAACTCGAAATTTCTTATGGCGAGTTCGTTTCCTCTGTTTGCCTTGAGCATTATGATCATCCAAATAATTTACAAATTGAATCCGACGCCTTTTGCGCTTCGGGCCTTGTGATGGGGTTTCTACTGTGGGAGCAGGGGTCAGGAAACCAGGATTTAAGGTTAGTGGTGGGGTGGAGCTTTCGGTTTTTAGGTTTTTGTAAGATAGCCGCTTGTGTTAATTTAGGTGTTACGTTGAAGGGGTTAATGGGAGTGGAGAATGCTGCCGTTGCTGTCGAAGAATCTTGTGTGCTTGATGTTGAAACAGTGCTGATTATTTCTTCCGGTCGTGTTCTTGTATTTAATTGTTCTTTAAAAGCCAGGTATC